>NC_051156.1:224906118-225252618 GCF_013339745.2 Dermacentor silvarum
AAAAAAAATTAAATTATGGGGTTTTACGTGCCAAAACCAGTTCTGATTATGAGGCACGCAGTAGTGGGGGATTCCGGAAATTTAGACCACCTGGGGTTCTTTAACGTGCACCTAAATCTAAGTACACGGGTGTTTTCGCATTTCGCCCCCATCAAAATGCGGCCGCCGTGGCCGGGATTCGATCCCGCGACCTCGTGCTCAGCAGCCCAACACCATAGCCACTGAGCAACCACGGCGGGTAGATTCAGGAATGCGCAAAATAAATGCTTGGCATTTAAATACATCTTGTTGGCGAACTCGAGCGACAACGAAACAGCAGTATAGCGCGCAAAATCTTGTTTTTTGAAACGCAATTCACTGCAGAATCGGTTCATGGAAGTGCGAGAAATGGCCATCGACCGTTCTCGCATGTAGACGAGCTGGCGTGCCCAGTCAGCGACCGCTTCGCTCGGTCGGGTGGACGCCGGCAAAAAAAAAAAAAAAAAAAAAAAAAAAAAAAAAAAAAAAGAGAGAGAGAGAGAGAGAGAGAGAGAGAGAAAGGGGGAACGCGCAGCACGCGATCGCGCATCCCGGCGGGGCTGCGAGCGCACGCCGAGCGCAACCGCAGAGGCCGCTGACGCAGCGTGCCGTTCCGCGCGCACCCGGCTGCCGCTCGGACACAGCAGCTCCGGAGGACGGCATTCCTGTCGGGTTCGCTCACGCGCGCATTTCGACCACAAACGGAGAGGTACACTCGGAAGTGGTCAGTCGGGCAGGGCTACTCTTATTACTCGACATGGCCCCATGGGAACAGCTGGGCTGTGCCACCATCCCGTTTCAAAGCGAATGCTCAGCTGCAGCTGCACCTGTTGATGGCACTAGCGGAGTAATCGCGCATTCAAAGCGGAGGTCGAGTTGAAAGCGACCAAAGGCACGTGCACACCAGCACGTCAAGCTTTGGGTTACACGTGTAGGCTGCAAGCGTAGATCGCTGTGGACTAAAACGAGGCTGTTTGTGAAATCAGCCAATTGAGTCCGGTGAATTGGCCCTTTTATTAAAGATGAGAGTATCCTAGCTGTCATCTTATGAAAAAAAGAAAAAAAAACGACATGTCAGATAAAACAGAAAACGGGATAGATAGTTAAACTGAATTGAACCTAATGAAACTTCTCTAAATTGCACGCCGCTCGAGCCTAGCTGCATCACTCAATGATCTAGCAAAGAGCTTCGAACCCCAAAATAGCGCAGCAAGAAGCCGCTCTCTAGACGGCCGAGCTCAACAGAAGTGGATAACGAGACCATTAGACAAGGCCGACGAACACGAGAACCCAAAATGGCCAGGAGGAGGAAGGGAGGGCGCCAAACAAAGGCGCGGCCGGGCGCGCAGCGAGGGAAAAGCGAAGCACCGTTCTCGCAAGTGCCTGCTGGAGAGTGCACGTGGCTATCAACAGACGCGGGGGGCGGTGGCCGCAGCTCCGTGCGCGCAGGCCATTGCGCAATCCTTCAGGGTGGTGTATGCAGTGTTGTACGGAACGGCGTTCCTGGAACTAATTCCTTTAGGGAGGAACGCCACCGTTCCATTAAGGGGAGGTGGAACTGTAGCGGTAACTCGTTACGTTTACGAAGGAACGGCAAAGGGAACGGCGTTCCTTCTGTAAACGTTCCACGGCATTGAACAGACGCACACAAGTACGCAGCACATCGTGCAGGGCGGATGGGCGACCGCGTGAGGCGCAAAGAACTACCGCTTGCCTGTCACATGACTATGGTGCATTTTTTTCGTGAGTTCTCCGCTATACTTTTTTATGACTAGGCTTCAAGATTGTCACGTGACGCTCCCCCTTGTAGACCATAAACAGACAGAGTTGGCTGTGGCGACCAAACCAGCCAGCGCAGATGTTTTCACCTAGTCCGCGCCCGAAGATTTCTTCTCCGTTCGGGCACCAAACCCTTCCAGCCGAGGAACAGGATGAACTGTCGCGGTACCTGCTGGTACCAGTTGACTACCCGCTGTCACAGATGAAGAACTTCGAGGGACTGAACCAACTTTTCCTCAAGTACAGCACAGCAGTACGCTCAAGCGCTTCGGTGGGACGGCTCTTCGAAATTGCCATCGAAGTGCTGACGAAGAAAAGGGTTCCTCTGTCGGACACCAACATCGAGATGAAACTCTCGCTGAGTTAAAACAAGGGACTTTACTAAGTTGCGAATATGTATAGTGGACATTTTTCTTCCGCTCATACTGCAATATTGGATCAGCATTCATTAAACGCCTATGTATTGCTCCTTTCGATTCGGTTTCTTGTGCAAGAAATTTAATTTTGATGCATGTGAGTAACTTTCTGTTTGCTCATCTGAGGCGCACAAATTAGTTGTTTAGGAACAATATCTATCGTCAAAAAAGTAATTAAGCAGAATAGCACACTTGTTGCAACATTGGAACTGAAGCCTGTCAGTGCGGAATTTATGCCTACATAGTACGAATTCCTAGGCAGGCACCAGATATATATGTCTCAAAACAGTGTGGCGATGTGCCACCACGAGAAGTTAAGCAAGCACTGCACTTCTGGCACGCAGTCGCACAATTAGCACGTGTACTGCATTCGTCGAACAGGCCATCGCAAGACTTCGCTTCAGCCTTTCTATCTTTATCGCGGTCTCCTAAGTTTCGTTTGCGATTGTACCATTGATTGTCGTGCCACGTATAAATGTCCCCCAACGTCCTCACACCTTGCATGCGGGTAAAATGATGGTCACAAGTGTACTTCGTGCCACATGTTTGTAAAAAAGAAAATTGCCAGTTTCGCTCGAAGCGCGAAACGATAGGAAGGTTATATCGTTGCGCTGAAGAGGTCTCGGAACACTGGCGTTTACAATGGCGCCACGAGGGGCGGCGTCGCACCTCGATGGCGCGCGAGACGAGACCACACTAAAGCCCCTTGATTAGACCACACCACCGAAGCTTGAAGTTTACTGTCCACCACACTCCGATGACTGCATGCTGCACAGCAGGAACGCCAGTGTTCACTAGGGACGGCGAAATTTTACCCAGAGGTAGCCAAAGATATGTGCTATATGGCATTCAAAATATACACTGGCAAAATCATACGACAAACCGAATCGTCGATAATGTTCGTCCTGTCTGTCACCTCAACTGGTGAGAGGGTGAGCCCTATAGGCCAACGGCGTCTTTACAACACCAGCTACAGTGCAAAAAAACCCACCGCCCAAGCACTCCGTACAGAACCAGCGAAGCTGAAACGTGCGGCCCCGGTGTTTAGCAGTGGGTTAATCCCGACGCTGCATTGAAGCGTTTCTCAATTATTGGTTACATGTTTGTGTTTCTAGTGGAACGCAAGCGCCAATGGCGGGCGAATGCTGCTAACCACGACACCGAGCTAACTCGACGAACGCATGCGACAACGGCGAGCCGAGAAGGCAGCGTTGGGGGCAGAGCAGGTACGACGCAGAGAACGACGTCACTAACGGCGCTGCCAATGGCGTGCGCGCTTGGGTGCGACGTAGAGAGCGACGTAACTGACGGCGCAGCCAATGGCCGGAGACGTTTAGCGAAACGTGGGACGAACGGTTTTTCGTTTCGCCTAGCCATATACAGCTTTCGCTGTAATTATTAAATGTGACTCTCCACGTTCAGTTCTTTGTGATCTCGAAGCACCACGGAGGTGCTTTCAGCTCAGCGCTATTACGTTACTGGCGTTTGTCGCAAACGCCAAGGACCCAAAGCAGCGCCCACGCTCCGAGTTTCATACAATTACTGTAGGAAACTTTATGCCCACGCTCGGCTACCACGTGTCAGTTGTGGTAAGGACCGCCAACATCAAAAGGTTATAGGCAAGACTTATGACATCTTTAAGCACAAGCCATTGCATTGCACATATATAGACAGTACAACCGAAGTAGTTTCCAGATTGTGAAGATTCGTCCATGAATGTAGGTAACAGCTGCTAAAGATCCTCATCACACCCGCCGCAAGGGCTAAGGCATTCTGCTGCCGAGCACGAGGTCGTGGGTTCGAATCCAGGCCGCGGCATGCACACTTCGATGGGGCCGAAATCCAACAACACTCGTGAATTTATGTGCACGCTACAGAACTGCAGGTGGTCAAAATCAATCCCGAGCCTCTCCTACACCACGGTGTCTCTCGTAGCCCCGGTGCTGCTTCGGGGCGTTACGGGTCAATCAGATATGCTCGTCATGAATTTCCCCTCGCTCGCAAGGACACATAAGCGACATCCTTAGAAAATTTAGAGCCGCAAATTTTGCGCTACAAACGGCGCGCAAATATGTCAAAAAGGGCGCTTTCGCCTGCCTTTAATCGCTTTGATTTGCCTCGTCGCGAGCCATGTGTTCGCCCTCCGGCGACCTTTTAGGTTAAGCTTCCCTACAGGGAATCCGCTGTTCTTTACACCAACCAGTGGTATGCAAGGAGCAAGCAACAATGCCGCGCAGGGGAGATTTCAGAATACCTCGACGGCACATGCCTCGCGAACAAACACGGCGCCCACACGGACACTCCAAGGCAGGCGCTCCAGTGGCCCGCAATGGACGAGAGCGGCATACCGATTAGCATCGCCGGGGCGGCCAAGGAAGGCCGCGCTGCGCGCCCCCGTCAGGCGCAGCGGCACTTATCCGTGCGTCCCGTGCGCGTGCTCGCGTTTTAAAGGCCCGGCACAAAAAGCGGCCCTGAATGGCAGACGTCGCCCTCACCCGCTGCTGCGCGATCGAAAGGCGCGCCGCCAACTGGGTCGATCGCTGCTGAGCACACGGAAGGGAGGGCATGCCCGCTTTCACTCGGGTCCAACCAACCCTGGATTCCGGATGCGCCGCGCACACCGAGCGTGTCAACATATATGTGCACGAACCTTCTGTCTTGTTTGTGCCTTGCCAGCCAGCACGACATGTACGCTCACGCCCGGAATTCTCCTGACAAAAGGTGCTGACCGTTCTCTCGGTCCTTGCGGTGCGCGGGGAGTTTATTGAATGCCTTTTTTGTGGCAGTTTACACAATCCGCCGCTATGGGGTTCGCTATGGCGTCATTGCTTTAAATCTTGACGACTCTCTATTTCCCTCGCCATACCTTTCCGAAAATAGTGACGTCAGCGCAACTCTTTAATTACACTACCCCGTTAAACTTATGCGGCATGGGGAAGGCGTCCTTTCTCCCTTTCCGCACTTTTGACCCGCTCGCCATAAAATCTGTCATTTCATACAGCATCGCTCGCCGAGGCCAGACTGTAGAAATTGACGAAATTTAGAAATATAAAGACAAGAACGAGGCCACCCACTTCCCGTACGCCTTTGTCCACAGACCCCTTCGGCAGCGCATGAACTCCACTCCGCTGCATGGAATGCACGCGTGAAGGCTCTGAGCTCACAGCTGCATTGTCAACTCACGGCGCGAATGGTAAAACACACACGCAGAAAGCAACACGGCGCGAACGTGACTGCGCCAACTTGCCGCAAAGCATGCCCTTTCTTAATGGGCAACGGGGTTGGTGGATGAATAACCTGCACGCAAATACAGAGCCACTGCAACACAAGCACAAGAGACAGATAGAATAGAGTGCACATTAACCGGAATAAACGTCCGGTTGGCCACCCTGTAGACATGAGAATAAACGAAAAGTAACTGTCAGCGCACATACGGTGAGGCGCCTGACAACAACAGCCTGACGTACAATTCCGGTGCTTCGTCAAAACAAAAACACAGCGTGCGAGTTTAAAACCACTCGGGCCGGCGTTGGTTGGGACTAGGACAGAATTTTCGCCGGGGCGTGCGAAGAGTAATTTTCGAAACCGAATCGAATGGTGCCATAAGCGAATCGAGGATACTTTTCGAATCGTTTTCGAATAATTAACACAATTTTCTCCATTAATATATAACGATACTGACATCCCAGTATTCGCTACGTTAACAAGTTTCTGTCATTACACTGCACATTAAGAAGTAGGCTTTATCAAAAGCTGGAATAGAGCAGATTACAGACAAACAATCGGGTCAACAATCGTTTCACGCAGTAGATAGCCCTATTAGATACGGAGTGAACTTACTCGAGTGTTAACGTTCTACCTCTGCATGTTGCGGTGAACTGCATAACCGTATGCATGTTTATCCCAGCAGGTTAAAAAAGAGACGCTCGGGCGGAGCAATTACGAGCATGCCTCTGCATGCAAGTCTACAGATCCGCCCGTATAGCCATGGCATGCACCGCCATCTTCCTCCTCAGCTTTCTTCAAAGCATACGTGGCGGTGAATTTTGAGGGCGAAGTTGTAAAAGGCCGTCCTAGCAGCCCGTTAGCATCTCTGTATGCACCTTCGAGACTAGAACGGAAATGCGCCTTTACTGCAGAGCGAAATAAAGCACTTAATCTCTAGTCAGAAGCATCGCTGCAACAGTGCCGCTATTATATTCAAATATTGTTGCAATGGAGCGTATTCAGAGCTAATCCCAAGCGAAAACACTGTCGCAGCATTTATAATACCAAACAATAATCATCGCTGTCTGTGATTTCTGAGCAAAATTTAAGCGCGAATGATTGTGGTTTAGCTGGAAGAGTCTGAAGCGACGCAGCATGCTCACGTAACCTCCCGTTCTTTTATGTTCACTGCGGCAGGGATAACATTTTCTTCATTCTTGCTTGTTTCACGACTGATCGTACACTGCTGGCAATGTGAAGTATTGAAAAACTGTTCGAAAGCTTTTCGTATTTGCGAAAAGTGACTATTCGATTCGTTATTCGAAAGTTTCGAATATTCGAACACCCCTAAAATGTCCGGTTCCGTGACGGGACGGCGGTCGAGTGCGCCAAGCGCGGTGGCAAGCTCTGAAGCGACAGCACCCGCAGAGAACCCCCCCTCCCCCTATATAGACACTCTGCACCCAAAAACTTCACACGCGCAGTTACCGGTCATTACTACGAAAATTCCGTATACGCAATGATGAAAGAGAGTCGAGTCCCTGCGTGAGTGCAGGATAAAAAAAGAAGAAAAAAATGGAAAGGCACTTTCGTGCGACCTGTGCGGATTGAGGGCTGATCCCGAGTTCTCTCTCAAAGGTCTCGCAGCTTTCTCGCAGCGGTCTCGCGGATACGAGACTCGAATAAGCACAGCTGCCAGTTCTGTCGTTCACAGTGCAAACGCAGGACCTTCGCAGTCACGATATAGTCACTGTTATATAGTTTCCGCTGTCAACAGTGACAACCCCACCGGAAGTACAGTGAACCACTATGAATATTTCAGGCGATTCTTCGTATCCGCACGGCACTGTCAAGCTGTGACTTTGCAGGGTTCCACAATCTGTCAAAGACGAAATTATATATTATGTAAACAAAATTACAAGTGTGCGGAACCAGCGAGACGATGAAACACAAATATTGCGCGGAACACACGCTGCATGTGTCCCACGTGCAACTATACTTCTGGTTCTTAATGCGTCTTTTCACAGGCTCTACATAACTATTATGCTATGTGGCAACTCGCCCAGCAAGCAACTAGCGAGAGGAGGCGGCAGCGAAGTATACAGTGCGAGGCTTAGAATCGCGAAAGTGCGGTACCACCTAGCGGAAGGGGCAGACCGCGTTCGTCGAGAATGGAAGCAGAGAGGGACACTCGACCGAAAGTACGATGCGGAAAGGGCCACCGCATAACGGAAGTTATATCTGCCTTCGACCAGACTGCGTCGCCCGGGGCGTCTCGGAAAAGGTCACGTCGTTTCCACGGCGAGGAAAATACGAGGCACCGATCGAGACGGGACCCATGGTCTTGCCTGCCCGCTACAGCTGTGCACCCGTCCGCCTCAGTTGAGGCGTCAGCACGGAAGCGTCCGGTCGGCAGTATAGACGGGCAGTTCTATACTTTCTATCTACTCAGTGCGCAATGTGGTCGCTCGTTTCGCCAGCGTCTGTTGTGTGTTTCTCGGAGCGTGCAAATGTCGACTTCATGTTAAGCGAAATACACGAGCTTGTTTGGAGGCTGACCTCGTAAAGGTGCCGCCTTTGTGAATGCCTCGGGAAAATTAGCGAAGCACGTGCACTGATCTAGAATGAACGAGTGCATTGAGGGCATGGTGTGCCGATTATGACGTTCATAATGTCCATAACCGCGGCAGCGCACACTCGCACAACGGGCCGAATCGCTGGTCCGAACCATCCTTATGGATAGTCTGCCGCGCTGGTGAATTTTTTTCTTTCTTGTTCCGTTCTTTAATTGCGCTTTTTCTGTATAAGCGCGCGCGCACACACACAGAGTGCGTCCATGTGTTCTCTATCTTGTCCCCGCCTTTTGCGCTGTGCTTGTGTAACGATCAATTACCAGCACGCCCAAGTCTCTACCCTTGTCAGCTAAGTACCATGTACCAACTAGCCCAATAGCAAACTGTCTTAACGCAGACTGAATCGATGATTAGGTCCGTCATGTGGATCCTCTATACACTCACACCCATCCAGTAGCTCACTGCACTCGCATGCACCGACGAGTGAATGCGTCCCCACCAATGACACGTACAGATCCGCTCGCACCAGGGCCCTTTGTTTGTATACTTGCTGGAACAGTGCAGCATGGTGCAAAGCCACATGTCCTCAGACAAACAGAGGCAGAGCCTATACGAGGCTGGTCTTGCATCGTGTAGGAACGGTAAACCCCCTCCCTCCCATCCACCGTCTGCAGGCTGCATATGACTAGTGCCGTTGGTTAACTCTTCAAGGACGTTTGTTTGGGCTCTAGCTTCCAACACCAGCTGGTCGAGGCACATATATACGCGCGAGAAGCTTTACGCATTCGGTTCCTAATTGGCGGACGCGGCCCGGCTTTAGTGAAGCAGTTAGCAGCTTCCGTGCTCCGGTGGTCGACCTCCGAAGGCCATTAGCGACACCGATAGAAATAAGAGGAGGAAAAAGCCTCTCCCTCCGCCATCGGTTGTGGGAAAATCGCGGCCCATCGCTCGCTCGCTCTGTGTTCGATTTCGAAACAGGCGACCTTCCTCGGGCCGAGACGTATACGAGGTGGGGGAGGGCGAGCACCTCGATAAGCGACGGCAGCCGGTTCTGTGTCGTGAAAACGACGGCGAACCCGACAGACCATGCTTTATACCGCCATCCACGCCGGGGCCTCGCGACACGCACGCCACGCATGGGCGAGGTACGATTCCGCAACGGAAGCACCAGATTAAAAGGAAGTAAATAAACGGATGACACCAAGCGCAATAGCTTGCGTGTTTGTGTACCTAACTGCTTCATTCTGGTCCTGTCGTGGTTCTTGTGCACTAACTTAAGTATGCTCAAACAACAAGACTACTGTAGAATTTTCCATTATGACATTGTCGTATACCAATAGCCGCGTTCAGCAGGTTTCCAGCAAGTTCCAACTGACGGAGCAGCCACCTCTCAGACGCGTCCGATCGTTTCTGACGCCACTCGAAGGCATGTATAGTATAAGGGAGCTAAGTGCGTTCCTAAAGTTGATAGCCATGTAGGACATTCGGAAGGAACACGAAAATATCGAAAAACGACGGAACGTAAACGGATGTGCTTCGTCGGCGTGTTCCTTGCCTACCCGCATGAGTCCTTGCCGCATTTAGGACTTTCTCACACATAAATATATCTTAGCAAAAAAAAAAAAAAACAATAAATAAAAAAAACACTTTGTCTGGGACCAAGAATCAAGCATTTCATATGCACTGAAAATTCTCAGAAAGAAAGAGCATCATTAGTGCTCCCTCTGGTCCTGGTCATTCTAATCAGCACAACTGCCACCTGTGAACTCTAAAATTCGTGAGAATCCCACAGAGGATAAAGAAGACGGAATACAGCACGCATTTTTGTTTGCTTACTTATTTTATAGTTTGCCTCGAGTGCAACCCTGCAGTGGAGTATGTATACTTACACATACAAGCTTTATTCACGATGTTATACTTTTAGACGCAGCACACGAGCAGCAGCAAACTTGGAACAGCAGAGAATGACAACGCTGTTTTTTAGATCACAGTGACTTTATTAGCGACATCGCATTGCCGATTTCGCTTGATTCATGAACTTGCGTCAGAAGCAAAAGTGGCGGTCGCAATCGTTTCCGTTGATATATCCAGCGCTCTGCTAAACTGCAGCAAATGCGAGACGCGGCGAGGGAAACTCGAAAGCGCGGGGCAACTTCCTGACGGCGTCACGTTGTCCACCGCAATGAATGAATGGATGGGCAACGGAAGCGTCGATGCGTCAAATGAATTCCAGACGCCATATATAGGGCGACGCATCGCGCTTGGTGCAACGTCATGGCGAAGTGACAGTATGGCAGGCAGTCGTCGACCGAAACCACGGCGTACTATTGTTTACACTGTCAAATATCAGCCATATTTCAGGCTTTTGAGCCAATCAGAGAAGACGCCGTGGCAGCCCTTCGGGTTAATCAGAGCTGATAAGATGACTAATTCGACCACATTTGACAACGCGCGGAATAGCACCCCTCTCTGCTTGCAAGCGGCCACTGAAATCCACGCAAGGCATGGCTTCTATTGAGTACAATAAAATTACGCATTTTAATCCCAAGGAGGTGTGACTAACTGTGGTGTCCAGTTCTTTCCATATCGGCTATATGACATCGAAATGTGAAAGGCGCAGGCAGGAATGAGTGCCGTCGGCGGAGCTCGAATCCACGATCTGCATGCCGCGTATACATGGCGGCATATATGCATGCCTCGATGCCTTTTTTTTTTTTTTTTTGCGAGTGTTTACGTCAGAATGGGTTCGGGCTTCGTGTCCCAGGAGGTGCACGTGTCATGACGCGGAAGGTGGCCACGTGAAAGCAGCTAGGACCCACGACGACATCCAACAGTAATCGAACTCTGGCGCTGCCATCCTTTAGCCACCATGGGAATGATGGTTAGTATAAACACACGAGTATGTCCCATCTCCGTGCTTGAGACGTTCCAGTGGCTTCGCTTATCACGCTTTATCTGGGCCTCAATTGGTCTAAATTTCAAAGCAATCCACACTTCCTTTTTAAATGCGGAAGGCATTCAGAATCACTGCTAATTTCAGTGGTTCTGCTTTTCCATGCGTCCGTGGCGCAATGGTTTCAATATCTGGCTTCTGTGCTAGAGGTTCTGTGTTCGAATCCTGCCGTCGGACAATTTTAACAATGTTTACTCAATCATTTAATAACGCAGTACTTTCTTGAAATTGATCAGTTCGCAGAGTCACGAAGTCGTTAAAAGCAGGAAGGACGAAGTGTACTATATCTATACGTCATTCCCACGGTGGCTGAACTGCCCTGCTTGCAGCTGCCGTTGACGCTAGCGCCCTCTAGTAATCGTACGAAACTCCACGGCACGAGGCAGTCGTGGGTACGCGGCGACAACCGATGGATGGCGTGTCGCCTCTATTTCACTAAACATAGACAACACAGTAAAGTCCCCTATATATCATCTGCTTGTTCTTGTCTTCAAAAGTACTGCAGTCCATTATGGCAGCGTTCGCTCAAAGAGGCCCTCGCCACTTCGGAGCCACTGGTAACAACGCGGAGGTCGCCCGAACGAACCACTAACGAGCAGTCATAGTGGCTCCGAATAGCCCGTTATCTTTTTTTCTCCCTTTTGAAGCGTTGCGCAGACAAAAGACACGCCGCAACAAGAAATTAAAATAGAGAGTATAGTACACAAAAGAACGGCGCCGGATACTGACTGCAGGTACACAGCATGCGTCAGAGCAGATTTGCGCGTGAGAGGCTCAAGAAATAACAAGTCAAATGCATTCCTGAATATATGCAGACACGCATCATATGTACAGTCAACCACAAAAGTTTGCGGACCACGCGAGCGCGTGCCAGACTGCCTATCCGCGCCACCTAGCGGTACGCCACCTAGCGGCGACAGGGGCGCTCTCCCGGATATGAGCCCTCTTGGTACTCGCCTGCCTGTTAATTTTTTATTCCCGTGCATGACATTGTTAGTTCGTTGTGTTGACGCAGAGCGCTGTCTGCGATAAGACCGCCACATATCTGGCTTGATAGCAGTATCGGAGCAATCACTGCAACCTTTGTCGACTGGTGTGCCAGTGGGTAGATAAGTTTCACGAAGCGCTGCGACGATTTTTTTACGCGACGTTTACTGGCGCACTTTGGTTGGCAGCATCTTGGTCCAATGAGTGTTGCTGCTTTTGCGTCTTGAGAGAAAGGGTAGGGAGGTGTTTCACTGTCATCAAAAATAAAGAAAAAGCGGATGCATAGAAAATTTTCTTTCACACATAGGCGCATCTTCGCATCAGTCGCTGAAAACGTAGTAGACTTGCTTCAGGCCACGTGGTGATTGCCTATTTGGAAAGATGCCGCTGCGTGTTCCACTTGACGAAAGAAGGCACATTGTGCGTTTATTTATAGAGGGAATACCTCAGCGCGAAATCTGCCGCCGAACCAACAGGAGCCGGACTGCCGTGAATAGGATTATTCAAGCTTTCCGCGACGATGACATATTCACAGATATGGAGCGCAGTGGGCGTCCAAGGGCCACGACTGAGGAAGAGGACCGCCTGATTACGGCCGCCATCGTGGCTGATCCTTTTCAAAGTGCAGAGGATATCCGAGAAGCGCTCTCGCTCACGGTATCGTCTGAGACTGTAAGAAGAAGGCTGAGTGAGCTTGGCCTGCAGTCTTTCGTAGCAGCACAGAAGCCCTGCCTCTCAGACAGCCAGCTACAAGAACGACTCATGTTCGCTACAGCAATGAAAGATTGGACAACAGAGAAATGGGGCGATGTCATCTTTAGCGACGAGTCAACTTTTTCCACGCGCTGGGACCAACGGAAGCGGGTTTGGCGTCCACTAAACTGCAGGTGTGTTTACAGTGTATTGGCAGTTAATTCACGAAGCTAATTCTGCATCACAACATGTTTCACGTAAAATGAGCTTTTGGATCATTACGAGATTTTTCTGTAGTGGTATTATGTTGAAAACATTAACGATTGTTTCATAGTACTACTTACTCTGAAGCTAATTAAAAGCTGCCAGTGGGTCTTTCAGTACTATCTAATGATGTTTGCACGTTTTCTATTCCAACTCTATAACAGCATTATAAAGTTCATACGCAAGAGGAATCACAACACTTTTAGACGCGCCGCTGGAACCCAATTGTATGCTATTTCTTGCAGATATCTGCCTAATTACACACAGAGTGTTCTATCCAGTGGACGGTGTTCCGTGAGCGTGTGGGGAGCAATCAGCAAAGATGGCCTTGGTCCCCTTGTGCGTCTGGAAGGGCCCTTCACTGCGTCACGGTACTGCGACGTCATCACTAGACACCTCGTTCCGTATGCGCTGGACGGTCCCTTCAGCGACGGCTGCTATTTTTTTCAACACGACCGCAGCCCGATCCATAAAGCACGTATCGTCCAGTCATTGCTAGAAGAACATGCTGTTTGCCAGCTTGAGTGGCCTCCATGTGGCGCCGACTTGAATCATATAGAAAATGTCTGGGGCATGTTGAAGAAACGGCTGTCCACACGAGCCAACCGCGGCCGCACGGCCGATACGCTGTGGCAAGCGATCGCACAAGAATGGGAAAGCCTGCGCGGTCGACCGGAGATTACTGAATCTTTGTACGAGTCGATGCCCACACGCATCAATAAGGTGCTAGAAAACGGCGGACATTTCACTTCCTACTAGATCATTGAGAGACCTATGTTACATGACACTTCTGTAAATGTCTTGTGAATAAATTCATCCCCTTCAGACACGAATTATGATGCACTGTCTGCAAATGCGTCAAATGCGCATGGCATCATTTCAAGACGCTCACTATTACATTCCAAGAAAGAAGACGAAGCAATGTGCTGTTTTGTGCGAGTTTCAGTAAAAAAAAAATTAATTAGCGTATAACTCATTATCTAATTCTGAAATCCGTCAGCTTCAATGCTTGCATAAAAAGAATCAACTATTAGGCCCGAAACGCATGCACACTTGCTTTTTCGGTTGTTCTCGTGTCGACCGGAGAAAAAAAATACTCTTGACGTTGGTCTTGGAACGCGGCACGTCGAACGATTGTCTAACATGGTAGTGTCTCCAGCAAAGTGATCATCTGCAGCAATACGCAGGACAATGAAGTTAACTGACCGCTAGTTGTCCCATCAGGAAGCGGACACGAATGTGCACACTGAGTTTTAGGTCATTTGAAGAAACACGTGGCGTGGGACGCGCCTCCGAAGTTCGAGTCCCCAAACGAGGACGCCGTGTCGCAAAGGGTTATAAAAAGAGTCATCGCACCCGATTATTTCTTATTTTTCTAAATGTAACCACTATAGCAGCGCGGTGGTTCGGGCTTTGCGCAGCAAAACCTGGGCGCAGGCGATCAAATCCCGGCCGCTACTGTCACTTAGCGATGGGGGAGAAACGGAAAAATTCTGCCTACTGACTAAGCATCTGTGTCCCATGGCTGCCTCACCGCTCACTCACGCACTCACGAAAAAAAAAAAAAAAAAAAAAAACAGCGTGGCTACGCGAAAATAGAACTGATAACAGCCGAAGAATACGCTGTCTGATTACTTGTACTGATATTCTGCTCTCCAAATATAAGCAAGTAGCCCTGGCTAACAAAGAGCGCGTCACGTTGAAAGAGATAGGTAGAAAATATTTGCGCACAGTGCGAAAATAGACAGGCCATAGATTTAAGGAGCGATGCGTCTTCAACGTAGCGCTGCTGTCGATCGCTGGTGACGTAGCGGAAGTGTCGCGAAGAGGCTCTTGGCCACGCGCTCGCGTGGTCCGCAAACTTTTGTGGTTGACTGTACCTGGCTATAGGCACAGTGTGCACTGTTTTGGCATGTATACGCATTCGGACGCGTGAGTGGACGGATGGCCCAACATCAATGGAGACGACGTCATAAGAGAGCGCAGTGTTGCCAGCGAGAACTACTGCTACAGAAGCTGCGCTGTCGAACGGAAAAGGAGTATACCCGAATGCCAAGTACTACGTAGACTATACGATAATCGATTCAAGCAGTGGCACACTCTTTGGATACATTAACTATCGGCATAAAGGATGTATCTAGAGGTATGCAAGTTCAGTGATAAAAATAATAAATATGCGTCCCCCGCACAGACAGGAAATGTCATGTGTACACTCCAAACAGTGCAATTCGAGACGATCACATCAAAGAACGCAAGCACTCTACGTGTGAGTTTACGCCTTTATGTCTACCGTACGCGAGCACCAACTACAACAGGAGAGTTCAGTCAATTTAATGTGTACGCTCTCCAACCCTACAATTAGCTGCGCACGCTGTGTATGCGCGGATGTCTATAAATGTTAATTCGTAAATTCAATTTTCGCGGATCGCACGTCCCGCAAACATTGCGCGCCGACAGTACCGTACTTTCACAGTGGATGCTGCAGGATGTCATTTCTAAAATCAATTCATCGAGGTAAACAGAGGGAGAAAAAAGCCTGCGCATTATTATTCATAAAAGTCGCTCAATTTTACGTTGGTTACGATTACGTATGTCTTTTTTAAAGTCTTTTCTCGATATAAGAACTAATACCCACACAAAACGGCTTTATATACAGCACCCGAATCCAGGGATGTAATTTCAGGCAGAACACCTCAAGAACGAAAGCAAGCTAAAATTAATCTGCGTGGCCGCGAGCATCTTTAGCAGAGAACACATGCGCTCCTGTATCCTTCGTGACTATCACCGGACTAAAAGATACATCCCGGAGAATTAGGTATTTTCACACTTCCGTTTCGTCACGTCGGTAAAACAGCAGCGGAACCAAGTGGCGTTTCTCTCTCTCTCTCTTTCTAATGTTTCACGCGGTCATCGTGCTTCTTCGGCTCAGACGTTAAATTTAGCCCCATACTTGAGCTACAGACGAACAGTAAATGTTCTTCGGGTAAACGTATGTTCAGACTAACTGGACACGTTTTCAAGGAAGTGTGGGCGAAAATAACGGACGAACTGAGCTCACCTTTTGCCTGGCAGGCGGCCGTTGAGAATTCAATGCTTCGGTACATCGCTCGTCTTCTCTTTATTAGCGCGCGCGCGCGGTGACTCCTCGTATGCACGAAGGAGCTAGAATTCAGGAAGGCATCCAGAGCATAGCCATTCTGAGGCAACCGTTAATTTAGCAGTAGATGAATCGTTGCAAAAGAATAAAAAGGCAATGCTGGCAGTGAGGGGAAGAAGCGTTGTTGTATAAAGTTTTAGAATTGTGGCTGTTTCGGCTTTTCAAGAAGAACAATGTCACGAAAGACGTACTCGAAGGTTGGCGTGCATTTCACCGCAGTTCTTGTGGCTGTGAACCCCCTTTTGCTCAGTGCATGCACCTTTGTCAGCAGATGCGGCGACAAGCTTACACGCGGAATAATAGAGACAGAAAAGATTTGGCGACTCGGTTCTGGGTGTGTTAGTACATCATCTTGTCAGTTAAGGAACTAATCTTCCTAAGAAAGTGAATTGCGCCTGTGTAATGACGATGCCTTTTCAGTATAAACAGGGGTCGCCGAAAAGAAACATTTTCTTGGCAGTTAGCGCTCGTCTGTTTTCTTGCTTCTTCCGTGTTATTTTTTCGCGCTACAATTTGTCAATACTCAGGATGCTATCAGAACTACTCCAAGGGTGTCTCGCGGGAGCAGTTATCGAGCACTGCTCGCGCACACCACTGGAAAGCGCAGAGAAACAAAAAAAGCCCCGCTCCTGACGCTCGCGCACGTAGTACACATTCCGGCCGCGAATCTGGAACGCGGGTATATATGGGAAATATATAATGGCCCCGTTGTGCTTCCGCCCCAGGGAGCCAGACGCGTACCATCCGCAAAACACGTCCGAGCGGCGACCATCTCGGAGGCTACGCGTCGTGACGCCGGTCAACTTTCACTCGCCCGACGACGACGCAACAGAAACCGGATTTCTATATAATAGGCGGCTTCCTGGCGCTTTCTGCTCGCTCGGGCACTTGCGCAGCGGGGCCGCGGTTTTTGATGCTTGGCCACATATAAACGCTAACGAACCGAAAGTGCTGCGGTGTACGACCCACGAGACTCTGTTCGGGTGAGCTTCCACCGAGAGGGGAAGAAAACACGGGAAAACGAAAGAGCAGAAAAGCCTGCTGGCGACGATTGATCGTTCGCGCGCTTGAGCCGTATATAGCTTGGCGTATTTCCTAGATGGTAAGTTCCGATCTGGGGCACGCTGCAATTACGCGAAGCCAAACTTTCGAGCAGAGCCGGGGAAACCACAGGGCGGGCGACATTATATTAACAGCGAAGCTGTTTAAGCCAGCCGTAATTTGTGGTTCGTATCAAGAAACTATCAGCAGCAGCAATGAAGAAAGAAATAAACTTTCTTGCCCGAGGTGGGATTCAAACCCGCGTACTCACGGTCCCAAGGCGAGCGTCGTAATCACTATAGGCTATACAGCCACGCTTGCAGAACATGCGAACCATATGATTGCGTTCGAGCGTCGGCGTCTTCGTCCACAGCTGGCGCGTTCGCACGCGCTCGTGCCAATGCTCTGCGAAGTGAATAAGAGGTTTTGCGCGCTATGCTCGGGAGAGTGATAGAGACGCATTCACGGAGCGGGTCTCCTGGAACGCGGTGTCGGTGCGGCAAGCTGCGCTATGCAACGCGCAGTGACGGCCGTAAGTCCGAGACGCGCGAAAATGAAATTATCATCATCATGTGTAATCAGCTGAAAAGTTCGCGCGCACTTCCGGAAAATGCTGGGCTACGATCGCCCAGCTTCGCTGTTTCAAGCGTTGTGCGGCCGAGTGCAAGGTTAAGCGTTTTTATTATTATTTCTTGTTATCGGAACTCGGGCAGCGGCAACATTAATATTGAATAAAATCGAGCAGGGAATAATAATAATAATAATAATAATAATAATAATAATAATAATAATAATAATAATAATAATAATAATAATAATAATAATAATAATAGCCAGCATGTACAGTGTGCGAAAAATACCTATGTCGAGTTTAATGAATTTGCCAGCAAGCGCACCAAAGCGATCTCGGCCGTAAGGGCCGAGTTAGCTTAAGCGTCATAGTTGTCTACTTATATATACGGCAGTGTCGCCAGGTCACGTACAGCGGCACACCACCTCACACGCGGCGCGTCACGGCGTCATAGACCGACAGCCGACCAACATGCACAGCCAACGAGCAGCTGGATTCCCCAAACCCCGCAGGGGCAGCTGCAGTGCCCAATTCCCGTTGAACGAAGAAATAGAAAAAAACGAGAAGCCGCCGCGATTTGAGCGAATCAAAGAAAGAAACAGGTAAACCGAGCGTCCCAACACAAAGAACAGCAGCTAAACCTTAAATCGCCTCCTCGCGGGCAGGCGCAGATCGTGCAGGTGCGCCTTGCCGCGCGGCCGCGCACGTGTGCGCGGACCACGACAAACACCACGCGGCGCGACAGAAGGGTTCCCGACAGCTGGCCGCTGCCCATCTGGCGCCGTGAGCGCTTCCAGGAGACATCCCTGCCTGCGCCCTCTCCCGGCCTCGACGTCAAGCCGACGCACTTCGTATCACATTCAAACGCGACCCAAATCGCCCTGCCGTCAAGCTGGGTCTGTTCTTTATATCCCTCCCTGACTGAACAGACGGAATTGCGATGCCTTCTTTCTGTGAAACCCGCGTGTGTTTCCTTTGTAGATTCGTGCAATATATTCCAGTGGATGACGACTTTCCATTTCGTGACACTTCCTTCACCTTGCGGGATTCCGCAGAACTGATCTGCGATATCAAAGATGGTGCAGCCGCATACTACAGCCGAGGCGCGGACTTTCACCCTGCACGAACGCCCTTGTAACTAAGGTCGTAAAACAGTATCACCGACGCTGTCGCGAAATGAGAACGTCACAGACTGGGTACTTAACTAGCTGGGCATCCGAAACTTTCGTAACTACCACCAAGAATCATGGTAAACGATAACTGCAATCCTCGATTTCCATGAACCCTGAAATTTCCTCCAAGCGCCGTCCAGCAACACCTTCCCAACTTTCTTGAATTCTTCAACGTACTTTAAGACTGATTTGCAGTGAAAAATGTCTTCCTTCCTGTGAGTGTCCTCAGACTTCGCAGAGAGATAAGGCGGCATGACATCTACGTCACAAAACCTCACTACCAATGTAGAAAAATAAAACTGAATACAGACAAATCAAGAGAAATGTGCTCCGAGAGCAAGATTACCAGGTGTCAACTTCTCGTCAAAAAGTAAAGTAAGTTAACAAACAAACAAACAAACAAACAAACACACAAACAAACAAACAAACAAACAAACAAAGTTATTCGCATGGGACGGGAGACATCACGAGGCATGGCGAGAAAATAAGAGCGTCTTCCCAAGGCCCTCAGTGAGTGCCTCCACTGTACGATGACCAACGAGGGCGAGTTCACACTGGACAGACAATTTCAAACAGATTCCACGGACGGAACAATTTCAAAAAAAAAAAAAAAAAAGGCAGTTTCCCGCGCGGGACGTACGACTGGAAGCCGCGCGTATACCAGTACTCCTGCGCAAGTTACGCAATGCAATCGTGACTGCACAATTGCAGGGTGCCCATTGCGATGCGAAAGTGGACACCAAGCACAATGGACAGGACCCTTCGATGTCGGAAGCAGAGAGAACCGCGGCAAGTGGCTTTACCGACGGCTGACGGGGAAGCGCGGGAGGCGTGTGACATCAACTTCGCGCGCTGCACCGCGTCAAAGAGCGGGCAGCGGACGCCATTACGCGGCGTGCACGTATAAGTGGCAGCTTGTCTGGTGGCTGCGGGCGCCCCTTTGCAACAACAACAGCCCCCGCTTTGCTGCCCTTCGGGGTGTGGGTTATGCGGCAGGCGTAACTTCTTCACCCTCACTGCGAGATACCGAGGAGCGAAAACGACGCGCCAAGAGAAGGGAGAGGGCTGGTGTGCATATTTTCGTGCGGGGACGCAGTCAAGCGCGGTTGATCAAATACGCAACAACGAGAGGACCGGCACAGGAAACGCCATTCCCCTCTCCTGCTGCTGTTCACGTTCCTCCGAGCAGAAAACGGGAAAGAAGAGACGGAACGCAGCGCGGCGAAAACCAGATCGGACGTCGCTTCGCTCGATGACGCACGCGGCGAAACTCGTCCGAGGCGTGCCCTCTTTTCTGTTTCTCCCCACCATGCGTGTGTTTCTTTACGCATAATGGAGAGAAGAAGAAGAAGATCGGGTGCGCCGAGAGCGGCTGGCTGAAGATAAGAGCGGAATGTAGCGCGCGATTCCGGATTGAATCTCGATCGGAGAAACAACACGGCCGCCGTTCTCTTCGTGCGCGCCCCCCAACGAGTGGATGTCGCATCACAACCTGGCACCGGTTCCTCTCGGAGTGAAAGAAAGGCCGCGTGCATCCACGCCTGCGAGGGAGCAGGTGGCCACCGCTAATTTCACAACGGCGACGCTTTGTCGAATGGAAGCCATGCGTGAAGATGGTGTTCGAAACCTCAACCGGGAGTCATGTCTCTAGCACTGACCCTTTAGGGGGGGAGGAGACGGGGACGAGAAGCTGCGCGAATGGCGACGGGACGTGACAACACCGCCAAAATATGCATACGCGGATATTACCCTGCCTGCCAGTAAAAACTCTGGACAACGATTTTCAATACGGTACAGAAAGGCGTATTAGGTACATTCTATACAATTGACAACTGTAACCTGTGACTTGCAGAGAAGACGAACCTACATGTGAACATGCGTGAAGATAAGCGCGATGCTGCAGCTATAGGTATGCGGGTAAGGCGTCCTTTTGACTACCGGCGCTGCGGCCGCAAGTGGCATTATGATATTCGTTGCACGGATTTACGCGATCCAGGTTCTGACCGGTCCACGTGGGGAGAGATGCAATGAAACGAAACAAAGCAAGGATAGCAACAGCTCCCGAGCTTCAATGCGCCGAAACGCCAACAAATGAAAGCAAATGTCAAGCCATCGGAGCGGAGCGGTCTTCGAACGGGGTGCAGTGACACCCGGCAAAGTGGAGCAAGGATGGCCGCCTGCCGTTCGCGACGAGCCGACAACAAGGCACGTCCGCTGCTCACGCGCCCGAGCATTTTCTCCGCGCCCTCCAGCGCCTCGAGTCTATAATGTGTGCCTTCCAATGTATCGGCTCGCCCCACACTATCGGAGCCAGCGATCGCCGAAACGAGAGCGAGGCAGCAGCTGCTGCTGCGAGCTATACGCACCCTGCTAATGGAGAGAGCGCACCGCTGGCTCCGCCTTATGAAACGATGCGTGCCCCAAATGGAACGAAGGCTGAGGCACGCTCTCATAGAGCACACAGTGGCGCATTCTGCATGCTGATTCGCAGGCCTCCCATGCTTGCCTCCCTTCTAACCACCCTACCTAAGGTATGCTTACCGCGCACGCTACAGTTTGTCGAAAAACGATGGCGATGGTATCACTGCCGTTAAAGTACAGGTGGCAAGTATACCTTGCGGAATATTACGTCGCTGCCAGTCATATAGCAGCTGCGCACAGTGCACAGCAGAGAGTGTCCGTATGAATTGATCGAAACAGCGTCACACAAAAAATCTCTGCGAAAGATTACTTTGCAAGCGCTAAACAAATGTTCACTCGCTTTGTTGTTAGTTCAATCTGTCCCTCGCGGTACCGCTCGATGACATTCGAGCGCGAGCAAATCAATATTTACAGAGTTCTCGATCTTATACACCTAATCACACTCGATACACAGAACCCAAGTCTCCCGGAAGTCCGCCGAAGTATAACAAGGTGCGAGTTTACGAAACCGTTTCGAAGAGGAGGAAAGGGTGGCGTATACTAATGAGGCAAGGACCCACTGTCCTCGTCTGCGCTTTCCGTAAGCCTACACGTAACGGGACAAGCAGGCGGCTGCCAACGCACTGGATCAGCAGAGCTGGCTCGTTAGCGGCGATGTTGCCGAGAGCCAAAAGATAGCTGTCTAGCGCAGGATAATCGAAGGCAAGGACGCACGCCACTTTTCTCAAGGATATGTCTGCGTGTGACTCAGAAGAGGTGGCGACGGCGCGAAAGCAGGTTTACTATACTTTGGCCGCACAAACGCCTCCGGTGTATGCACGCCACTCCGTGGTATACACGTACGAAATCCAGTTCCGTACAAGACTGGAGCGGCCGTGCTGATGTCGGTGTTATCGTGACTGCATCTGTAAAATATTCAAGTATATCTGCCATATACTTTCCTATTGTTTCACAGACATCAAATTAACTGTTATGTTACTTAACTGTCAAATTAAATGATGGCCTTGCATACATTCGAGAGTTGTACACGGGCTATTAGAAACGCCGTTGTGAAAACATGGAGAATAATTTTGTCCGCCAGGAATTCTTTAACGCCTGTTACATTCCGCTCCCATCGGAATGCGGCCGCTGTAGCAGGGAATCGAAATCGCGAACTCGTGCTCAACTCCTGCTGTACACTTATTGACTTGCGTAAGCCGTGCCGCGAGGTCCGATAATCTAACACTGTTCGAAAATCGTTTCATTAACGTACGAGTTGAAATTACGGCCGAACAGGGGAAAGGGAAACGAGGGAAGAAGGAAACGTGAAAAATAAAAAAAAGATGTTGCGCCCGATAGGAATCAAATTCTGGAGCTCTAATGTTAAGACGCCATTTGCACTGACCCTTAGCGGAAGTGAATGCGTTTGCGAAAAAAAGAAATAATAATAATGGATCGTATTCTCCAGAGTATAACGTGGCAAGATAATTTCAAACGACAACGAACTTGAGAGGTGAGTGCAGTGAGGAATAATTTGAGAAAGCGGAGGATTAAATGCAAATGGATGGTTTACGATGTCATTATTATATAAGACGTCGTTACTTTTATTTAAGCACCCAGAGAGAAGTACTAGGTTGATGCTGGGAGACGCAAGCAAAAACCAATTTCAAGGCTTGACCAAACCTTGGTCCAGTTTTACAAAAGAAATTATATCGTAGCTCGCTCCTATATAGTCGGCTTTCTGTTCTATACCACCACCGCTTGAAAGCTCTGCAGATGGAGCCGAACTGTCGTGTCCACCTTCCAGTGCTTACCCAGCGCCACAGAGTTGCACTAGCGCGACACGAGTTAGCTACTCGGCAACGCTCATGTTCCAGTGGTCTCGGTTTCTCTACTATTATTTTATCTTTTTTTTTTTTTTTTCTTTTTGAGGCAAGGACCGGACGAAGTTGAAGGTGGGCAAACACACTGTCGATGCGTGCAAACCCTGCTCCAAGCACACACCGAGCTGCGGTGAGAGAAAGGTTGCAGCAATATACGTCTTCTAGCACCGGGAGCTGCAGTACGACGGCGTTGGCGTGGCCCGCTGCTTACAGGAACGCGGGCGCTATAGACGACGAATACAGGCACGCGTGGCTCAGTGTACGTCACAGCGAGTCCTTCCGCAACTTCGAGTTTCTGTACGTGCGAGCGTGCACCATAGCGGTGCTTGCTGGCGTCGCCACGTGCAACTCCCTTGTGCTGATACAGCTTCTGCAAACCGTATAACGACCGTTCCCGGCCGTGCTCTTTCTCGCGCCGTTACTTGCCCGGAATTACGTGAATAGCCTTTCTTCAGTGCACATATCAGCTCTCTCCCTTTTTTTTCCCTTCGTACGCCCCCCCCCCCCCCCTTCCACCAGTTCAGGGTAACCAACCGGGCACAGTCCTGGTTAACCTCCCTGCCTTTCATTTATCCTCTCTCTCTCCTACCGTCAATGCGCAATACGCCCTTACCAGCAAAAAGGATCCACATCTCATATCAAATTAAAAACAATGTATGCATTGCTGGTACTTACGGCTATAGCATCGTGCTTACCGTGCCGACGGTTTTACATAGTATTTCAACTGCGCAGTCAGTTGTTAATTAATATGTGAGCGTCGTTACGGGGACACTCCATTCTCTATACTACGACCGCACTGTGAAACGCGACTCTCGAAGATATCAGCCGTACGGGCTCGCGAAAGAAGTACAAATGCTGGCAAACGTGAGAATTGACGGGCAAACTTTTATCCGCAATAGCAATTCCAACCCGTTGCACCGACGACTTATTTTGCTTCATTTTCTTCGAACTTCCTCATTAGATTCAAGAAAGCACGGAACATGCTCACTGCTCGCACAACGTGGCTCGTTGTCTCAAGGAACTCCCTGCCGACAGGGTCTGACGGAAGATCCAAGCGGCTGGAACCACTCACGCACAAATCGGCCTCATTCAATGGGAGGGAGCTTGAAACAAGCCGTGACGATAGTTTCAATGGGCAGCATGTTTGCCAAGCAAGAGTGCGGCCGGCCTTTCGACGGGGCAGTGAACGTAAGTAAGAACGAGTGTAAGTACGCCTTATCACGGCTCGCGTCTGGTAAGAGAAATTAACTACAGCATCACATATACGGCAGAAACCACGTGCCGACGCCCCAAGGAAAGGATAGCTGGTTCTGTTCGCCGCGCGTTCATTCTCCCTTCTTGTTTACACAAAGAGCTATATAATCAGCGTCATGACAAATAATAGGTACGTAGACTTGAGCGACTGCTCTGGCTCTGATGAGCTCATATACTGTATACAACAGCAAGCTCCTCAGCTGACGCCGCCATCGATCCTTTCGTGATCGCCGTCTGCTACAGTATCGCCTGTCGTGGCCTCCACGCACAGCTAGATGCCGCACAGATGACCGAACGCCGAAGATATACGCGTCCCAGCTCCCAACTGCACATGGCACGATGACCAGTGGGAGCGAATGCTTTGCGTTTGTTCGACTTGTGGGGAGGATGAAGCTGAGGAGACGGCTCGAAGACGACGACACGATAAAGACGACGACTTATCATAGAATGCACGGACACAGAAAACACATCTAGAGTTTCTAACTGCTGTCGCAGCAAAAAATTGGAATAATTAATTAATTAATTAGTTAACGACTATAACTAGGTTGGAGAGACATCGAATATTAGGGGACATTTTCTGCAAAGTAGGCTATCTCGCATCAACCTGCCCACCACAGCCGTGAAGGCAGCGTGCAGCTCAGGCACCGTTCTTAGCAAGCGTCACCGATCAACTGTCAGTCGTCAACATGGTGGGAGAGGATTGTCTGAGGAGCACGAGAAGGCGCTGCATTAAATATCAGCGACGCTGACACTTGCAGCCCCCAGAGCTCCAGAAACGTCAGTGGAGACGACGCGAATGCCGACACGTAACAGGCGCCAAGCTCGGCCCGCATAAAACACAGCGTCCGGGTTGTGGTGACACCGCCGCGGATGCAGAGCGCGCGGGCGGCAGCGATCCGTGAGAATGTTTACAGCGAGTGCAGGCCACGCCGCCAGCCGCGGCAGCGGAGAGCGATCGGGTACAAGTTGCGTATTCCAGAAATGCCAGTGGTGCAGTCTTTTTTTGCGAGGACGTCTCTGCCAGCGTTCCCAGCGTCCGCGAGTCACCGTCTCGCATTGAGTTTCCCGCCAAAATTACTGCAGAGAACTCTGGCGCTGCGATCAATCAGCTGTACACCAGCGACACAGTGCACTGCACGTATATGCCACAAGATTGATGGGTACGCATTACATGGATTCGTGTATACCTGCTTGTGGCTTCATACGTCCTTGGGGTGTTTATTTGCGCTTTAGCTGTCTCAATTTTCAGGATGCCATATTTTTTTTAAGCGCATCAAGACGCATCGCACGTTTCTTCGCACATGCCAACTCATTGCAAATGGCATTTATAACGCAATAAAGTGTTGGAACTTGCAGAGACACAAAGCCGTTTGAAGCCAGAAGGACGGAGTTTGTGCAAGTTCGCGTATATTATAACCATCATGCCTTCCTATATGTATACATGCATCATTCCCATCCAGGTAGAACCGCCACACTCGACGCTTCCGTTCCCTCTGAGCGATCCCACGAAGCAGGTACCTGAAGGTGACGGAACACACTGTACATAGCATATCCATATTTTTCCTTACTTAGTGCAACTTTTGTATTTTATACTGTGCCTTCAGGCATTCGATCACTACCTTTCGTGCAGACATCATTCCGCTTAGCGCAACGCCCTTTGGCCTCGATGGTACAACTAGTAAGTAAGTCCGACCAAACTTCCCTAATCTGCTGTTGAAAGTCATCATGGGCTCCGAGAATGAGCGAGCGAGTGCGCACATCGTCCAGCTGAGGCCTCAGGCACTGTCGGACTCGGGCACTGACGGGTTATTCAACCTTCTCACCGCCGCCGCACCACCCTGAGTCTCTCCGCATCAATTTTAGGGCCAATAAATAAGTGTTCACTGCCACCACCAGCACAGCAGCCACCGCAAGGAAGCCAAACGGCCCATAATAATCGAACCGGCGACATCCCGTCCGAGAGGAAGCGCCCCCTCCCTGCGGAACGGTGCCATGCGCGCGGCGACGACGTCTCGCCGGTCGAGAAGGGAGGCTCGTCAGGCCAGCCGTGGATCGGTCACGACCGGGAGAAGTCCGGTCACGCGCCCGGTAGCAGGCCGGCCAGCCGACACGCACCTCCGCCCGGGCGCCAGCACTCTCCTCCCGATATCGGCGGCGGCGCGCGCCGAGGTCCGGACAAATTGGGCACCGCAACGATATGTGCGAACGGGGCACGTCACTGGGAGCACCCTGCCCCGACGATGGCTACGGGCGATCCACCCTCGCAGTCACGGTGAACTAGCGCACTGCATCAATTCGCAGTGCTCGTCAAAGTTATGCAGTTCTGGGAGACGAGTTGTTCCGGGGAATGCCGAGACGGAGTGTCCGCTTAGATACGGAGGTGCCGAAAGAGAGAGCGCAAAACAAATGTCGATAGCTCCGCCTGAAATCTCTCCTCGGGGAGAAGTGCGATTAATGGACAAAATCACCAAAGCCATAGCGTATGCTTAGACGCGAGAAGGAGCGAATATATATATAGTCAGCAAAACCTCGTTTTAAGCATTGAAGCACAAATGTAACTGGAACGTCAATGCATTTTTCTCCGGAAAGTTCGGGACTTAATATCTCGAAAGTGGTGTCCCCCTGAGAATTCGCTCCAAGTGGATCCGGATTGCCTCGCGAACTCTACGGCTAGAATTCGTAAATTGCAATATGGGCCATAAGGTAATTGGTTAAAAACTTAATTAGTGGATTTATGTTAATTAGCCGATGCAAGTAAGGTGCGCCTCTTCGAGTAGACCAGTTCATGAACTATAATTGTGCTATCTGCCACAGGCAATTTTTGAAAGTGTTCGTTGAAACACCCGGTATATTTCCTTTTGAATCAGAAATATGGCCAGCGCTTTGCGTCACTTTGTGGAACAAACGAAAACACGAGCGGTTCATCTTTCGGACACCTGTCGAGAGAAACACACGGCTTCAACTGAATGAGAGGGACACACCCCAACCCCGAGTAGTGGACGTAACGGTCGCGCTTGAGCGGCGGGACCGGTTGAACAGCAGCGTCAGTCACGGTGTTACGGCAATGCCGCCTTTTTGACGTTACGCGCGCCAAGGCGATTACCGCCGCTCTTCGCGCCGCGAAAGGGCACGACTGAAATCAGCGCCACGCCTTCCGCCTGCCCGACAAGACGCTGGTTTCGCGAAACGCAAGGCCTTTTCCTCCTCGCCTTTCACAGGCAAGGTCGCTCTGCCGCCCGGGAAGCCAAGGCCGGCCGACCACCGCGAACACACGACGGTACGCGCCTCTGACCGCAGAACGGGTCCCGACTGCGCGCGATGGCCGAACTGACCGCCATCGAGGGCACCGCGGGCGGACCGGGCGGCGACAGCGCAGGACGGTGCGCTCACAAGCGCGTGTTCGAACCCATGCAAACCGGAGAAGTGGCTCCGATTCACTGCGAATGCGCGTAATCGAAACTCGGCTTGGTACATATTTATGCACCAATAGCGCCTGCAGTAACTTATGGTTCGGTATTTCTGAACCTTCCTTTGCGCCCCCAGCACTGGAATTTCGTCGCCGCGGGTGGGTATCGAACTCGCGTGACTCGGTGCTCGGCAGCGAAGACACGCCATGGCGGAAGCATATGGGCGCCCCACGGAGATCGTGTCCGAAAGAAAGACCACCACATGTCGCGCAGCGTGTGTCCCGAAGAAGCCTCGGAGGAACAACATCTCGCAGACCGATGGCGCACCACACTGCCACAGTGCGTGGACGGGAAGGAAAGGGGGGCCCCAGATGACTCTCGGTGCGCGCAGAGGGCAAGAAGGCGATCCGAGGATGGGATAAAAAGACCACCACAGCTGGAGTGGGCGTCACGCCTGGCCGCTCGTGCCGACGCAGCCGAGCGAATAAACAAGTGCCGCACATGCGGGACCTACTGCTGCTGCTCGGCCCTCGTGGAAGACGATGCAAGCGCTGCGAGGCAAATGCTACGATGCGACACCACCCGTTCTTTATGCAGTCAGCGATTTTGTTTATATTTCACAAGTACTGTCAGCCCTAAATCTGGTCATTACACGGAGTGCGCTTCAAAGCGCACACTGCAGAAGTGCAGATGCTACAAACACTTGCGCAGTACAACAGAGGTACTGCGAACTAACCGTTTTTCTTGGAAATACACTGCCAGCCAGTTAATCAGACAGCGAAATGCACCGTAAATATTGCATCCCTTTCGGGTTATTGAACGGGACAGAGACAACAACCAGACAATGAACAAAGCTCTCGTCAGCTGGTTTTGGAGAGGTGTAAACGATAGGCTCCAGAACGATGTCTGAATGAACGAATGACTTCATTTCCCATAAAGTTAAAAAGATTTCTATGGCGGGGTTCTGGGCAAAAGTTACTCGCTGAGTCGTCCATCTAAGGCAAGAGAAGACAGCGGGCGCACACTTGAAGGGGGAAAAAATAAACATAGAAGAACGGATATCAGTTTACAACCATGTATGTATAGAGATATGGGAGAGATATAGCGCATTTGATCAGACACGTAATCAGTACACACTGGGAAATATCCAAAATTTTTCGTACAGTAGCAGTATTGATTAGTCATACACATGTATTATGGTACAACAGGCTGCGAAAAAACGTAACATGGATGCAATAATCAGAGTACGCACAAACTGAGCGAGCGTTCACATATTCCCAGAGTACATGAACAAGCGCAATAAAAGAAAAAAAAAATACTGGAAGTAGTTTTGTAGGCTCAAGTAGGACATATACATTCTGTAAGGCAAGGTTATTAAGTCGGAAGAGTATGTCGAAGAATTTGCTGACCATAATTAGTTCGTGAATGCGAAACTTTCCATTGTTCAGGTGTTCTCGTGTCATAAGCTGCAATGTGTTTGTGTAGGCAAGCTATACTACGACTATTGTTTACCGCGTTTCTGAAATCCATGCGATATGTCAATGCCACACAGTGTTGAAACAAATCTTGAAATCCAAATAGGGTTAAGTGCTTTGAACAGCGGCCGAGTTGGAGCGTCGTACGGCTTATTACGTATCAAGCGTATTATTATTTTTTTTTCTGCAGGATAGAAACACAGTGTATATTAGTTTTAGATACCGTTCCCCAAACAAGACAGCAGTAATTCAAACGATTTAAAATTAAGGCATTGTAAATTAGAAATTTTATAATATGTGGAAGATATTAAAGGCAGTACACTGCCCCCACGACTTGGGACAGTTTTCCAGCGAGGAAATCGTAATGGGTGCTCCACAACATATGTTCATCAAAAAAGACGACTAACTTGTTTATTGTTTTTACAATTTCTATTTTTGAGCCCCCAATAGTAAATCTGTTTCTAACGTAATTTCTTGTATATTTATTTATAGCTACCTTACAGAGCCCTCGTGGGGCATTGTGTAAGGGTACAGCAAATGCATACATTAAGATCAAAATAAACACCTTAAGAAAGTAAAACACCGATTGGTGCAGAAAAGTGAGATTGAAACCAAGAACTTATTTAGATGTTTAGCTTGAAACAACACTGCTTTGGTTTTGTTTGCGTTAATTTTAAGGCCGTTTTCAATAGACCTGTCCTGGACTTAAGTTAAAACAGCGTTGGCTGCCCTTACAAGGTTATGTGCGTCATTTGGTTTAAACAGTAAATGAGTGTAATCAGCTGAGATAACATATTTTGTGTTAGGATGAACATTAACTAATTCGTTTACGTTTAGAGAAGATATCCTCGAACGAAAACTTTTAAAAAGGTGAAGGCAGAGCGCGACATAGGCAAACGCCAGCACTCGCTAACAACTAAGGCATTGTTCAACTGTTCTAAGAGGTTTTTCACTTTGTTACGCACTTCCTGCGCGTTGTTGTGACTTCGGGGTGGAGGACGAGACACGGACTCTCGGAGCAGGCGAAACAAAAAGCTTGATACAATATAGACAAAAATAGCAGAGAATAGCGTACGTGTAGCGGTAAGAGCGCACCACACGACCGGTGGCGACTCTCTCGTCTAACAATGGGCCGCTTCTGCCTTAAATGCCCTCGCCGAACCCATCGTCGGGAAGGACGAGGCGGGGCTGACGTCACCCGCGTCGCATTCCTTCTAGGGACTTTGGGTGCCACCTCACTTCGGCCCGCGGGTCAACAGCTCAAGGAAACTTTGAAGGCTCCAACTGTGGCACAGGGACCTCGAGGGGGGCAAGCAATCAGTGGAAGCGTAGCACGCATCTCAGAAAAACGCGGAGGGAGCGCCCGTCGCCTCGACGATAGGCAGGTAGCGCGGTACAATAGCGCCTCTTTTGGACGCCATGGTCTATTTAGTGGGCATTCCGTTTGCCTCTGTGTCACCCGTTTTCTTGACGCTCGTTCTTCGACAAGACACACTGAAGCAGGCAGAAATCTGCGGTGCAGATGAAGCTTTTGTAGTACGTGAACAGCGTTCGCACAATGGTCAGGCACGTGTGCACGCACCGAAACGACACCGTGAGGCCCAGCCCGGGATGCACACTTTTCGAGAGGAACACGGACGCGCTGCCCGCTCTGAGGCTGTCGGTGAGCGAAGCCCACTTGCAGGTAAAATGGCGGCATTACGCAACGCGTCCGCGACACCACCCAGATCGAATTCGTGATTGAGCGCAAGAGCGTCAAGATGAACGCGCGAGGGCATGAGTAGCCCAAATGATTTCCTAGACTCACAGAAGGCCCACAAAGTTGCATCCTTGAATTAAATGAAAAACAAATAGTCTAATCTCGATCATGCAAACTTCTCAAGAACAATTAGACTGTTCGTATAATCGGGCATTCGTATGATCCATGACAAGCGACAGCCAGAGTACCAAAGTGAAGGTAAGGCGTTCGTTCTCATTTGCGGTGACTACAATCGGTTGAAGAAGTCACTCATGGCTTTCAGGACCGTTCTTTTCTCAATGTTGCCATGGCAGAAGTAGCGCGGAAATTCGAAAAAAGAAAAAAAGAAGTTATGAGAGGCGCCAAAACAGAGCGTTCTGTCCTGCTGCTTCCCTTCTTACTTACGGATTTTCGTGCAACAAGCCCAGTAAAGAATTCTGATTAGATACATTTCTGCAACGAGCAAAACCATGCACGCTCGCTTCTTCACCTACGCAGCCAGAGCATGTGTCAGTGAGCACTCTTCCAAGTGCGCAGCAGCCATCATGGAAGACTCATATTTCCTACGACGAATTTACAATATCCGCTCCCTTCTGTGCGAGACAGCAGCGCAAATCATCTGACACAGCTCGGGAGAGGGTTCGAGTGATACTGAAACATACTGTATTGTACTCAATGCATTCTGGCCTGGACTTTCTCAAAATCTGCATCACACCAATATTGGGTTCAAACGTGATCCTATCAAAGAGATTCGATTTAATCATAAGAAAGCTGAGGGCCTTGCGGTTGTTGCCCTGTATGCAATTTAAATAGATATAGCGACAACAGCCTAAACAGTGTTTTTTTGTGTGTGTGTGTGTGTGTGTGTGTGTGTGTGTGTGTGTGTGTTTTTGGGGGGGGGGGGGGAAGGAAAGAAATTGCAAATGTTTAAACTGCTCCGAAAAAACAATTCGCATCATTTTGTCAGGCCGGCACAGACACAAGATGCAAACCACAATGTTCAGTCCCTTCCAGGACTCATGAAGCACTCCTGTGGGCTTCCTGGGCTTCATTTGCCCTTGAACCAGAATATGTATTACGATTGGACGCCTCTCCTTCCCCACAGTGTGTTACCTTCAAAACCTGCTCATACATGCAGCCAGAAATGCTAAGATATTTTTTTTTTAGATATTTATACACGGGGGCCAAAAATGAAGAGTGTTTCCAACACGTGCACTTGCATACAGGCCAGAGGTTAGTATATTAGATAAAACAGAAGTAGCTGCTGGATAAATTTGCTTATTTAATTTATTTGTTCATTATACCCTCAAACGCGAATACATTGTAGAGGGGAGTGGGTTATAAATTAACGGTAAGTTATACAAAAATAAACGGTAGTGCAGGAACCATTAATGCAGAATACAACAAAAAATAAAGATAAAACAAAAACCACGTGATACAAACTCACTATATGGCACAGTTAGTCAGAATGACATAATGGAAATAAAGATTGTCTGAACAAAGCATGATCCGGCCCTGTTAGAACCAAGATTGGCGGGAAGGTGGTTCCCAGTCGCATATTGAAACCATAATTTCTACACGGCTGTAACGAAAGAGCAGCAAAAACGGATAGTCGACGCTCTAAATCTAGCACCAACGTAACAAATTTTTATACTGCATTTAGAAAAATAAACATGCCACCATCATAGAAGGGCGTTCAACTTTTTTATTTCATTTTTCTATCCAGTGAACATTCGCCACAAGTTATCCAGTGAACATACTCCCATAACCACGAATAAGTGCGATGATTTCGTTGTGGTGCTGTCATAGCCGTATCGCGAGCTAACTTATCGATATTTTCTAGTGTGCACTTAAGCGTGTGCATGCCCGATATGTACTTCCTGCTTCTCCTTATGCAAGTACATATTCAAACAACGTTTACGCTCCCCCAAAGATAGGAAAACCGGGCCGGTTTGAACTGCGCGAGCTTCCACCCGTGCTCCACACAACCTACCTCTGCCTGTTATATACTACGCGGCCATCATAAACGTATCCCACTAACAATAATGGCATCCGCGTCGGAAAATAATGACACAAACGACGATGCCTCTGCGCGCTCAGTCCTAGTGCTTCTATTTTCCGCGCCGCACAAAATGGGTGCTGTAAGAAAGGGCTCATTAGCATTCGTGTCAAGCCGCGTGGCCTCGCGAACACGCCTTTTAATCGCGGGTATCCTTGCGCAACCGAGATTCCACTCGCTTATACTTCCTCATTGCTTGAATCAGTGTGTGTCCGTAGCCGGTCAGCATGGAACGTCCCACTCTGGAATCGCTCCCGAAAATAAGCCCGGCCGACGAGAGGCCGCGTGCCACGAATAGCGCTGCTAGAAAAGCGTGCATTTCCAACTAGACGTAGAGTGGAAAAGACGGCACTCGCAGGCAATGCACGACCACAGAGGCCACGATCGCCGCGTGGTACCGCACCTGTTCTTCCATGTCTACTTTGCTTCACAGCAAGATAGGCTGGGAGAATTGTTTCCTCGAAGGATTGATGGATCGGCTGTCACCAGCGAGATCCTGCGCCTGTGGGGTCAACTAGTAAGCGTGAACGGAAGTGTCGTTCTCCAAGAAATATGGGGGAAAAAAGGAAAGGATACTTCACCAGCCCCTCCTTTGTTTTCGCATCCCGGAGACCGAGGCTGCGAGCATTTAAACTAGACAAGTGCGATAAGGCTGCGAGCATTTAAACGAGACAAGCGCGATAAGTTGGTTTCTCAAGTCGCGCCTGGTCGCGCGCCGCGGGACAGTCGTGTTCGCGCGGCGATGATCAATATTCAACGAACATGTACGCTTCTCCGCTTTCCGCGTACAATTCTCTCTGCTTGAGCTCATTCTCGCTGCGGCCACATGAACGACTGTCTTGACTCCCGAGACCAGTGAAACTCGGCGCGTCTCCGAGTTTACTAAAACATTTGCCGTCGGGGCGCACTGCAAAGCTTGCCATCAGTGTCGACGAATATGCGAAGCGCGTGCCTATGTCACTGCGCGAGGTCTCAAAACCCGACAGGAATAAACGTGACAAAACACGACCGAACATGCAGCGAAGTTGCTCACTGAAGTGGCTAGCGATGCTGTCGCGCAGCCGACAAGGTGCTAGAACGGTTCGATTCGCTTCGTCGCAGCGTATTATATCGCAAGCAAACCCAAACAACAATGAAGGACATGCAGTGACAGTACGACCGTGATATCGAACACTCTAGCTGAAAGGAAGTTTTTGTTAGGACGTTTGCAAACCGACCTTTTTCGACGCGTCCCTCCGGAACAACAGCTTGCTCTTCGCTGGGTTGGGCATCGGCCATGCTTCGCACGGTGCATTCCATTGTCATGCGGGTAACCACACGTCAGGCACACACGGGCAAAGCGGACATGGCACCGCGGAAAGGTATCAACTCCACACGCCGGCGATCACAACAAACACCGTCCTGCTGCTACTACTGCAACATCACGACGCGCGCTTTCGCCCAATGCCTCTGCATCCCCTCCACTGTTTGGAGTGGGAGGAGTCGTCTGCCTAGCGTACTCTCGCAGCCAGATAGCCCACGGACGGAACTGTCTCCTTTGATCTCCACGGGTCTTTGAAGCGCTGTTTTAAAGCCACTAGTCGAGTTTTTATGCTTGTTCGCTTTCTTTTTTTTTTTCAGCGTAGAGTACCTGTTGTTTTGAAGGCAATAATGTTTCATTTATGTGCTACAGCGCCACCGGTGGCGCTACTTTAGCGGCGCGCATTACAAACTGTTATTATAGAAAACTCGCACTCATATGCACTCACGCTTTACTCAAGCTCCTACTCACGCCCACGTATACTCACCAACACTCATTTTGCATTACTCACCGACACTTACTCACGCTCATACTCGCGTCCCTTCCGGCTCGCATCACACTTGCCAACTGTCACTCCTGGCCATATTCAGGTCCTCTCACAGCCCTCGCCACTCGTGCTTTACCTCAAACCCGTGAAATCAGTAGTGTGGAGCGAGTACGAGTCGGTGTACTCGTGAGTGAGTATGCCGGCCTATGCATGGACTAGCAAGCGTGTGACGCTGGTTATCACAGAATACCTGCAAGCAACCTCCTGATGTTTCGGGATGAAGCAGGGAGGGAGGAAAAGCGCAAGAGCAATAGGGATAACACTTATGCGTGTCATCTTGGGCTGTTTAATCGTTTTATGGTAGCTCTTACGTTGCGACCGCGGATGTGAAATGACATTTTAGACATTTGTGTGCGCTGCGAAAGGCAGTTACAGTGCTGTAATAATTAGTTATAGCACAGTATCTGACGAGCTAACTCCGCACCATCGACTGCAAGTTTACGGAGCACAGAAGGATCTGCGGGAAAATGAAAGCCGCTTGCAGGCAGTTGAAACTCAGAAATATCCACCTATGAAAGCAAACACCATAGTACATACCTTTAGTTTAAGCTACCCAATTACGCAATGATATATATATATATATATATACATGATTCGTGGTTTTATTATTCGAAAAGTGAGCGGTCGGATCGATTCACCTAATGAGCTCAGTCGGCGATGTTGCAAGGATAGATTGCAACCGCAGCTACGAAACCCAAATGCCTGGCTCACCTGAATTGTATGATGCTTTCTTTTCAGTATTACTGTGTCGCAGCTGAATTAAATTCATTATTATTATTATTATTATTATTATTATTATTATTATTATTATTATTATTATTATTATTATTATTATTACAGTTCCGTATACGTAGTGCCATTCGCAATGCCTTGTGGAACATCACTGCCTGAGCCGATGAGTAAATTTACTCATCAGCGCATTACACATGGCTTATGAACAAGATCGCATGTTGTCACCTTGGGCAGCAAAAAGGCTCAGGAGAGTGAGGACACAAGCACTCGACTTCTAGACTGCTGAATATGTCAAAAGATGACATGCCATCGAAATGGAAGTTATTAGGCATGCTCTGGCTTTCAAGACAACAGACATACCTCAAGCGCAAAAATGGCGCTTGCATTCCCATAAGCAGGTGTAGCTTCCACTCCGTGCAGTGCCACATTATTTTGAAACTACTAACACTGTTTGAAACATTCAGTGCATGCTTTATATCACTGGGGATGCCAGATTGGTCGCACTACAAAGCTTGTTGCATCTTATCTTTTTTTTTTTGCACATTTGTAGTATAAGCTTTTCAGACATAGATGTAACACCGAATACGGCATATCAGCAGGGGCGGCGCCAGGATTTTTTCTGGGGGGGGGGGGCACCCACGACAAGTGAGTTCCTTTGGGGGGGGCAGGCAGGCAGGAAACTTATGCGTTGTGTTTTTACTATGTTTAACTCCATTCCATTTTCCTCTTATTTTATAAATGTTCAAATCAATCAATTGGAAGTCCGAGATAAATCTTGTTACATGGCACCTACGCTTCGTTCATTTGCTCAAGACTCCAATAAACATACACGGTGTTCTGCTTAGATAAGTGCAACGTAGTAGATATCCAGGCTGCGCATGTTCAAAAGATGTCAATCATTGCTCAGCCCAATGCTTCTGTGCATTAGAATTTCTCCCACTATTTCGGAACGTGTTTCTTATTTTCTTATATTTTTTAAATTGAACTATCTGAACTTTGTAGTTATTCGGCGTGCTTTCTTTGCGTCATTTAAGAATGAAAGCAGGTGGAAAAAAAAGCAAACATTTATTTAGGTACGTTCAACACACTCGTCCAAGAGCACAACAGGGTTGCGATGAGGATACAAATTGCTCGATGTCTAAAATCATTTAACAACAGCTTGAATGGGCTGAAGGCGTTCTAAATACATCGGTCTGAATAAGCTATTCCAGCAATGATATAAATTAAAAATTAGCACATTTACACAGCAGTGCTCTTGCTAAGAAAGCGAAAATTTGTATAGTACATCGTAAAGCGCACACATAAAAAAGAGTATTAAGTAAAGAAAAAAAAAACAGGTACCCAGCAGCAACAAAATAAGATCAGTTAACTGGATCACAATATAGCTTCAAAAGAGGAATTTCAAAGCAGGAGAGAGAACACCACTAAGCAATGTGCATATCAATTCCAACTTTGGTAAAGACGCGCTAGATTAAAAAAAAAAAAAAAGTTAGACACCCTTGTGGCGCCGGTTGGCGATTCTAAACGCTGGAAATAAAAAAATATATATATAATAACAAGGAGATAAACGGGAAATAAATAACAAAAGCAAATAGAAGAGAGGAGAGAACTGCAAAAATAGAGGACGCAGTAGGCATGCATGTCAGTCAGTGTCAATTTTGGCCATACACTACAGCAGGTTTCACAAACGCAAATATTAGCACTGTTCACTACACTAGATAGGGCACAGACGTCGCCTCGGGCAGCAGCCTATGGAGTGTCTTTCAAAGCGATGATGGGGACAGATGAAGTGTTGGGAGGTTTCGCCACAACCACAGATGTTAGTGCCTGCGCTGTGACAGTAAAAGACAAAACATAGCCGGGATTTATTCGAAGGTGAAGCGGGTGTTCTGATACTGGTATAGGTTTGGGTCCTACGCCCGTGCCCGCACAATTTTCCCGCGAAAGCGCCACAGAGATACGATGGGGTATCATTATACCAGCATACTAGTGCAGATGTATACGTTGATTACTGTGCGCAGCATCAAACATGTCGAGAACACGCTGAATATATAGGATATATTGGCAAGAGATCGTTCGACCGCAAGCCCAGCTAGGTCGCTCAGATGGTTATTCGTCATCTTGCTGCGAAGATAAGTCTTCAATCTTCCAAGGCACCAAAACGTGCGCTCGCAAGATGATGAAGATTCCGGTATTGTCACGGTGAAAACACCTAGCTTGTGCAGTTCGTGGAACGCTAGTTTATGCACTTCAGCGATGTGACTGGGATCTCTGCATCGTCAAGGTTCAACTCTGCCCAGTAGCCGAGTGGAGTTCGCATGAAAAGGTATTGAAACCGTCTCCATATGTGAACATCTATGGTTTCGAGCCGACAGTGTTTGCTGTGCTTGTGTTCTGCCACTTATGCGCCGCATAAAGACGACACGTGTATCCTGCGTGGTATACGTACGCTGCCTTCGGTTACACAGCACTCGCAGTTATGCGACCTCAGAAGGGCGAAGCTTATTCACTGCCGAAGAGGCCTGTGAGCAGAAGGCGCCTGAAAAAAGAGCATATTGCATCCGAGGTACGAACTTGACAGTTCACGCAAGCAGACCGAACAATGAAGAAGGGTAGCCTATGTTTAAATCTGTTTAGAACCGTTGGAACTATTTTTATCATATTGCGGCAGTTCGAGCTGTATTTCAAGCGCCTATTCTATCACAAGCGAGTGGGTAATTGCTTGTGATCAGAAATTTTGTATAATAAATTGTTATGCTTAAACGAGGCCGTCCTTTGTAAGCAGCGCTGCTCTCATGCATCAGCCTCCAAGTTGTAAGACATCAAAAGCGACATTTTGCCTCTTACGGCCTACCTTGGGTCAGCTTTTCAGCGCTCTTGGGGGGGCAGGCGAAAATTCTGGGGGGGCTGCCGCCCCCCCCCCCCCCCCCGTGACCCCCTCTGGCGCCGCCCCTGCATATCAGTTCTGCGGAATCCCGCAAGGTGAAGGAAGTGTCATGAAAGTTTTCGTGGTTCAAGCCAATGCTCTCAAACTGGTTCAAGCTACCTTTGTACCTTCATGCTACATTCGGGTGGATGACAATTTTCCCTTTCAAGATGTAACACCTATCGCTCAGTAGCATATACTTTATCCCTACATTTCTTTAACGCAAAAGTGTTCTCTGCCGAACTCCAGCGAAAATCTGTCCCAAATGTGACGCAGGCTCTGATCTAAGAGTACGCGCCAAAATTACGTCGATGTCACACGAACTACAGACGGTGGAACTGAAAGTATGCGCATTAGTATATAGTTAGCCTTAAATTGACGCATTTCATTCCGTGAGCACTGTACGTACGTACGTCACGCGATCATCATCACGCAAATGTTGTGGCATTCCCGGGAGATGGCACTACTTACTGTTTTTCATGTCTATTTTTAATTTTTTTCATATTATTGAATTTATTATTTTTTATTATTATTCTTATTTCTCACTCCTTTTTTCATGGCTAGGGCGTGCAATTGGCATGCCTGCCCGTTGCAAAGGGATTCGCCGCATTGCGTCATCATCATGATAAAACCCCTTTATTCTGGAAAGTAGCGAAACTCTTACATCTTTGCCGCCGCACCCTCATCCGCACCACTGTACTCCCTTTTTCCTCGTCGCCGACGCCATGCCTGCACTTCCCACGCGCTCATTGGCTGTGACGGCGATACTGCCCTATCAGCTGACCCTGACGTCAAGGAGACGTCATGAAACTTGTTTTAGCTATTTCTTACTTTTTTCCGGCCGCCATTCGCGGGCCACGTGTTGATCACGCTGCCACGGCGCACGTGCGTTTTTCAAGTTAGGATGCTTCTGGCAAACTTTTGGGAAGAACGCCTGGCTGCTGTTTTCATGCATGGTGTTAGTTCACTGCGCACAGTAGATTGCGCACATATTTAGTGCAAGTACTCCGGCTGGGCATAGAGTTACTGTATAGGCTCCCTTTAGTGGAGCCTACACCTACAGGGAGCCTATACAGTTAGCTGGCTCCGAAGGCGAAAGAGAGCCTTGAGCCCTGAAGGGAGCCTATACAGTAACTCTACGCCCAGCCGCCGCAGCCGGATAAAGGGAGCCTATACAGTAACTCTAGCTGGGTTCGAAGACTAGACAGCCCAAGATAGCTGATGGCTTCGAGTGCGCCTAGTTTGCATTGAAGCGAGAGTCAGCAAGAGGAGGAATTCGCTCGCCGCTGCTGCTGTTCATCACTCCAGCGCTCAAACAGCGAGTGCCTGTGGTCATCGCAAGAGATGTGTTTGTGTTTGCCAGTGCGCGCGTGACAACATCCTTGTTAATTTAGCTATAGTCGGGTACAACTTAAGAAAGCAGGAGAGGCCCCGCCCAGATGACCGAAGCGCGGCAGCCAATTGCCTCCGCGACTAATGAAATAGTCCCGCTGGCGCGACTCGGCCCAGCTAGAAGCGCGAGCTGCCATGTTTTCAGTCGGCGGGATCACCGGCTGTCCGGTTTATGATGTCAGTCTAGAGTGCGCGCACATTGGCGTAGGCTCGTGTACATCCGCCTTTGAGGGACAAATGCCGCTGCCTTCTAAAGTTGTACCCGACGATATTGATCGAATGTTCACAGCAATTTACGCATCTTATAATACTAACCTTACTTCGTATCGCTGATTTAATTTGCTATAACTATCAATGCTTTGCCTTTCAGGCAAAACTGCGACTTTTTTTTGGTGATGTTGACAAAGAGGATTGAAGTGTTAAAATTAAAGGTACTGATTGCACACAGGCACGACTGTGGCCTTTCGGGTTCAAATTGCCACTGCTCAGTGTGCACCAAAAGCAGGCAAGGCTGATTGAGCAAGCAAAAAAAAAAAAAAAAAAGAAACTACCTATCCACAGCTGGAAGTGTGTGATATTAATTATACCCCAGAGAGAACAAGACAAAATTGCTATCCGTTTCACTGATGAGGGACAATAGCTTTGCTCCGCTGAGCTACCATTTGTATAGAGATGTGCTGCCCATGGGAAATCAGTTCATATAACTGATCCACAGCCATAACAAACATTTCCAGTGCAACATTTCCTTTGTTGTTACATTCATGCCTAGCACACCTGACCTTTAATATTTAGAAAGGAGAGTTTGGAGTGATTACATCAAGGAAATGAAGTCACAAACATTAGTGCCAAGATTCAAAAGAAAAGGCAAAGAAGTTTGGCCACATAATCAGGAGTGGGGGAGAGCAACATCAGCATGGACTCGATGCACAGCGATTTTGGTGGCACAAATGAACGAAGTTGGCCTAATAATATGTAACAAACTGCTATGATGCATTTTCATTCCAAGATTGCAGGCTAAAGAGAAAAAAGCTGATGAGAGTGGGATGGGCAAAGGAGTGTAGCTAATTGGAAGAAACCCCAAGAATAGCAGGCTTGGGTCATACATTATAGAATAATTTTTCACAGTAGGCAAGTAGTCTCTCTCTGTGTTCACCATAGTGCCAACTGGACTGTTTTGCACATATAAGCACTTAAAAATGGCAATGCCTGTTTTCATCATGTTTACAATAGCTCAATGAATCCACCATTTGAATGTGCAACACAAACAACAAAAACGTGTAGAGCAAGCAGACATGCCACTGGAATATGTGTACTTAGCTTACAAGTTTTGCCATGAGATGGCACATACTGCATAAACCTGTAGAGTGAATAGTGCTAATAAGTACCACATTTGTAATCAAAAAGTTTGCATTGAAAATGTTGTCAGCAGGGCGAGTTAGTACAGGTTGGTCTTTTTTTAACAAAACTGCACGGTAGGATGGGACACAAGTAAAGTCGTCTGTCTCACTTCTTTACTCGTGTCCCGTCCCACCGTACAGTTTTGTTTAAAAAGTTAACATTACTTGCCTTCATTAATTGCACATACAATGTCTTTCTCAGTATGCTGTCACATGCAGCTGCTAGTAGTATTCTTGATTACTGGATCAACTTCAAGTTCATCTACTGCAGAAATCATGCGAAGCATAAACCATCTGCATCACTTTCTTCAAATAGTATTGTCGTTGTGGTTCATGTCACTAGTGCATACATGCTCTAAAAATGTATATCAGTAAGCTTGAATTAGCTCCATCAGATTACAAAACATGACAACCAGTCAGGAGCAAATCTGATATGATGGTTGTGGAGATAAAATGGATCGAATACCTCGAAACAAGGTATAGAAAGTTACTCAAAGCAATAGCTTTTCATGGGTAACCATTTATTAGTACACCACTAAACAAACTTCACAATGGAAGCACTCCCTCAGTTGTAGGTCATGTAGCGAGGCGTTGCACTGAACTTGGCATAAGACTTGATCACTTTGTTGATGGCCTCCAGAAAGTCCTTCTCAGTGGCAATTTTCCTTCTTGCTCGAATGGCAAACATACCTGCCTCGGTGCAGACACTGCGGATCTCAGCACCTGCATATTTTAAAAAGCCAGGCAATGAACACAGAAACCTCTGAACACTGCTGCCAATCTAATCTATGAAATGTAGAAGTAAAACCTCGATACAAAAACACTTCTATAGTGATTCATCAGATCACCATTATCATAAGCACCCACAGCACAGTAAAGTTCTCTCCCTTGGATCCTGAGCACTTCTGTCCTGTGCCAACCAAACCCATCCTACGTATAAAATTTCATAACATTACTCCTCTGCAAGCCCCAAATTGCTCTTCCCTTTCCTTGAAACTCATTGTGTTACTTTAATAAACATGCTAGCTTGCCAATGCATTAAGTGAACGTCACAGAAGACCAGCGCTATAAGACGCGACAGGATAGAAAGGTGCACACACACACACTGCGTTGCGTGTCTGTGTGCTCCTTTCTATCCCGTCCCATCCTTTAACACAGGTTTTCTCTGATCGTGAAACAACTAGCACAGCAGTCAATTGCATGTGAACTTCACTCCAATGCCTCCTCTAATTTGAATCAGAAAACAGGCTGGCACTTGCAATTGATCTCGATTATGTAGTGCAATATTTCTATCTTTTAACATTACATCAATAATTTTTAATTCCTTCACTCACTGCATGGTCCTTAGCTTCGTTTCATGTTCTTTGTTAGCACTAAAGTTATGGCCCTATAGGACAGTACAACCAAGTAAATGTGATGTCTGGCTGCTCAGGTTTTATTGACGTGCCAGCTTTACCTCTATACCGCGAAATGAAAACAATGCAAAGAAACAGCAACTTAGGTTTTGACAAGTGCCTCAGGCCACCTATAATTCCAAACTGACATCAAACTAGCAAACAGCATTCTCTGCCACTCACCCGTGCTGTTGGGACAAAGACGAGCCAGCAACTCGAAACGAATGTCTCTCTCAACACTCATGGAGCGGGCATGGATCTTGAAGATGTGCGTTCTTCCCTGGAAAGTACAGAGGAAAGCACAAGGCACCATGTGACTCACAACAAGGCATCTTTCGGAATTTCGCTGGGTATGCAAGACTTCTTAAAGAACAGTAGTTGGCAGAGGCAAATAAGAAGATGAATGTGTGAGCCTCAACAGCTTGCTAAAATATAGACAGCAGTTAGCACTGTAGACAAACAGCCCAGAGTAAATGATAAAATGTAGCCACATTGAGGCAAACCCCACTGCAAAAGGCATAACGCTGCTTAAAAACAGAGTTTGATATGAAGTGTATCATATAAAGAACCAATAACATGCTTACACAATGACGCTAACAGCAACAACATTTTATAGGCAAACCTTGATTCCGAAGGAACAGATGAAATTGACTGAGTCATCCTGCATGTTGAATTAAAAAAGGGGGAAGAAAAAACGTCCGAACAAACTGATGCTCTATTTGATGCTCACCAACTTCTTGCTGAGTGGGCATGGCAACACTTCCGGCCAAAATGCCCCACTCGAAAAAGCTGCTGAGCCATGCCGAATTTGATGAGCACAAACGTAAGCTTGCCGAAGCTGCAAAAATGATAACGCGCATCTCGGACAGCTTTGGCTCCACCAGGGCCGGTATTTTGTAGCGATGCCTTTGCGATGCTAATGCCTTTTCGCGCTTGGTCAGTGGTCAGAGCGACGGTCCGCTCACGTTATCAACGGGATCAGCCGGCCGTGAGCGGTGGATGATAAGACTAGTATAGAATAAGGCATAAGGCATCGCTACAAAATACCGGCCCAGCTTGACGCACGTCAGCATCTTGTGCAGCAACAATTATGTAGATGTCAAATGCAGTTGAATCTGCCAAATTTTTTAGTGACTTCGGATCGTACGTTTTCCCGGTTAGTATGCTTTTCACATTCTTTTTTCTCAAACCTATGAATGAAGTTCTACTGTGTATATGCTCATAATGAATATCAGATATAACGATCATATTTTTGTGTTGTATGTGACTGTTATAAACATCACTCTACTGTATTAACAATGTGGAACAAATGCAAGAAAAGAAAATATTTAAATGCAGGGGTGTGCCACTAGTGAAAGCTTTGAGTAATTAAACACAAATACAATGGGACACAGTTGATAATTTCCCAGTTAAGTTTTCGCAACTCCTGCATCACACGTGCAGCCACATGCTACGCCCATGTACAGTCGAACTCGTTTATAACAAACTCGAGAGTTCCACAAGAAGTGGTCATTGTATCAGTAGTTCGTTATATGTGGACTCGCCCATGAAGCAGCACAGCATATGTTGTACTGCTCCACCCTGAAGCACGCTGGAGACATGCCTTGAAAGCCCGGTTACCCTAACACGGTTGAAAGAGAGGGACTTTCCTCGTGGTTTCTGAAATCCACCCGGGGCACTCACTCATCTCAGCAGTCGAATCTTCGTGGCAATCGGACTGGAGAGTGGGGGTGCACTGGTGTGCGCCCAGTTCGGTTATGCTTTCATGCTTCAAAACTTTGCACGCATCCTCCTTTTACAGCAACCGGGTTTGAAGCAATGGGCTTTGAAGTGTTCATTGTAAAGGTATGGCGCTGTTGAAAATGTTCTTTATACTGTACAGTCGCCGACCGATTTCCTGGACTTCGCAGGGACCTAAAAATAGTCCGAAAAATCGAACAGTACGAAGAACTTGTTCACCCCAAAAATTATGTTTGTTAGGCTTAGGGTGCCATCTTTAATAATGCCCTTCCTCATACTACACTTGGAGGCAATCAGATTTGCTTGGATTTGCGCAAGACTGACGTCATCTCCATATACAGTCGACAGGAGCGTCACCGTGTTGCCGATTTTCGCATAGAAGATCGCCAACACGGTGACACATTGGCGAACTATGCATTTGTGTGATCGATCTTCGCCGATCACACAAATGCGAAGCCGCAAAAACGCACACAAAGATGCAAGTCTCCGAGAGACACCTGAACACCACGTGCAAAATAGCAACGAAAACTTAAAAAAAAAGTGATAACGCAGATTATGACGATAGTGCTGACTGCAAAAAGAGAGTGCCGTCCCCTGGAGTGTTTTGTCAGCTAAGGATGAGTGGGCATGGCCTCCGAGACACGAGGATGGCGTGCGCCATAGAGTTTATCACTGTATTACCTAGAGGGAAATCTGGCGCTGCTGTGCTGTGATATGCATGGGAATGCCGGTATATTGTGACTTCAGATTGGCATCGTTCTCGGAGAGTCAGGACGCTTTCAGGACGCGCCTGGCTAGCCCCGTTCCACCTATCACAATGATTCATTTCCTGCTGAAACAGTATGTAAAAAACTGTTTCAGCTTTATTATTACACAAAAACATGGACTGTTTAATTCTGAGGACTTATTATTGGATGTACAATTATATGAAATGTAAAAAGTATCACCTGGCCGCTAAAATTTGAGGACAGACGACAAGATTCTCGCTCGCTTTAGAACAACTTGTTGTCTGTTCTTGCTTTTCTTCGCTTGATTCTGCATTGTAGGCGAGTGAACTTTATTGAGGGATGTAATATGGGTGAATGAAAGTCCTTTATGTAAATTTTATTTTAAGAATGCATTATTTGTGTAGCCATATTCACGTTTTAGATGAAACCTCGTACAACACCAGCCAACACTAGCCTCGCAGACACATATCCCGTCATTCCCATGACGGCACTGCGCCCCTTAAAGAACTCCCATAGATGGTGGCGCCAGATTACCCTCTGGGTATTATAGTGAGAAACTCTATGGCGCGCGCTTTCTATTGATATTGTGCGCCTCCCAATCTTGGAGGCTATAGAGCGGGCCACTGGAAACCAAGCCTGGACAAGCCAGCGAAAAATCCAACATGGCGGCCTCCAAGACCGGGTAGCGTGGCTCGAAACGAGCGATTTGGCCACGAAAATAGAACTTTGTGGCCTAAATTCGTCCGAAAAATCGGTCGCGAAAATGCATTAACTATATCGGAACCTTTACGGTGTGGGAACCCTCGGGTCCTATGACCGCCACACGCGCAGCGAACATCGCGGCAGACGCATGCGCGCCAGGGAGAGTTGGGAGAGGGGAAACTTTCCTTCCGCGGGCGGCACACGGGAATCGCAAGCGCTAGCAGCGCCAAGGGGGGGGGGGTCACGTGAGATCCCGCAGACATCGCCCGGGTCTCTTTGATCTCCAGCAAGCGGCGACGGCGGAAGTCTCCGCCGTCGCTCAAGTATTCCCGCACGTGGTTAGTCAACCGCGTTCTTGCCGCGGCCCCCCCGTATTCCCCAGTTGGTAAGTCGGAAGCCCTTCTTTACCTAGTGTATTATTCTCTTCAAGGGAACCCTCAGCGATGTCAACTATAGCTAGCTGGCCTGCTCGAAGTGTTAGTTGCAGTCGTAATAAATGCTTTCCGAGTGTACACGTGGTTGTCGTCTATTGTTTCCTCGAGCTTGTACCGGACCGCGGTTGATGTGCAGGCATGCGCCAACTGCGGGGCTCGGTGTGTCGAGGCAGAGGGCCGTCGGCAATCCCCCCATATCTCGACAACGGTGCATTTATGAAGTCCGGAATATCCAACAAGTTCGAATTCTTGAAGTCCGAAAAATCCGTTGGCGACTGTATTTGGATGCAGTTTCAACAGAGAGGGTCAGAAAATAGTAAATGCCGTAAATGTGGTCGTTATAACCAATATATTGTTATATCTGGGATCATCAAAAAGGAGCTTGACTGTATAGCATTCCTAGTCCTCTATATGCCACTGTCTTGCACAATGATACTGACATATGCTTTGTGCAGCCTGCATATTTGCCGTAACTTTTATGCATTTGGGACTGTGAATGATTAAAATTATCTTTCACTCACCTTCCTATATCCACAACATACATTACACAAATGCATATCACATCCTTTAAGAGAATCAGAATTAGCACAAATAAATTCACACATAACAAGAAACTCACTAAGTTTTCTTATCAGTCAGTGCACACACAGGGCGTTGCTTAAGTGGCCCAGTTATGTCAAGACGTAATAAAAGCAGGATTGCAGAAAGCTGTACCTCCAAGTCAGGAAGTCCAAATTCAACCTTGCGGTCAAGCCGTCCAGGCCTCATCAAGGCAGGGTCTAGGATGTCTGGCCTGTTGGTTGCCATAAGGACCTTGATGTTTCCACGGGGGTCAAAGCCATCCAGCTGGTTGATGAGCTCAAGCATGGTTCGTTGCACCTCATTGTCACCACCAGCACCATCGTCAAAACGGGCACCTGTTGCGACAGTTTATCATTAGGCGGTTTCTTCAAAATGAAATGCAAGCACTGACACCAACAAAGAATTGCTCATCAAAGTTTACAAAATGCACTTTTTCTTTAGATGACTAACACCTAAAACATCTTGTCATCAATAACTTGGTTTTCTGAACACAAAGAAAGAAAAAATAATTATATTCTTACCTGAAGGCAGATTAGTTTTTCAAAGGTACAGTCGAGTGCAAAATATTACAGACCACGGGAGCGGCGACTGAATTGCATGGCTGCGCCTTCTGAAGGCAGCACGCCGAAGTTCGAGAGTGCGTACTGCGCACGCGCGTCCTTTCTTATCTGCCAGCCTGCTCGTTCGCTCGCTTCAACCGCGCGCGCACCGGAACGCATGAGAGAGCGCAAGCTGTCACCTCTGCAGTCGCCGTCGAATCGCCCGAGTGATGATGTCGTCAAATCGTGACGAAAACACTTCATTTGCACTGGCAGCGCTCGGAGCGCGCCACTCTCTGCACCTTGCTCCTTGACGCTCCGCGGCGCGAAAAACATGCTTTGCGTCACTTTTTCTGAAATCGAGTTTTGTGATAAGGTCAGAAAGCAGCGAAGTCTTTTGCGCTCCACTTCTTGAAACTTAAGCATGATGCAATTATTTGTGGTACTCAGTCCAGATATCATGCGCCCAGACACATGCGTGAAACCACCGAATACCGAGCAGCTGGAGAAGAGTCAGGGAAGAGAGCGGGGAATCATCGTAGATTTGTTCTCAGAAACAGTAAATGAAAAAAAAAAAAAAAAATCTCCGACGATTACGATAATTTCTAATGCAAAATTTGAGCGCACCTCTAAACGTGCTTTTGTTTCGCGATATATTGGATGGCGCGGACAATCTGCCTCATGCGGCGCATAGCAAACGATCGAAGTGTGGCGCGACTGCCTCGCATAATTTGGAGATCGCGAGGGCCAGTGCGTGGGTGACGCGTGGGTGCGATACAGACCTGCTGCCGCCGAGTGACCTCCCAGACGACGCGCGCTACTCTGCCCATACCTACTTCACTGTAGCCTCCTGCGCTTTCCTCCTCGCGTCTTTCATTACCCCGCGGCGCTCCGCGTGCGCTCTTTCATACTTCGCTCGTTCGCTTGGTTACGCCGCCGGAAAACGCCGACGCCGACGATGGCCGCAGGAACAGGCACCTAATTAAGAGCTGATGATGGAGTAGATAGGTGGTTTAGTACTTTCAATAAATGTTCAGATGTCCATTTTCCGCATTGAATCGTTGAGACCTGTTCCATTGAACCATTAAGAGAGGTTTACAAGCATCGTTGTGTTTTTCGCTTGCCTTATTCTCTAACATAGCGTACCGAATTTCATGTAAACATAATTCAATTCAAAGTGCTCGATTAAATTGAAGTCCCATGTGAAAACAAAACAAATTTTAAGAACTCCTTAGTTAGACTCAATACATTGCGACATTCCGTGTTGCGGCACAAAGCGTGTCTGACGTTTCACAGCCCCGTAGCTGAGCGTTCCGATTCTTAATTCTTCCCAATAAACTCTGCATTGCATTGAAGTCAACCCGGCAGATTGGACACTCGGTACTTGCCCGCGTGCCTTCTGCGATGATTCCCCGTTCTCTTCCCTGGCTCTTCTCTCAAGCTGCTCGATATTTGCATGTGTCTCATGTGTCTCATGCATGTGTCTGGGCACATGGTATTTGGACTCAGTACCACAAATAATTACATTATGCTTAAGTTTCAGGAAGTGGAGCGCAAAAAACATCGCTGCTTTCTGACCTTATCACAAAACTCGATTTCAGAAAAAGTGACGCAAAGCATGTTTTCCGCGCCGCGGAGCGTCAAGAAGCCAGGCGCAGAGAGTGGCGCGCTCTGACTGGTGCCAGTGCAAATGAAGTGTTTTCGTCACAATTTGACGACATCATCACTCGGGCGATTCGACGGCGACTGCAGAAGTGACACCTTGCGCTCTCTCACGCGTTCCGGTGCGCGCGCGGTTGAAGCGAGCGAACGAGCAGGCTGGCAGGTAAGAAAGGAGGCGCGTGCGCAGTACGCACTCTCCAACTTCGGCGCACAGCCGTCAGAAGGCGCAGCCATGCAGTTCAGTCGCCGCTCGCGTGGTCTCTAATATTTTGCTCTCGACTGTACATTACATGTTATGAGCCAGGCAGCCCATAAGGGGCCCTTAGCATCTGATTAAAAATGCATGTGAACCACATCATATGGCTATAACTCCCTTCTCGAGTCTCACACTCATTCATCTCAAAGAAGCTGAGTTGGTCGTGTGGCAGTGGTATTGTAATTTATTTTTTGTCTGCTGAATCTTTCTGAATACACTGCAGTTTGTCTACAGATGCAAATGTATTCAGTTTTAAGAATATTTGCAGGTGCATAGATCACTATTTGTACCCATGAAAATAGGCTAGTAATTGTTGTGGAGGCCATAGGCTAGAAATACACAACTGGAGACCAAAGCTAGTTAACTACAGTAGAAAACAAAGAGCATGTTCAGTCCAGTGCTAGCATTTCAATGTAAGGATTTGACCTTGCCCTCCAGTCAAAACTACATCTTGCTAATGCTTTCCCCTTGTTCTCCTGTGGTTTATAAAACCCAAAGTTTGATGGCAACTTGGCTGGCTATGAAAGAAGTGAAACACTGGCCAACAGAGTAGTGAAATTAACAATTTGGTGTTCACAATAAAAACCATTTAACCAAGCACAGTGTGTTTAGGTATACTTCAGTGTGTGACACAAAGAGCGTGCGTACATTGCTGGAAGTGCCTCATAATTTGTCCAAACTGTGCATCTCCTACGTGCCCTTTGGCAGGCACCGCTGACAGATGTCAGGACACCTAATGTGTATATAACTAGAGATTTAAAAAGCTTTCTATCAATTTCCTCCCCTGTGGGCTCAATGAATTTATGCGAGTCTGCCCGATTGTATAAAAGATATTGCAGTTCGATGTTGCAAGAGAGACTTCCGAACCAAAGATATGTGGTATTTACAGTGTCAGAGTTGCAACAATACTATGACAAATACTAGCCATGTTTCAGTCCATGTGAAAGCACCGCTCCCATTCACCAAGATGTGCAAAGTCAAGTTTTAAAAGGGTCTGTAAAAAGAGCTACAGCAGCTATGCATACTGCATTTGTGGTTCTGCATTATGAATGTGCTGTCAGCAGATGAATCCACTTGCTTTGGTCAATCAATCAATCTATCAATTTTCCCCAATAAAATGAAAGAGCACGTACCAGGTCATGTGGCCCCCCCAGGGCTCCCTGTAGCATTTTTAACACTCCCGAGCTCAGAAGAGCAAGGAGTCGTGCCCCTTTCAATCTAAATTTAGACCTTTGATACAGATTTCGGTACTACTATATGGCTGGACGACAGACTTGGTCATGCACACGGTGACACATCCAAAATGTGTGGCAAACACACTGCACTCAAAGATACTTAACCCAAGCAAAGCACACCATAGGTTGTTTGTCATGGCAGCGCATCTCTCCTCCCCTGAAGTTTTTCTTCAACACATCAAAGAAAAATAATGCGAGGTTACACAAGCTATCAAGAAAAGCTCCCTTACCTCCAATTGCGTCAATCTCATCGAAAAATATCAGGCAAGCCTTTTTGCTGCGGGCCAACTCAAACAGCTCTCGCACCATTCGCGCACCCTGAAAAATAGACAGCGAAAGATGTCACTGGCTTTTGCAGCAGCTGTGTACCACTAAGACCGCGTGTTGTCTCTGCACAAATCTTCTTGTTCCTTGGAGTCTTCCACAGACAGAAATTATCCCGTGCTACACATCAGTATTTCCTATATGATAGTCACGCAACTACTTTCAGTAATTAAAGCCTTATCCATTCCTGGCTGGATGACAGGACTGAAGCAAGCCGTATCCACCCAACAAATATTCAAAGAACAACTAAAAGGTCCCTGTTGTCTTACACCTTCCATTAGTGAATTAAAGGAAGAAAGCGACGTGACCTTTTTTTTATGTTACTCTCTTGTGGCATTAACAAACCAAATTAAATTTCAAATGTACACACCAGGAGCCTCGGTTCCTTTTAACCATGCACAGAGCTTTCCTAATGCATTCCTATTTCACAAGCACAGCTCTATACCATAAAAAATGTCCACTACCAAGTAGACTGCTATGCTTACCTCCCCGACGTACTTCTGCACAAGCTCTGAACCAATAACCCTGATAAAGCAGGCGTCTGTTCTGTTGGCAACAGCTCGGGCACACAAGGTCTTCCCTGTTCCAGGGGGTCCGAACAGCAGCACACCTTTGGGTGGCTCAATGCCTAGGTTGACAAAACGCTCAGGCTGAAAAAAATTAAATCTATGTTAGAGGCCCCGCACAAATGACAAGAGGATTGCCCAGACCTCTGTGGACACACGCAAGCAGCGCATGCATTCGCCATTGCCACAACTGTTCCCTACCTTCCCGCACGTGAGTAAACATTCACCTTGCCATGACAGTTACTACAGCCGCCTGTGCCTCTAACAAGTAAATTGAAAACCCCTCATTACCCAGCATGTTCCATATTCAAATAATACCCTGGTGATGTTATGTGTAGCTATGCTTCAAGTGTACGTTGAAGCATAGCTACAGTGATGTACAACAGTGATGATGTACAACAGTGATGTAAGCTCTCAAACAATTTTTGAGAGCATACATCACTGTTGTCCTTTGTTTAGTCACACTTTGGATCAGACCATGATTTTCAAGCGGGTATGTGGCAGCTGTGGTGCATTGCCATTGGCACCTCGCATCATTACAAGCGGGGAAAAAAAAGGACTCCCACACCAACTACAAGATGCTGCATTTCTGCTACCAGCACAGTGTCATTCTTGTGGAAAGAACAATTATATACGGCAACACACTTTAAGCGCCATGACTAGGGCTGCCGCATAGTTTGTTTTCAACTGGCACAGGTCGCTGGTTTAACATATAGACTGGCAGGTATTGGAAATTGGAATTTGCCAATTTTACAGTCTTTCTTGATCAATGATTAAAATAGGATGAGAAGACTACTGTAACTTTCGCAGTGCATTAAAAGACAGTGCAAACTAAATGAATTAAACCTCTGAGGCCTCAAATACTAATACAAAGGCAAAAGAGTAACAACTTTATATTTGATTCCCCAAGTACAATTGACATAATCTTCCATAGGTTGTTGCTTTCTAGTTCCCTGTGTAAAGAAAGAAGTCTTCTGTAGTCAAATTCTAACAATAAATCACATGCCTACACATGTCCATCTACTACCCCCATACTTATGCCCAGATGCCTACACAGATGCTTATCTGCGCAGATAAAAATTCTCCACAAAGCTAATATATAGGACAATGCTTACATGCAGCAGCGGCATCTCAACAACCTCTCTCAGCTTCTCAATCTGCTCTTTACAGCCACCAACGTCTGCGTATGTGACATCAGGCTTTTCCTCCACTTGCATCATGGTGACTGTAGGGTCGATTTTGGGTGGCAGCGGGATGTGAATCTGGTACTTGTTTCGGTCCACACTACATGCACACACAGCGAAGAGGAAAATGGGAAGGAAGCCTAAATCAAGCTGGGAACAGAGGAACTTCACAAATGGCAACGAACACTGAAGGAACACTGATAACCATGGAGTACGAGTAATTAGTAGCTTGTTGGCTTATTCATTCACACTCATCTCGTCGCATAGAAGCAGTTTGCCATGAAATATCTGCGACAGAGCACTGTCCCACTTATGATTACACAATCTATAGAAATATAGCACTCTAGAGATTGCCACATATAAAATGCTTGCAATGAACATTGCCCTGATCGGTCTGCAAAAAATGAAAATAGTACATAAGAGATGCATTTTTCCTTTTAATTGCACAAATACCCTTATTTCTGAAAAAAAAAAAATGCAATGTGCTTAAATAGAATGTTGGCTTTTTGTTGAGAGAATGCAAAGTAACATGGCGGAAGCAGCAGTGGATATATTATGTGCTCCGTGAGGATATTCTTGGTTTACTTCCCCATTTCCCTTCAACTTGTTAGTTCCCCTCAGATGCGGCAATGCCAGTACTTATGACTCCATGACACTGGTATTAATGACTGTGATGAGAAAGGCACCTGTCACTCCACCAACCAATCCCCCGCCAGTTTCCTTTTTCTTTTGCAGTGTGCTTATGGCAATCATTCGAAATGGGCTCACACAAAATAGACTGATAGCTACAAGAACTGCGACATGAGAGATGGATCATGTTAACAACCATCATTTTTCCATTCCCAGGGGTGGTTCACCGCCCCCCTTTAAGTTGCACTAAAACTTTAATGCACAAGAGTTTTCTCTGCAACAGTGAGATCATTGAACACAGGTGTCAATGAACTTGTGCTTAGCTGCAATATGCTATGGCTGCTGAGCAGCCACATCAAATTTTCATGACAGTGTAAGTCTCCTACATTGCACCCAGCAAACGATGACAGAGGGCGGTAAGGCATAACTCACCCAACTCTCATTCCTTCTTCAATGTCTGTTGGTGCCACAGAATCGGCCAAATCAACAACAAACTTTGCAAACTGCTTGACATTGATTATGTACTTCGGGTCTTCACTGTCAGCATTTATGATTTTTGTGCAGCGGGCAACCTGCAGAGAAAAGTTTTCAATACATGTAGTTAGACAAGTTTCCACTGCAGTCCTGAAAGTAATTAAATATGCAATCATTAAAAAACGATCAAGCAGGGAAGCAGGGATTACAAGCGGGGGAAAAAAAGAAAGGACTCCCACACCAACTACGAAATGCTGCATTTCTGCTACCAGCACAGTGTCATTCTCGTCGAAAGAACAATTACATATGGCTACACACTTTAAGCGCCATGACTAGGGCTGCCGCACAGTTTGTTTTCAAGTAGTCACAAGTTAAGTAAACAAAAAACACTGCTCGGCATTTTAAATTTTGCAGGACATCAAAAGCACGATTGTTGCCATGCCAGATTCATATAGTCATGGAGCCTTGTGTTTGTGTGAAGTATGTAGAAGGCCAGCAGCATCACCAACTTAATGCCTTAATTAACTGCATAATTTATGCAAATGTTTTCCATCACGAAAAAACAATCTGGCCTTTCTATTTACCTTCAGCTGTTAAAAAACGGAACTAAATCCGTCCCCCTCAAGAAAAAACAGTTTTCTGGAGTCAATGCAATTAATTTGGCTCAGGATGCAGCATCCGCCAGCCGGTTACATGCAGGGCACAAGCTCAAAGCTGGCTTCACAACTATGACTCTGCTTCATGCAACACTACTGCAAGCAGGGGCGGATTCAGGGCAGGCGCCACGGGGAGGGGGGTGTTATATTGTGAGCGCTGAAGTGCTGGCATTTTCAGGGGGCCTCAAGCTCCCCCCCCCTGGATCTGCCAGTGGCTGCAAGTGAAGTTCTATTTTGCGCACACAGCTCTGGCGCCACTAGGCATTACTGCGCCTGCACAGGTTTGCTACGCTGCTCAGCTGTGCTGCCTGCAATAATGCTCTACCGAGCATTCACATGTTCGCCTCTGCTCATCACTGTACAAGGTGATAGCCTTTCTCTCAGGAGGATATGAATGCTCCTCCATTGTTATAATTGCACATGAGCTGCTTGAGAAAAAAAAAAGGCACACTGTTAGGTGCGTAAACTCCACAAGTGTAAGCGCTGTAAGCTAAGTGGTGTGGTTGATTCCCATTCAGTTTCTTCATTCAAAGCTTGCCTATAACTGAACGCAATTCTGGTGGGGAGATAAAGACGCCCCTCGAGAGTTGACGCCGTGTTCATTGACGATGTGCTCATTCTACTGCGGTGATTAACAATAGATCAAAAGATCAGCCAATAAAAGCTCGGCCTTTCCCATTCATAAGCAAGCTTAAGACTTCGTCCAAAAGAAGTGAAAGGCGTACAGTATTCATGAAATCAGTAGTCAAGCATAGTTAGAAAGTGAGCTGCAAATGATGCCAGTTAATTTCAATATTGAACGATGGCTTGTACAAAATCTTTCATGTAACTGGAAACTTGTCTGCACTAAACCATTCCATTTAAAATTATTGTTTTGGATGTACATGAAATTTATGGTCATCGCAAACAATGTTCACCTGTAGCGGTTGCTCATTCTGAAGGGTCTGCTTGTCTGCTGCCAAATCCCACAGCGCCGGAGGGGCCAACCCCGTGTCAGACTCCTTGATACCTGAAGTAAAACAAGTTATAAAAGGACACGCTTCATGCTGAACGAAGCTAAATTCAGTCACACACTTTGTCAAAAACTTCACCTGTAAGCTCATTCACGCGCTTTAAGATCGACTGAATATCTTCTTCCACTTGCTTGATCGCCTTGCTGTACTGCCCGGCGCCCTAGAAACATTTGTTTCGTGATTATTATGCGCGACTAGTCTCTTAAAAAAAATTAGCAGGCTATGAAACAACAACAGTTGCCGTTTGCTTACGTAAGTCTTCAGCAGAGCGATGTCCCCTTCATCAAGAACTGCAAGGTAATTGAAAGCGTATGCAGCAAAGAAGTGTCAAGAAACTAGCGATCTATGGCAAGCATTTGTAGCACAGATGTTTGCTTTCGCACAACACAAATCTCAGAATAGCACCATCAATACAAAATGCAAGAATTCTTGAGTGCTAACAAACGAGAACTCGGAGATGACACATCAAAACTCAGCGACACGAGCAAATAACACGGTAAACTTACCTTTTATTTCTTGCTCTTTCTCCTCCTTGTCCTCTTTCTTGGCCTTACGCATGTCATCACCCAAGTAGTCAGGCATAGTTCTAGATTACTTTGCGGTTTCGCGGTTACACCAAGGTTTGTATGTGAAAACGCCGTAGACCGTAGCCACCGTCCGCAACCCGTGTTGTTGTCCAGACTTGACACGATAACAAATAAACGCAGTAGAGGGCGCTGCGCTTCTGCTAAACGAATCGCCGTTGTCTTGCAGACAAATAAATATCGTGGCTCAGGAACTAAGTATTACGATACCGCTGTGCTAAATACCGGCTATAAAAATAAAAAGATATTTATTTACACGTTTTATGTGTTTCGAGAAATTGCAGCTCATCCGAAATATCCGGCCAACGTTTCACCGGTTTGTATGCATCTGACCATATGATCTGACGCTTTCATGCTCCAGAATTACTTCTGGGAATCCCTGCGCCGCATTATTAAATATAAAGAAAAGAAAGAAAAACATTACACCATCTTGCCGTAGGGGAACCCTGAGTAGTATGCGAAGCAGCCATGGGGTCGACTCAAGTTCCAATTAGTTTTCAGATCGGCCTGTCGCCGCTGCCGTTTCGTGGCAGCGGCTCGAGCCCTCTTCTCCGCGGCACTGTCCACGGCCCTGACACTGGCGTTGACGCTGGCGCTGTCCGTGGCACTCATCGCGGCGTTGCGGGAGGAGAATGAGAGGACGAAGTGAATGATGAGTGGGCGATTGCGAAGCACCTGGGGATCATTCGGGCAAAACGCCGGAAGCGTTCTTTGGAAGTGGACGCCGCACGGCGGAGGGAGGGAGTGCCATAGCCCAGAGCATAAGATGCTTCGCACCTAAAAAACTGTGGCTCCAATCCACGCTGTGAAGGACAGCGAAACGACACCCACGATTACCCATTGTGACATCACTTGAATTCATACACGTGGCTCTACAAAGAGTGAAACACCAGAGGCGAGTGAAATGTACTTAACCACACATACCCTTTATTACTTCACATTATATTCACGCTGTTCTTCTGGCGTCTTTACTTTCCGTGGTCTACCCATGGTAGCCTGGAATAAACTGAATGAGTTGCTAGATCGTGGTGACGTCACTATGTGATTTCTATGCTGTTGGGTACTTTTACACTCGGAGTAGCTTATGCAACCGTAATCTTTACTAACCTTTACCGAGAAACATACGCGGGAGAAGGAACATGATTCGCAGACGTCATTAGCATACATTATACGGTTTGCACTTCACACGAGGGTTTTGAATGACGTCAACCCCTTTCGAAGCAGCTGCAAACCTAATCTTTACCGGAACACGCCGGAGGGTGTTCCCATTGTTCACACGTGCATTATCATCCATCATGTGGTTTTGATGCTTTTTTTTTTCTGATAACGAGTACTGAGCTGTATGTTGTATGCCTGATTTCAAAGGAGATATGCTGTTTATATTAAATTCTTGTCCTGGCGTTTTTTGCTTACGCCAACGACACGAAAATTCCTTGGCTGGTAGAGGTATATACAGCTTCGCTGTAAAAAAATCACCGACGAGTCTCCCTAATGTGAAATTTGAGCGCAGCTCCATATGCAGCTCTATACGCGTTTCATTTCGCGATATATTGGCTGGCGCGGACTGTGTCTCGTGCGGCACGTTACAAACGGAGCAAAGTGTGGCACGTCTGCCTCGCTAATCGGGAGATCGCGAGGCAGCGTGTGGGTGACGCGTGGGTGCGATTCACAGCAGCGACCGCAGACAGACCTCCGCTCATGCAGCGCTTTGTTTTTGATATATGGTATCGGTGGCGTCATCGGTGAACAGACTACGTGCGCTACTCTGGGCGCCATCTCGTAGCCATCATCGCTGCAGAGCCCGTCTTGCGCGGCACTACGCTTTTCTCGTTTTTGCCGTACCCCCCTCCTCCGCTTTCCTCATCGTGCTCTTCGCTATTGCCGTTTTTCATCCCCCGCTGCGCTCCGCGTTCGCTCTTTCATCCTTCGCTGTGCTCGTTCGCTCGGTTATAAGGGACGACGACGCAGAAACAGGCGCCCAAGAGCTGTGCTCTAAAAGATATTGCACAGCAGGCACAAAGCACCGCTCTTGCATTCGCACTTCAATATAATGAGAACTACGGCTGCATGCCCCATTGCGCTCCTCTACAGAGCAGGGGAGAGGCAACGCATCGAGGCACCCCATATTCCCCATCTGTCACTAGAAAAACAAGTTGTTGCTTTTCTAGTTACTCTACCAACCATTTGCTATCAAAACCACTCATGAGCGGTTATACTGTGCACAAAGTAAATTTTTTTAGTGATTACATGCCCAAGGAACAATTTATTTGAAAGAAAAAAAAAAGTTTGTAACGCCCACACCATGACAACGTTGGCTTGTCGTTCAGACTACAAATGCCTAGCCTTCCCGAGTTATATGCATTCCTATAATTGTATTCTATGTCAAAATAAAGATGTCTAAGGGGATGCTATTTATAGCTTGACATGAACCTCAGTGCCAGTAGCGCACCTAGGATCTCTGCCAGGGTGGGGGGCGGTTGACAGTTTGCCTTAGTTTGCCAATACCATCTAAACAGCACCAATTTCAATTTCTTCAGGGGAAATTGTAAAAAAAATGTGCTTTTTGCGCAAGTTTGCAAGTGTGCAGACGATTGCACGTCTTACATCTTAGTTGCAGTTCTCAAAGGCGCAACAAAAGAAACGGGGTTAAACAAAACGGGGGATTAAGTTGACCTCAGGGGGGTGGAGGGGGGGACCTTACCCCCCCGTTGGTGCACCACTGCTCAGTGCAGTAAAGTTATCATTTGACAGCTGCAGAATTCATAGAGAAAGCTACTTTAAACCTAAAGAAATGATGGAAAACCTGTAAATTAAAAAGAAAATTGAAGCAAGAAGCTTACAACTGCAAAATTTTTCATGTCTACAATAGACAAGTATGATGCAAGTGTCACGAACGTCCTGTTTACAAATAAGTGGGAAAATCAAAGCAGCGTAAAATGTATTTTCTCCATCTTAGATGACTTTGTAGGAGCAGTTGACAGAATTGATACTGTTTTTATTTCCAAATTAGAGAGCTGTAAACATGAAACTTTCACAATTTCCTGCTGTCATGAACGAATTGACAGCCTAGATCAAAAAGCTGCTCCCAATAATCGGCAGGCATCCGTTACCTTTTCTTTAACACAACAAACCTTGTTAATACTGATCCAGTAGATGAACAAAAAGTATTTCCCCATAATCATGTATTCATAGAGGATTTGCCAAGGTAGTTTCCTTCATTACAACTCAGCCGCAAGAAAAACGACGAACCTTGCTACCGAATTTCTGGTGGCTGAAAGGCAGAAATGTCATATTATACCAATTAACCACTGCACTTGGCTATTGAAATCATGAAGGAATTCTGTTCTAGCTGATTTCATTCACGCCATATGGCCCAAATTATCCTGTTGTATGTGGTTCTCAGATTTTTGCCTGTATGAAGACATTACTTGCAGAAAATTGCAATATTTCCAGACTGCGACATACATTGTGCTCTTTATGGCATTCACTAGAATTACATTTTAGTGAGAACATTGCTGGAAAAGGTGCACTAAGTGATACAGGAGGCATTTCTTTAATTGATAAGGGCCAACTGAAATAAATGTTGATACATTAAAAGCCTAGTTTCAGATAGTGTAGATGTACAGCAGCCTCTGTGTAAAAATTTACCTTTGAAATATGTTATGAAATGCTCCAAATGCAGAGGTTTTTTATACTGAAACTGAGAAAATGACAGCATTACCGCTTGTTGGAAGAAGTATGCATCTCTTTACATAAACCTTGGGGATTAGGCACTGCCCACGACCATTGTGCCCGTGCACGTGGCTGCCTGAGGTGCGCTAAAAAATCTCAAAGGCAACTTGCCGAGACTTGCACCATATCCGCTAACCACCAGGTGCACTCATAGCCTGCTTATGTGCTATAGGCTGCTAACATTCAAGAGTTACTTGCCATGCAGCATTGCCAAATTTGCTTCAGTAGTAAATACAATTTATTTATTACTAATTTAGCCAAAGTGAAATTTCATTGCAGTTGGCCTTTAATAAACCGTTCAGTAAGAAATCAGAGCAAATAGTGCACACTGGTATACTGGGGCATTACACTATGGGGCATTACACTATAGCAATGATACACGACGGCATTACAATATAAACGCTTTATGGATGAGTGTTGCCTACAGGCAACATACCAGAAAAAAAATTTTTTCTTGCTGAGTTTTGGTATTGAGAACAAAGTTTCTGGGTAAATGTTTGTTTTCGACCAACACTGAATGACATGCAGCAAGCGTCATTTGTTGATTTAGAGCAGGAACACAGGATGAGGAAGAAAATTGGCGCGCAACTTTTTTTTTTGAAGCACGCTCAGAGAAGACAGACAAATACATGATCTCCGGCTGCAGTGGTGTCACACATGTGATGTAGAGCAAATTAAATGTACACATATGGTTTGCATATGACGAGAGCTGTCTCTACAAATTCAAAACGCAGCCATAGGTGACCTGGGGTGAAGCCAACTCCCAGTTATCTGCCCCGCGTTTCCCCCCTATTGCTAAAAAAATTTCCACAAAATATCTTTTTTTTTTTCGTTGATTATACTTATTTTCTATGTATTTTGCACACAGACTGAAAATAAACATTTTTTTCGAGGTATTTCTATGTCTCATCCTTAAAGGGTTAAATTGCTTATCCAAGAGGTTGCTACTTCCAGCTGTACAAGCCAGTCTGTTCCTCCACGCATCAGAGCTGCAATAAAAAAAATGTGCATAATGCCACAAGCAATTCGCAAGAAAACTTCCAGAAATCAAGCACGCCTCCATCACTACCTGACCTTACTTGCCTAGCATGCAAAACGGACTCCTCCCGCCCAATAGTTAATCACCTGCTTTGGGAGTGCAGCGCATTCGCTGACCAGCATTCCAAGCAACGAGGCTTTGTGCCTGACTTCGAGGATTGGGTCCAATAGCAAGTAGACGTGCGTAGCACACTCTCGCTGCTCTGCGCATTCGCCCACGAAACAGGTGTCCTCTACCTCTCTTGGAGGAGCTCTGGGCAACATCCTCGGGATTGGCCGCCGACTCCCACAGCATCCCTCCTCTTTCCTTTGCGCACATCTTCCTACTTAGGCCATAGAGCCACCTTTATGCAAATAAATGCTGTATTAATTTATTCATTAAAAACAGCTTGCATTGAAGTACAATGTAACCAAGCATAAGATACGACTTTTTCTTTATCAAAACATATCTTAAATAAAATGGGACAGTGTCGGAAGTTTCTCTGGTGCTGAAGTAACTGCGACATCAGCAGTCTCTCACCGCAGACACTGCCACCTCTTCAAGAACTACAATGCGATGCAGAAACCATCCTCGTCCGCTACAGTCAAACGCCTTTATAACGAAGCACTTGGGACCTTCAAACTTATTTGTTATACAGGTCACTTAATCATAAGGATTGTCCACTGTACTGCTCGCAATAGAGAAAACGAAAACATTTATTTAGCAGTATTTCAATACTTCCTGAAAGAAGTTGCGAATATTCTTTTGCAAAACCTTGTGGAAATATCTCTTTAACCACAATCGACCTTACTGCTTCAAGGATCACGGCATCCGCCATGACACAATCTGGGAGTGATGACAGGTACAGCTTCGAGGCTTTGAACACCACTATTAACGCAACTGTCAAAATTACCTGTTCATCTGTAGGCTTCTCATCACAGTATACTGTCAATTAACGCTCCCTATGTGCAGTGCAGATCAGTGGCAGACGCAGAGGGCAGTGGCGGCAGCGCTATATGGACATTCCTCGTAAATCAACAAATCAGCCTCCGAAGATCGCTATACAGATCATTTCATTGTAGACCTATTATACCTACATTATTATTACCTATATTATACAATATGATGATATAATGAAACCGTTATATCTTGCGCGTTTTACTAGCAGGTTTGTGAGCTTCAAAGGAGTACCGACAATATTTGTTATTTTTTAGATAGCTACTGACTAGTGGTGGTATAAAGCCTCCATTTCTCAAACCATGAATTATATAATCTTGTAATGCCATAATTCAAAACACACACCAAGTCTAGCGCAGCTGCGGGCTGTTGACCAGAGGTTTTCAACATGTCACAAAAATGGGGGTTGTGGTCATGCAACATCACTGACAATGGGTGGTGCAGTGGTTGACACAGCACCGTGATCATTTTGCCAAAAGATGGGATAATAGGGTGAGAAGAGGCAAAAAGGCACATCTTACTCTGATAGAAGCGCCAGCAGAAGATCAAGCTTACCCCGAATGCAGAGTGAAAGAGGAAAGAATGTACAATGTGGCACCCGCCCAGCTTTTCGCAACATGACCATTGTGTGGCTTGTGAACACTGCGGCAGGTGTTGCCACTGCACCAGGCTGACACGTCTGTCAGTAGTTTGTGATACCACATGAATACAACCTACAATTTCCATGATTGAATGGGACATTCTTGTCAGTGGAACCCAAGTAACAAATCTGGACTGGATTTAGCACGCATTTTGAATAGGTTGCATTAAAAGAAAATATTATATTGTTACACTATTAATGATCTGTTGTGCGTATGAGGAATTCTGGCCCCTACCATCGTTACAGAGTTGGCATATAAAATTTTTTGACAGCATATATGAAGACATTATGTTACAATTTATTGTTTGATAATGCAGTATTGATATTCGCTCACTGGCACTACCTTGTGGGTCAAAATACCATGCTATGTTAAGCTGGTTCAATGGGGCTTGGTTTGCTGTAACACAAGCAATGCAGCGGCAGTTGTGGGCATATTTTTCTTTCTATTCGCCCTATGACAAAGGTGAAGCTGAGAGTCAGGAGGTGGCCTGACAACAATACGATAATGATGACGATATGTTAATGACGACTACAGCCATTGCCATCTTCATCAGTGTAATGGAAATAACAAAGGAAACCCAGCTTCAAGCTTATTGGTGCAGTAAAATTGGCGGCATATTTTGATTATTGTTGTAGATGTATTGAAGTTGTGACAAAGCATAGAATAAAGTAATCAAGTAAAAATAATGAAAATATGCACGGAATTCTGTGAACTATATCTGCATCGAAATATCTGCCATTTTCCAGCAGTACATTCCCATACTATTGTTTAGCAAGACTATCAGTCTCAGCAAGTATCAGTCTAGTCTTGAATTGGTCAAGACTAGGTGAACGAGTGTTCACCTACTGTTCACCCATTGTCAATCATACTGCTGTTCAGTGCGATATCTCGGATTTCGAAGCTTGCATACAATAAAGTTAGCAATCATGTAATCAAGGCTCAAGTGGACATAACACTTTTTTATTCTGTAAGTTCATTGAAAGAAAAATTGCTCATAATTTGGATGTTGAATAAGTACTACCACTGCGCATTGGCTACATCGACAATAACGCCAGGCAATATAATACAGAGCACAGCTCGGGTTTGTTTCACTGTGAGGCCCATATGAACACCTCAAAAATACAATGATCTTTACATGAAAATTAATGATTTCATGGCCATGGGAGGTGTGTTCTGCCTACAAATATAAACTGATCTAATCAATACGCTCGCATTCCTATTCTTCTATCGCAACACTACAGTCTATACAAGTGTTCAAAAACTGCCTATCAACATTATATACAGGGAATTGCAATGCTAAGATGATGGTGCGGTGCTTGGAGGCAATGCAGGGTGACTAGCGTAGGGTGTTGTGGATGTGCTAAATCCCCCTGGTGTCCGTTTGCGATGCTCTTCCTCAGTTTGCCAGGCCACTTTCTGCCTGTTCTGCTTCACGGCGTCGTGAACACGGTCCATAATCATAGCTTCGGTTAGGACACCGTCATCCGAGGCATACGCTGCCGCCTGTTGGGAAAATAAAACATTCTCAGTTAAATTCAAATAAAAAAAAAAAAAAAAACACAGGGTGCAAACTAGATACCCATAGGAACACACACACACACACACATATATGTATATTATTTTTTAAACTAAGCTCTTCAGTGTTGCAAAGTGAGCATACTTTCTGTTTCAGGTATTGCTGCCTTAGATAAAAAGCCAATATTATTTTACCGTCTTGTGTAATGGTTGCACCCCAATATTTGGGGCTAGGTAATTCATTGAATATGTTTAGCAAATTAATCTATTTGAAGGCAGCCCTTCCATCCTGCACCCCTCCTTTCATAAACGTGCACTTTGATGGCCATGGTCACATGGCGTCCCCTGCACTAGTATCGCAGTATTGTTGAGGTGCTTACAAAAATATCAGGCTACTTTTCATTCTGTTGCTCTTACACTTGATAGACTGTTAGTGAGAAGCTCCGACTTAAATTGCTAGCACTCTCATAACACTTGTATCCCGTTGCTCCTTTGCTTGTCTCATTGCACTTTTTTGCCAGTGCAGTGTGAGAGTCCCACGCCATTTTCTGCAGAAAACAATTTCATGTCACAGACAGTGCCTGCCACTGTGTGCCACCCAGAGAATGCAATACTAATATTCTTGTATGCAGGTAGTACATACAAGGACACTAATGTGCCCTGCAATTTGTTTTTCTGGCTTTATGCCTTACTTTTTCAGTGAGGTGTCTTATTTGCCCCGTCGCTGCTTGAAAGATATGTAGGTGCTATCAGCCGTAACATTTCAACATTCCATGAAAACCTCTATAGTTATTCAGTGTGCAATCATATGCATAGCAAGATCTACAAACCCCTTTCAAAGTGTAATGAACAACACCTTTTCATGAATTCTTCCAAAAGTGTAAGGATGCGATTTTATGCATACTACTGAGTTTTGTTTATTTCTTCTCAAAGTCCCTATCTGTATCAAGCACTTTTTCTTAAGAGTTATTTTTTTATAAGACCATGCATGAGGAGAACTATATATGCCAGAAGACATTGCACCTGCACTATTCTCATGCTTTACTCATATTCTCCAAGCTGTGCACTGCACTACAGCTATCTCAGGCCAGTTGACTTGTTTCAGCAGGCTCCATTTCTCCTGTTTTATCTTCTGAAATGCCAATTTTCTTTCTGTTATGTCACATGATAAAGCTATAAACCACTGCAGGAGGCTTCAAATTCAATTGTTTGCACCTACTATCCTTAATGCAGCCTTTTATTCTTTCTTCACACTCATTAGAAATTGCGTGAAGCAAAAGATTACAGTGTGGCAACGTCTGCATTTTCATCATTGTCATTATCTGTACTGATAAAATTGTAACACAGCAGTGTATGCATGACTAAACAACTCACCTGCCAAGTGACTCCCAGTTTGGCAATCTCACGGCCCGACAGTCCTTCCGTAATCCGAGCTATATCTGAGCAGAGTTTGCTGTAGTCAAACTGTGCAACCTTTAGCCTCCTGTAAAAACGTACATGCACATATAAGCCACATAAATGTTTCCAAGATTTCATCATAAGAAGAACAGATATTTGTTTCTGTGATGGAAAACTGAAGTGCAGTATTTATTCTGCTCTGCGGGATGGATGCCTGTGCTGTGTTATTAATTATCATGAGCTGTTTATTTTTTTTTTTAAGAAGAAAGGTTCCTTTCTTGTTTTCTGCTTTCCATTTTCTATAATATTAATATTAAATGAAACAAAGCAGGAGCTTAATTTAAACCACAAATTTATCAAATCTGCCAAATGTAGCTACAACTACACCTAGCAACGGCTATTTTGGGTAGTGAAGGGAAAGTTGCAGATGCGAAACGCCTTTCATAAGGTGTTTTATCTTTTCCCGTTCTGCCATTGACGGATTCACGCGCTTACACAGGTCAACGACATGTAAGTTGTGAAAGTTTCACCGTGATGTTGCGTGCGCCCACGTAAGCATTGTTCAGCGCGCAGCTTGCGCACAGCGGGGTGCACCAACACGTCTGCAAAACTTGTCTTGAATGCACTCCATGTGGTGAAATCGTGTTCGTGGTTTCGGAACCAGAGATTCGCGATGTCGGTTAAGTAAGACAGCACGTTGTGCAATTTGGTGGCGTCGTCCCACTTGTGTTGGCTGCATCACACATATCATATGACAGACTCTAATTAAACAAACTTAAGCTATGGCATTTAGAATTCCAATAAGGACAGTGGTTATGAAGAATGCTGTAGTGGAGTGCTACGGATTAATTTGTACACGAAGTATGATGCACGAGCATTTTTAAAATTTAACTCCTATCGGAATGCAGCCGTGGCTGCCAGGAATTGAACCAGTGACCGAATGCCATAGCCACTAAGACACTATGGCAGGTGCATAGCAGTGTCGCTTAGTTTCATACTGCCTTCAGTTTCCGTCTCACTGCCTACAATGCCAAGACATTGAAAACGAAACATATTAACAAGAAACTTTGAAATAGCTTTACCTATTCTGTATTGTAAAGAAGAGAGAGGGTGAAAGTGAAAAAAAAAAAAGATGATTTTTTATGTCAAGTGTGACAGTACTTGTGGCAGCACTACACAAATTGAAACAGAACAGGGCAAGACATGCCTGTGAGGTGAGCATGCGGTTTCGCGTTGTTTGTCAGAGAGGGCTCAATGGAAGTTCTCTCTGGCATAACGAAAGGTAACCTTATTACAGGTGTTAGTCAAGTAGGGCGCGCATCCAGATTAATCGGCATGGGTAAATAATAATTTATTCCCTTGAAACTGTGACACCCCCTGGGTGTCAGAACGACAAATAATCTTATCCTTAGGGAAATTTACGCCTGCCTGATGCGAATTTCTGGGATGTACACTTATGGAAACCCACGAAATGACAAAAGCGACTGTGACACTTTTTCATAAAATGCTGCAAATGAAGCATGCACCAAGCTACTGCACTTCTCAGCTGATAGCACACAAACGTACTGCACGATTGTGTGTAATTATTAAAGAATGCATACTGCAATATGCCCATTACCACCTCTCCCAGAATCTCTGCACATTCTACGGATAATAAAAAAAATGCAGCAGATCCAATGAGTTGGAATATATATACATCAAAGCTTTTTGTGAGTGCATAAAGAGTGGAAACACGAGTACACGCTCGCAGGTGCACACGCATACAAGTGCACACAAATTATACCGAGCCTTTTGTTAAGCAGAGTTGCTGACAACTGGCGAGTACGACGGACCCCTTGAATGCATGATGGTTTCAGAGGCATGTGCATACGTACATAGTGCAATTCGAATCCATTCTATCCGCAAGAAGTGTTTCCTTCCTCATTACCATGAAGCTGTGGATGCGCGAAGACGAGCTTTTTGGTTCCTTGTTTCTCCCGCACCGCCGGCGCCACCGCTACCGCGGGTGCGAGCACCATCGGTGGTGCAAGGAACCCAGCGGCGCGTACTCTGCTGTGATTGGTCGGCCTATTCGGCAGAGGAACAGCCAAGTCGCAGCCACGGCCACAAAACCCAGTGAGGTTCGCAAAGAAAAGCTTCGGTTTTAATATATGGTTATGACTTTGATTCAGTCCTTTTAGCTTCCATATTATACTTGCTACCATAAATAAAACAAGTTAAAGCTTCCTTTACGTATGACTGTTCTGAGAATAGATAAATATAAAAGTAAAAGAAAAGGACAATGTTAACATTCAAATGTCTTGTTTCTGGCGTGATTGCATGGTTAGGCATCACGTCTGGGTCTAAGAGTGCGCGACATGGCAACACAATCTAAAAAATAAGAAAAAACGCTTAACCTTGCACTCAGCCGTGCGACGCTTGAAACAGTGAAGCTGGGCGATCGTAGCCCAGCATTTTCTGGAAGCGGGCGCGAATTTTTCATCTTATTACTTGTGATGATAATTTCTTTTTGCGTGTCTTTCTTTTTACGGCCATAACTGCGGGTTGCATAGCGCAGCTTGCAACAAAGACACCGCGTTTCAGGAGACCCGCTCCGTGAATGCGTCACTCTCTCTCTCTCTCGCTCTCATAGCGCGCAAAACTTCACCTCGGAGAGCACGAGTGTACGAATGCGCCAGCTGTGGACGAAGACGACGACACTCGGACGCAATCATGTGGTTTGCATAAATGCATGTTTTGCAAGCGTGTCTGTATAGTCTAGTGGTTACGACACTCGCTTTGGGACCGGGGGTACGCGGGTTCGAATCCTGCCTCGGCAAGAAGGTTTATTTTATTTTCTTTCTTGGTAGTTTTTTCATACGCACCACAAATTACAGCTGCCTTAAACAGCTTTGCTGTTAAAAGACCACAGAATCAAGATTAAGAACAGCAGGAACCAACATTTACCAAGGATATTTTATGGCCTGATAGCTCTGCTAAATGACTGTAACAAAGTGGTAAGCTGGGCCAGTTGGTACATGCTAGCAAAAAGTGTTTGTCATCTGCACACTCAAAATAAATAAACCAGGGATACTGGGCGTGCAATATAGTATTATGAGCAGCGCAGCTCTTCCAACGTTTCAGTGTTCTTGCTGTCCCTCCGTTTTTTAGCTATAAAATAATCCGCTTATAACGTAACGTTAGCTGCTGGAGTTGCGAATATCTGAACTATAAGCAGTGCCACACTATAACCAAAAAACTTTTTCAAAGGCTGTGCAAATGCAAAACATGTAGACCAAGCAGGCGCGTGTGTCTGGGAATTGAAGTATATGACCGGGATGTGCCTTCACTTTCACTGGAGAGGCGGTTTTTCCGCTTTACAAGTGCTGTGCACCCACTGCAAAGCATTTTGTTACTCTGCCCCCAACTCCAACTTTGGCCGCTGGCTCCCGACAAGACGGTGCTGATTAGGTCTAGCTGGTGCGAGTGCTGGGTGGCAAGGTGTTGTGGGAAGCTCGCCCTTTATATATTTTCGTAGCCATGGACGAATACACAGAGATCTGGCGTGAGATTACGCTCGCACGTTGAACTAACTGCAGCACGCGTGAAGCGGGGTTCGTGGGCGATCAGCCAGTAACTATCATGAACGCATATAGCAAAAGTTTTTAAGCGCGTGTATTGGTAGGAACAGCAAAAGCTCACACATGGACAACGGTCCAAATTAATGAGTTTGTGGAACACAGTTTAAACTGACAGTGTCGCAGAATCAAGATAGCACGCACAATATCTGCACTTTGAAACTACATGCACCATGACGGGTGAAAGTGAAATGCACTTGTGTCCTCAACCAATTTTTCTGCAGTGCTGGAGTTGTTACTTTCTGCACACTAACTGAAGAGCCAAAGAGCAACAATGTGCACACATTCTGTGTGAACTAAGCCAGCACACTGCCGTTTTTTTTTTTTTTTTCATTCCTTGCTTATTCACGTGCTTTGAGACTCCTCCTCCTCTGCATCGACCTCGTCGGTTTCCCCTCGGCCAGCGCACCTCGTTGAGAAGCACGCTGGCTGCCTCGCCTGTCTGCGAGATTTTCCGGCAGCTGCATTATAACCGGTATTTTGTCTCGTGAAGCTCCACTATAAGCGGTATGCGTACAGTATGTTGAGTTCTATGGGAGGATAAAGGGGAGTCAGAATAGACCGTATTATATCTAATCCGGCCCTTTACGCGGTTACGTTATAAGTGGTCTGAGCTATAATATAAAACATCTGTAACATGTATTCAGCCAAGAGTCAAATCCCCAAAATCCTGATTCCAAGAAAGCTGCACTATATAAACTAAGCCATAAGCTCATAAGCATCGGCATGTGCTCCAGAGGTGCTGATGGTTAATGGCACTAACGCAGGGGCTGTGAAAGGCGTCATAATAAAGGGTTCCGGTTAATTTTGACAACCTGGAGATCAGAAAGTGGCTGCTATGAGTGGGAATCAAACCCGCAACCTTGCGCTCAGCAGGAGAACGCCACCATGGCAAGTAATTCGTTGTGAAGGGCATGGTGCATAGTCCGTTCAACCGGCACTACTGTGACATGTGGACACGGTGATACTCACCTCTTGCCCTCAGCGGCTGGTTGAAGGACAAACTTGTCAAAGTAGAGTCGCACCATGCGCTCCCGTTCTTCTAGGCCGGGGAGACGGAACTCCACCATCTCGTCCACTCGGTCACTCACGGCCCAGTCAAACTGCTCAGGTGTGTTGCTGGCCAGGACTAGCATAAACCTGTGCAACACCAGCACATTTCAGACACCAATGAGTCACCAACGCTGCAATATTTTGCAAAAATGCAAAATGGTATAGCTGGAGTGAGAAATTCTTGAGAAATGCCTCAATTTCTTGGATCATCTTATTTCCTTATTACATTATTCAAAAACTTTAACGAGGAGTGCTGCTACTCACTTGTTGGACTGCTCTCCGGTTCGATACAGAAAAGCATTAAGAGTGGCCCGAAGATCTTCGCTGATCATTTCCTGTACAAAAGATAGAAACAATAAAGGGCATGAAAATGAACGCTAAAAACTACAAAAGGGGCCTCAAGGGCATGCAAAAAGACAAAATTTGGAAAGCTGCTGTGGACACTTACTGAGCTGCGTTTCCTGAGGAATGCATCAGCTTCATCAACAAAAAGCAGTACTCTGGGAAAAAAAAAAGTCATGAAAGGATTAGTAAGGAACATAAAAACACTAGTTCCAACACGATCTGGCCTGTCTAAATATCTAAACTGTGTAGAAAATTGTTCAAGCAGAAACATATGAAATTCTAAAACAGTCAAAGCAAGTGAAAACTCGTTTTGGACATTAAATATTGGCTGCAGTCTTTGTGAGAAAGCGCAGAGATGACACATTAAAATTAATGAAGTGAGTAAACAAAAATTTTGAACTTCATTTCTCTAATCAAAATACTACCATGAGGGATATGACTGCTAGTCATGAACCATAACACCGCCTTCCAGAGTAAAGCGAGACATTTTTCTTTTTCAAGTACCAAGCCTCTTCTCAGTGGTCCTTATTTGATTCTGGAAGCCAGGCACTCAACATGGTGTTGTAGACATTGAACAGCACATCAGCCAACTAACATTAATCTGTGTGACTATAATGTTAGAAAATGAAGCCACCTCATTCTGTATGCCCCCCTGCTCTTTAAGCCACGATGTGCAAGTTTTCCCAACCCATGCATTTCACTATTACTATTTTTTGTCTGCCTCATATTATCTGCGCATCCATTATGAGAAACTACTGTATTTTTTCACGTATATTCCGCAGCCCCGATTAGAACAGCCCAGAAAGAAAAAAAAATCTGCACATGGAAATAACTGCACATGACGACACTAAAATCCTTGCAAAAAGTCTCTGTTTGCAGATGCATGACTCATCCACATCTTATCTTTGGCCAGCGCTTTAATTACTGTCAAGAAATCATCTTGTTATTACTGTGTGTTGGTGAATTCTGCATTGTCAAAGAAAACCTACTCAGAATTAAAATTTTCCCACTCCTATACGAGCACATGATCTCCTCTTACCCACGCCTGCTGGTCTGAGACCAGTCGAAGACCTTGTGAATTGCAGAAACGCCTTCACGGCCCATCGGAGCCACGTCACCACCACTCATGAGTGCATACTCCATGCCTGAGTGCGTAGCCAGGCGCTGCAATCAAGAAAAAGAGAATGCGTGAGGACACACTGACCTTCATGGGAATAAAATGTTACTGGTTCGGCGAGAAAAAGAAAAATAAGTGCACACATCAACATCAACTCATGATATGCCACCTTATTTCATTCAATAGCAACCATCCGAATAATGCCAAATTTATGACAGATGCAGTTCAATGTTAAACTTTTGGCTTATAAATCAATAGTACATTGTGCCAAGATTGGTACACAGTTACCGCTTATAATAAATTCGCTTTACTCGAGCTTTCTTGTGGTCCCTGCCATATTTCATGCATTCTAGACAGAATTACTTGAAGTGCAGTTGCACTGTCAGCAAGAGGCTGCTGGCCTTTCCCTTCTTGAAATAGCAATAGCCCATTATAAGGTAGTTAAACCTCGACATAACTGCAATATAACAAAATTCTCAAAATAAGGAAGTATTATAAATTTTTTATAACTTTTTGTCCTTAGAACACCATGTATTTTGAACTTCAATATAAGGAAGTGTGTTTATGCACAATATATACACGCAAAGGAATACCACGACAATCAATAGAAACTTCCGCAAATGGTCAAATGTTTGATTACATCTCTCAAATCGTGGGCAGTGCAACCAAGAATGACCACCAGAGTGAGTGTAGTGTTCGGTATAAAGTCGAAGTGCGATAAGATCCTATTGCACGCCCTGCACGCTGTATACTTTAGGTGCAAGTGAAAGCATGCGAGGGTGAGCCGAGTAAAAAAATTAAATTATGGGGTTTTACGTGCCAAAACCACAATCTGATTATGAGGCACGCCATAGTGGGGGACTCCGGAAATTTGGACCACCTGGGGTTCTTTAACGTGCACCTAAATCTAAGCACACGGGTGTTTTTGCATTTCGCCCCCATCGAAATGCGGCCGCCGTGGCCGGGATTCAATCCCGCGACCTCGTGCTCAGCAGCCCAACACCATAGCCACTGAGCAACCACGGCGGGTGGTGAGCTGAGTAGGATGGTGGCTTGTTGAGCGTCATCTTCCCGTGCAAACAAAGGGAAAGGGGGAGCTCGCGGTAATGCGATCAAGCATGTGCAAGGGGGGAAGGGGTAAAGTGTGAAGTCTTGGGCCTAAACCCACAAGTCAGGCTAGGCCCATGAGTTTGCTAAGCCACTATGGCAATTTCGACAAAAAGGGGGGATTCATATTTATTTAGGTACATCCACAAGCAGCAGAACATGATGCTTGGGAAAAATGCACCTACGCAGCAAGTCAAGTCACTGACAGCCTACCTTGGCAAAGAGTGTCTTGCCAGTACCAGGGGGCCCATACATAAGAATGTTCCTGTACATCCCTTTGTTCTTTTTGGTGTTCCTTGTGGCTATTGCAATGTCCCTGAGCCGCTCCTCCAGCTTGGGCTGAAAGGGAGTAAAATCAAAGGCTGAGGAACAAATTTGTCAGTGAACCCTGTCGAAAGAAGCCCTATCCACGGAGTGTATTATTGATCCTTCTGAAAAACAGGCAAAAATTTGCCAAAGATACATTAATTGCAATGAAATAAACAATTGATTAGGACATTTGTAGTGTACACACATATGCAGGGTGTCCCAGCTAAAAGTAGCCAATACTTTAAAAACGACGGAGTGTGCTAGGAGGCTCAAATCAACTCAGTGGTGTTGAGGATCGCGTGTCCTAGTCTTCGGTATTTTTTCGTTTTGCAAGGTCAATTAATAAGCATAAACTAATTGCATAACTTTTTAAAATTGGCTTCACCAAGAAAGTGGCAATACGAAAGTTGTAGACCACATTTAAAAATGACTGACTGAAGTCTTTGCAATTAAGTACCATTGATGGAGCGTCTTGTAATTGCCTTTAAAGAAAGCCCGCGAAATACAAAAACAAGGGGGTGATAGCACGACTATTTCAGTGCTCCCAGGCAACCGATCAAGAAACGAAATCTGCGTATCTGTACAGCGGTTCTGGGACGGGCTTGGCGTATTCGGTGGCCGCAAAGTAAGTGCCAGCAACTGTCGCTAGTAAGATATGATAGCGAACGAATAGAAGAACATGACAACAGCATTTTTCTTCCCGATTAAACAGTTCCGCACTTAACATTTACTCAAGCCCGAGCTTGCTTTTTTTTTTTTTTTTCCCCTTCTTCTTGCCTTGTGTGTTCAATCTTCATTCCACAAGTGGAGCAAATGATATGTCTATGCCACGTCACGTCGAAGTGCGACACACCGTCATCACCGCCGCTCGCTCTGTGTGCCCGACCGCGACAGGGTGCGCGAGTGAGTCTCAAAAAAAGGCATGCAAACAATGTCCTCTTCTGATCGGTCGTTTGGTGGCGCTAAAATAGTAGAGCTATCACGCGGTTGTTTTGTATTTCGCGGGCTTTCTTTAAATGTAATTACAAGACGCTCCATCCATGGTATTTAACTGCAAACACTTCAGTCAGCCATCTTTAAATGCGATCTACAACTTTCGTATTGGCACTTTCTTGGTGAAGCCAATATTCAAAAAGTTAGGCAATTAGTTTATGCTAATTAATTGACCTTGCAAAACGAAAAAAAAAAAAAATACCACAGGCTAGGACACGTGATCCTCAACCTCACTGAGTTGGTTTGAGCCTCCAAGCACACTCCGCCATTTTTAAAACATTGGCTACTTTTAGCTGGGACACCATGTATAAGCAATGTTGTACTACATAGTACATACATACAATGCTATGAGCAAGAAGAATCAGGGGAACAGAGACACTTGATTTTTGGTAAAAGACAGTGAAGCTAGGAAAAGCACGGCGGAAATGAATTAAAAATGTAGAATTGATTATGAGTACGAGCTTAATTTGCTATAAGCTTCATAGATACACTTTAGATAAGCTGTAAGACAAGCTGTAGGTCACCAAATTTTTTATCTATCATCATTGTGCAAACGAGGAATTAGACAAGAAGTGAGGAAACAAACGTCAAGACAATTCAAAGATGCGCACGGGTCAGAATAATAAAGGATGGGCCACGAACTACAAGTGTATCAAGTTCTGAGAGGTCTGTGTGGTTTAAAAAATTCCAATGACGTGCAGTAAACCATATTTGGATGCTTGACACAGTAAAGTAGAATGCTACATAAACTTTGGGTCAAAGGAGAACAAAGCAGGGCACACCTTATTCACATTTGCCAGGGCATCTTATGACTGTAGGTGCGCATTGGTGCTCGATAACACTGAGATCCCACAAGAGCATCATGGACAACGTATGCACAAAGGTGCAGACGCATTTATATGAAGAAGTCTTCAGATGAATGCATCAATGAATTTGTCTTCATTTGTAGTGAACTCTTCACTTGATTGACAAGTGAAAGTTCATCTGTATGCCTTGTGAAATGCATGTTTCTTTTTTTGTTGCATTGGCTTTGCTCTGTACATGGGTCCTCTGGTTCTTTTGTATATCTTGCGTTTTGATTAAGCCTTCCCCTGACAACAAGAGCGCATGTTTGTGCCGGCTCATCTTTTTGAGAATGTTTCGTTTACAACCAGGAAGCTCATTTTAATATTTGACAGATTTTTTTAATAGTACTATTGCATTAATTTTTCAAGTACACATTTGAAGCTAGCAAAAAGAAAAGTAAAGCAAATAAACCTTCTAGACCTACAAGATAAGCTAGCACAGCACCCGCTGCACAAGTGCAAAACTTGTACCTAGAGGTAATGAGAATTGTTGAAATTAAATGCTGAGTAATAAGGTAAGAGAGAAAAGGATGGACGTGCTTACTTCAAGCACAACACCCTTGAGGGCATCGGTAGGTTTGCTCGTGAGCTGGCGGACCGTGCGAACAGGGTGCTTGATGGCTTCCATGACTGTGAGCCGAGAGGTGTCACGCACCAGCGATGGCTTGCCTAGCCGCATTTCTACATATCGCGCCGCAATGCCTGTGCCCAGCTTGGCAGAGTATACACCAAGGGCCAGTAGAGTCACTCCAGCAGCCTGAACACAAAAGCAACAATAAGCTAATCCCTTTGAAATGCATAAAATTTGTATGAACCAGAACATGCATATTTCATAAAACTGTGTTTAAAGGAGCTATGGTTACCCAACTATTCTCAGTTTATCATTGTAACTGGGTGGGGCCAACATGTTTATACAAGCAAAAGAAGAACTTGGCCCTCGGAACAAGTACTAATTCGAATTTTCAATTCAAATTCATTGCCTCTAATTCCCTCCCACCGACAGCGACCGCCATTTTGGCGTGCCGCGTAAGAGATCAGTAAGTGCTGGGCCACCACTGCGTTGTCTGCTCCATAACATTCTAAAATCATATTCACACTGTGCTGGACTTTTCTTGCTCCTTATGCTCTGGCCCCCAACAGTGCAGCAAGGGTGTTTCCAATGTATTGGGCCACAATTCCTTCAATCGAGCAATAAAAACAGCACAAGGGTGAATCTGGATAAGAACGAACAGGTGGTCCTGGTCACCATTCCCGATTTTGATTAAATTTACTTTAGGTGCAGGTTTTGGGATTAGAACAATGATTCTAAACTTAGTTCTGTAAAAAAAACTTTCGTTCGCCTGAAAAAAAAAAAAAAAAAGCACAAATTTCGACCATCGGAAACAGTTTTCTGCCAGTTTTGCGATTTCTGAACTTTGAGCGCGCATAGAGAAACAATGGTACACTTCTCGCTCACAATATTTTTTTCCCCACAAAGAACAAGTGAAATGCTACCTTACGAGTATTTTATTACACTTGGCTATGGAAGAAATTTTCAGAAAAAAATTCACAAACATGGTAAATGGATAAAAATACATGTAATTCACGAATTTATTGCTCTAAACTAATTAAAGTGAGGATAATAAAACTCGGTATACATGAACATTTAAGTTTTCACATTCTTTCGAAATAATTTTCGTTGCTTTGTCAAGCACCATTATATTTAAAAAATTGCACTGAAACATAACTGGTTTGCCAAAAACATTGAAATTTCAAAATAGTTTTCTGGAAAAAGCCATTTTTAATTTTTTTGAACAGTCACTCTGGTTGAAGTCAAGGACGTTGCCTACCACTGCACGTAAAAAAAAAAAAAAAAAAAAAAAATTGCATTATTTGACTAGCGAACAAGTTACAATGGATCAAACGTGACCACACTGAGCCTAGCGGCCGCGCCGCTGATATTGTGCAGTAAGTCGGACGCAGGTCGTTCAAAAATAACTGTACCCGAAATACTCATAAAGACGCCCTCAAAAAATAAAATAAGAAAATAGAAAAGAAATGCGCCGCCAGGTTGCATTGTGCCTCAAGCTTTGTCTTCCGATCCGGCACTTAGCAATCTTTAGCAGGTGACCCGTGGCAGCGGGCGCTCACGTTTCATCAGTGCCGCTTCAATTGTAAGCGGAATCCGCCTGCGCGTGACACCGAAGTTTGGAAAGTGAATGAGATAAGGAACACAGAAAGTGAAAGGCGAAAGCTGTCAGTGTGTTAACAAGGTATATTACATTAGGTCTGCCGGTAGTTTTTCTGAAAACGCCTTCAGTGCACGACACATGTTTCTTTCTTGAAGGGTTAAAGAAAAAGAGCAAATGACATGATTTGTGTTCTGAGATGAGGGATCATCCCTCCCACACAGTGAGCAGCCAGCAATGAATCAATATCAAATTCCAGGCTCAAGCAATAACATAAAAACATATTGGCATTTGCCTTTCATTCATGACATTTAGCACGGGTCCAAAGAGCATGCATTAGACCTCTGTTTAGACAAGGTGGGCGCCTGACGCAAGCAGCATAATCACCTTGATTCAAGCTTTGAATGATTGATTTATGGGTTTTCTGTTTTTTCTTTTTTTTAAATGTGTCCAAAGTAGTGCATGAGGGCTTCTTAATCTCCGTCTACTTACAGTAGAATGTGGCCGTGGCAGCCAGGATTTGAACATGCCATGTCATGCTCGGCAGCACATCACAGCCATGGAGCAACCAAGGAGGTTGTCAAACTTTAAAAGATGCTGAATTTCCAAGAAGCAATCTCTTTTAGCAAGGCGCTCACCAATGATAAAGTACACTGGTAGCAACCTACTATACTGCAAGAAGTTAGCTTATACAGTACCCTCTTTACGATACAATCCCTTAAGCTCTATTTCCTGATAAGCTTTGGGAGCCTTTGTTTACCTTCCCGTAGGTACAGCACATTTTTGCTCAAATTTCCAAGACAAGGGGTGCAACAGCTGAAATAGGATTAGGAGCAATATTTGGAGAAGGAAAATCTTAGTTCTGGAGCGGAAAAATCAAAATATGGAGCAAGTTATGCGGAAAGAAAATTCCATTTTGGAGCACCACATTCTGAATTTGGAGTAGTGTAACGGACAAGAAATTATGCAGAAACCATCAAGGATAATTGTCAACATAAGCGAATAACAAATGAGCGAGCAACTTCGCAACTGCGTTGCCCGAGAGCGTGAGCCTTTTCCCTCGGCATGTTCCCTTGCCTTTCCTCCCCCAAGTTCGACCACCGCTGTACTACCGACCTACCACGAAAATGGCCGGAAGAGCCAAAAAAAGCAATTTGCTTTAAAAGCTGTGTTGCAACCAGAAAGCCGCATTGCAAAAGCAACTCTCTGGGTGGCTAATACCAAGCTAGCCCATTCTACTATTACATTCTACCCGCACTTTTCCACAGCTGCGTCTGCACGACTGGATTGAATTGGGAACATCTATCACACAAATGATGATGGATGGCAAAACTGCAATTTGTCAATGCGGCTTTTATTTTCTGCTGAATTTAGAGTGACTGACAACTTTTGCAGCTAGTCAGGGCATTTTGGCACAGTGTGACACAATTTCAACAAATTTCACGCTTCTGGCGCAGAAATACGCAAATTTATCAAAATGGCACAATAGCTGTTGCACCCTGATAAGACAAACAGGCAAGGTAAATAACCAACTAAAAATTTGAATAACATTTGTTTTTCTCACTTAAAACCCTAAACTTCATAATCTTACCGTGGCTGACACCTTGTCCCAATATCAAATATCAAATCAAATAGCTGTTGCACCCTGATAAGACAAACAGGCAAGGTAAATAACCAACTAAAAATTTGAATAACATTTGTTTTTCTCACTTAAAACCCTAAACTTCATAATCTTACCGTGGCTGACACTTTGTCCCAGTCAGAGATGAATGCTTTAAATCCTTCACCAAACACAGCACCTGCTGTCCTGCAATGACCATGACAGAAAACTACTGATTTTTCGATACTATTGGGCCAGAAAATTATATGCAACTTCATACTACCATATTGGATAGAAATTACCATCAGGAGAAAGCATAGCTACAATGTACACAAAAGAACGGAAAAGTGGGTGACTTGGTGTAGTAACAGGCATAGTAACAGGCATCGTACAATGTACAATGTTACACGCACATATTTCCAGATGTGCTGTAACTGCACAGTGCTAAACATGTGTTCATTTAATATGCATACAACCACAGCCATGCTACTGCAACCCACATTTAGTATTTAAGAACAGTTCTATGAGCACAGCACAGAACTTGCAAAAAGCACTTGGCTTATGTGGAACAGCTACAGCTACCACAACACAACCAACACGAATCACCACAAGCTAGTGACAAAAGGCATCCATGCTCACTTGATTGACTCGAGGACGGTGGCCCTGTTTTCGGCAGCCTTCACCTTGATCTGCTCGATGTAGAGGTCCTGGTTCTCGCGGTCGATCTTGGCCTTGGCACGCAGCTCAGCCTCCAGCTTCTTCATGTCATTCTTGTGCCGTAACTCCATCTCGTGCTCTATCGTGGCTACACACAGTATTCATTTGTTAATGTAGACAATGTGTTCTCCGCAATGAACAGGGCCCTGATGCAAACACATTAGGTGCCCCCTCTCCATTTTTGCTTTGATAGGTGCTTGCTAACAGCAGCCATGCTGCTGAACTTGCACAGTGCAAGAACACCAAACGTAACATTTCTATTTACTTAGAGCCACAAGTTTCAGTTTATTCTGACACATGGACACGTGGGACACGTGACTCTGACAGCACAGCTGTGCATGCCATTATGATGGAAATGCATAACATTTTGTCAATTACTTGAGAACGATGTCACAGTGTTTTGGAGGTTTGTATGTATTCCCACTAATACACAGCATTCTAAAGCTAACTTGCAACAAGCTCTTTAAAATATTAAAACAATTATGCTTTAGTCAAAGCAGCTTATTTTTAAACATGGCACGGGGCTGCATGCAAACAATAATAAAGACACCCTCCGTTTGGTCCTTCAAAACTGCAAATATCTGGTTTCAGGCGCTAGTCTAAATTATTACAACAGGTACTAACCCAAAAGCCAGCATTAAGCTGCTCATTGAAAAAAGGAGCCAGCATAACAACGATCAACATTGCGGTATTGACGACCCAAGTTTGCAATTTATTAGAATTCCCAACATGAAGCTAACTTCTCACTAATAATCTTGTCACATGTCGTGCCAAAAGAATGTGGCTTATTTGCTAACACAGGGGCATGCAAACATTGCCAAAAAACAAAATGTCACACAAGAAGTGTCCAATGCAAGAGTTTGGCAACATTTTTATCATTCAATATTACTTGACGTTATTGACCACTACCTGCCACAAACTGGTATGCGGCCATCTCCAGAGAGGACAACGTCCGTGTTGAACCGAGGCTCGGTGCAGGACGAAGCAGCCCTCACACTCACTCTCGGAACACTGCAGCGAGTGGAGAAACCTGCGCGCACTCTCTGAATACCTAGTGACCACACGGGCACAGTGGATGAGCGACTCACTGACCTTCGTCGGATGTGCCACAAGACTTATGCACCTCATAAAACGGATCTGCTTCCGGATGGGTGGTGCTAGCACCGGACGTATGCCGAAAACTCGTGATTGCTTTGCTGACATCCCGAGTGCTATACGGAGCATGCTGTTATGATATGCTAGCTCGATACTGGACACAAATGAAGCTACTTCACAGGGCAGCTCTCCGTGTCATCACAGGGCTCCCAGGACACACATGCGTTGAGCAGCTGCATCGATATGCGAAACTGCCCACCTTCCACACAACCATCGAAGCATCAAAGGCAGGCCACAAAGAAGCCCACCAGACAAGGCAGGACGCTACTGGCCTACATGGGAAAGGACACATCAAGTTTAGCCAAACTGCAATCAGAAATTCCACTGTGAGATGACACTGCTGTCGTCGACATCATGCCAACGCCCCAAAAACATGGCCGCCCAACATGCGCACCCCTGGGCAGCATTCACTGCGCGTCACATATAGGGATTGGCAGACGCACCATCAAGCCAAGAACAAGTGTATACTGACGCAGCTTTCAACCCACGTACCAGTGAAGGCGCAGTCTCCTACCTTTACCTTTACAACTGCTGATGCCGATAACCCAATGGAACTTGGAACTTCGGGCGATAGTCTGGGCAGTAGGCAGGGTCTCAAGCAGAACGCAGGCAAAACACTGACTTCCAGTCTGCGCTGCATGCTGCCTGCAAGTCTCGCCACACAGCCTCATCAGAAGTACTTCTTGTCAAGCAGGCCTCCAGGCGTATGGAGGCCTGCGGGGTCACTGCAACACTGCATTGGATCCCTGATCACCAGGGCATCAAGGAAAATTCGAGAGCCCACAAAGCAGCGTTTGCCCTTCTTTCCAATAGCAGCCCTCAGCACCAGCAGGACGACAAAAGGACCACTGTGCGAACCACACAGAGCTCTGAGAGCAGCAGCCAACCGATGCAAAAGAGAACTCCGTGCAAGTGTTCTCCAGACCAGTGTTGCGGAGTTACCACTACGGAATTGGAATGACTCCGGAATCATTCAACATTTTCACGACCCCAAAATGGAATGGGAATGGAATGGCGACAATGCTTGGAGGAATGTAATGGAAATGGAATTAAGCGCCTCTTGCCCGGAATGGAATGGGAATGGAATTACGTGTTTTTCCGAAAATAGAGCGCTTTTCCGTCTACGTGCTGTTTTTTGTCAAAACATGCCGAAGAACCAACCAGCCCACGTTCAAACATTAGTAAGTCAGAGCCTCGAATGTAACCATAAAGCGGTATTTTTAAAATGGCTTGGCTAATTACAAGCACGGCACATTTATAAGCAACGCGCCTACTACAATTCTGTCCTTATAGACTGAGTTGCTCCGAAGTTTGTCTCGATTCTTTGCGTAACCACGGCTCTATCCGTCGTGCGAAACTACGGTGGCGGCATACTCCCCTTCCCCCTTACGTTTTTTTTTAAGCGAACGCTTCATTACGCTACCTCGGGCAGCCGTCGGCAACTCAACAGTTTTCACCTTGAGAGCTAGAGGTCAAACCACAAGAGAGCATTAGGGCGCGTTTATAGTCCGACGTTATTGGTGTGTGTGTGTGCTTGCGTGCGTCTCTGCAAGTGTGTGTGTGTGTGTCTATGCGTGCGTCTATGAGAGTGTGTGTGTGTGCGTGCGTGTGGGCGAGCGTCATCAGATGCCGGGCGCGTCAGAGCGCATTGGCCGTGTGTCCGGTTACGTTGGCGGCGCCAGTACGTCAAACCATCTGTCTAACTACAGCCGCTGTTGTTCTCGCCAACGTGACATAACGTGTGCACGTTCACGCTACGTCGGACTATATTTAGGCCTTTACGGAGCCCTGAAAGGAGACATTGTCGCCGTTGCCCGAGTAGAGTTGGGCCTGGCTGCGAGTTGCAACCAAGTCTCACTACTTTACTGATCACCGCAGTGTCTTCATAGGTATAAAAAAATGATGAATAAACACTGTAGTCATTGCAAATATGTCTGAATATCGGACGCATATTCCAAAAAGCCCTTCTATAAGTTGTGATGCGTATTGACGTACTCTGGCGCGATGCTTGTGTTCACTGCGAACTTTCGCATACCAGCTTGCGCGTCGTCTCACATCGTACTCGCTTGACATGCGTGAGTGGTGAGGAAAAGTGCAGCCCAGTGTTCCATATTTGATGTAAAGGCACGACAAGGTGCTCGAGCGGAGCACTGTTCCAACTAATACCAGCAGATCTGGAGGGTTCTGTTCCCCATTAACCAAATCTTAGTTTTCTTCATTTCACGACCGCTCCAGACAAGTGAAAAAACTGCTTAGTGAATATAAGGTCTTCTTGAACACTACTTTTGTCAGCATAAAAATATACTATGTCGTCATTTTAGCATTAACACATTTATGCACAATATGAAAGCATCACAAGCCATTGAAACATGCTGACTATGCAAATACTATACGTAGCGGGAGAACTGCCCCTATGGGAATTAGTAGGGTGCTTGTACTGCACAAGATATGTTACCAAGCTACTATCCCTTGACCTTTATAACGTGTTTTACATATATTTGCAGTTCTTAACGCGACTGATGACATCAGCTTTATGGTGAGTTCATCGCTTACTCAATAAAACTATCAGATGGCTTTCCTATGTTGAGGAATTACAGGACTGGAATTGAACTGCCTGTCCATTCCCGGAGTGGGAATGGGCTAAGTTTTTCAATTCCAAGGAACTGAGAGGAATGGAATTGTGGCAAGTTCTATTTCCCCGGAATAGAACTGGAATGGAATGGGAGCGCCCATTCCGCAACACTGCCCCAGACACACACCCAATAGACCTCTCCTGGGGTATGTCACAGCGCATCAGCGACATCACAGCGTGACGTCACCGTTGCAAGTGCGGTGACCCTGGTAGGCAAAAAACTGCCACCGGCCTTCTGCATGGGGCAGTCGCGCAGTAGTTGGTGTAGGTGGGCGCCACGTGGACGTGTGTCTTTATTTCTTTTTTATTGGTACGTGAACCTCCACAATTTTCTTACCAGCCAGATTAGTAGTAATTTGTGTCGGAGAACATCGGCGTGTGGTAAAATGCATGATGACAATGTGGCGATGCTGGCCTTTTTAGTTGCGAACGTGAACTACGTGGTGGTGGTCTGTGATGGATTGTGCAATGAAGAATATCAGCTTTTCCATGGAAGTGTGCCACATTTGCGGCAAAGTGCGACGATAACAGCGACGATATCGGCTCATCTTTGCGTAGGGAAACGGACCACATTATGTGTGCGTGTGTGTGTGTGTGCGCGCGCACGCGCGGTGTACTACGCGATTAGCAATACATCTCGTTTACGAGACACGTGTTGCGTCTAATAAAACCAGTCATAGTGATCAGGCGCCGATAGAACTTCAGGACCCGTAATTATTGAACAGGTGAGAATGAATGAGACACGATGATTAGTGTGCGCATGTATTTCGGGGCCACCCGTGCTGTGTGCAGAAAAAAAAAATTTAATTTCATTTCAACATAATCTATCAACTGAGAGGTATGACTACAAATGAGGTCCTACGATGTTTTGACCACTGCCGAAGCTGTGTGTATACATTTAAACACGGGAAATGCCCAAAAGGCAAACCACTGAAGTTATTGCGATCTAAAGCAGATCTCACGGGTCTTAAGTAAACCTGAACTTTCTTTTTTTTTTTTTTTCGTTATTGGTAAATTCACCTTTATGGCACGGACTTTATGCTGTGATGATGCAGATAAACATGCAAAAGTTGGGTCTTGTAAAGTTGAGAGCAGCAAAGGAGGCAGCAGACACAGCGAAGCTACCGTGCAACGGATTATGTAATTTTGTAAGATTTTGCTTTGTACATTCACATGACTGAGACTAATAATTAAAATTAAATTATGGTGTTTAACATCTACCTGCACAGCGGCTTATGGGGCACAGTGTAACGAAAGGCTCCGGATTAATTTTGTCTACCTAGGGTATCTTGCCATGCTCCTAAAGCAGGGTAATAAGTTCTGCATTTCTCCCTTATCTGAATTTAGGCGCCGCCGCTACTTGGTACGGCTCCACTGAGCCGCCGTGTAGTTGTAGACAAAGTTCATGTTGTATATCGTTTAAAGCTACAGTGTAAATGGGGAGCAAATCAGTGCATTCACGACAATGCAATACAAATTTGTGTTCGAAGACCAATCATTTAGCGAAGTATCACTTTGTCACCGCGATAATGTGTGTGATCTGTGATAAAATGGTCATTTTCGAGGAGTAAAAAATTTTTGTGGATGTTTGATTTACGGGAGAGGCGCATTTTTACGAAATCACCACACGCTGACTTACGCGAACCATGCACTCGGCAACAACGCTACGTTGTTCTACCGGTAAAACGGTGATGATTATACTTCCTAACCACAGTTCATAAATGATGTCACTTCAAAACTAACTATACGCCAGACTTACAAACGCGGCTGTTAATATACAAGCAGCGCTCTTATGCAGAGAGAACAGGTCGCATGAACGTTTTTTGCCAACCAGCGCCCTCTTCGGAGGCGCGGCAGAGGGGAGGGACCCCCATAGTGATGTCACGCTGTTTGCAAACGGGGAGAGGTCCATTCCTGCGGGTCTTCATAGGTCGAGGCAAGTGCTGCTGCATAGGCTAAACTCTGGCATCGCCCTCCCACCGGACGTGCTGGAGTGGCGGCGGCGATACCAGCCACGTCGGGAGAGACGCCCTCCTTTCCGTCTCCAGATTCCCTTCTGTTGCAAGAGCCTGGCCCCTCAACAGAGGGCCTCCGTGGACCAAGAAGCACCCTAGAAGCCACACAGGTGTACCAAATGTTGCGTGGCCACGTGGCCATCTGCAGCTCATCTGTTTTAGAAGTGCCAGTGCCACTGTCAGCACTGGGACCGCCACCTGAAGGTGTTACGAGTGTTGTCCTATAAGAAGTGGATTAGACCAACAACCGCATCAGTGGATTCTGACAGGGTCATTCTGGACTCGCTCTTGGGTTTCACCAAGGGCGCACAGCTCCTAGAACGGCTCTGAATACGCCTCCCCCCTCCCCTTCCTATTTCACATAATAGGACTTCGAGCCCCCCCCCCCCCCCCCCTTATCCCTTTATAAAAACATTTTTATCAACATCATCATTCAATATTAAAGACGCACTAAAACAATTTAGACTGATGAAGCATTCTTTGAAACCTCTATTTCAGGTAACCTCACAATATTAGGTCGATTATTAAAAGAGAGAAAAGTCAAAGTTCCATTTCTCGAATTTTGCACTGAAACCTCAGTGCCAGTAAGTCAGTGTTACGTCACAGATTTCAAAGTATTTTTTTCGTATTTAGGCCACGCTGGCTCAGTAAAAGTTTTTGAAACTTGCCATGTTCAAGCTCTGGCTCCTTTAGAATACAATGCAGTCCATTTTTACCAATAAGCGTTTAACTAGACCCTTGCGGACACCGTCAAAATCCATGACGTCAATGCGAGCTGGTGCAGGAACTTCTGAGGTGGCATCGCCACCTGTATTTCCATCTTTTTTTGCATCTTTTATGGCTTACCAAGACTCTTCTCAAGGTAACAGTGCCCTTTTTGGCATTGTGAAAGGGCAATTTACTAATGCAGGTGAAATCATTTTTCTCTGTAGGGTCCCTTTAAAAAATATCAATAAATCAGGGAGAAAAAAATGCCAAATGCTTGCAGAAATAAATACCTATACACCACCACATTTGCAGTCATGTGCTGACATATTTGAATCCAGGACATAATAGATTATTTCTGTTATAGCAGTGCAAAAACAAATACTGCTAATAGATGAGCTTACCTCTTCTTAGGGCTTCTTGCTTTGCGACCGACTCTTCTTGCCGCTTTAGGTTTTCCTCATTTGCTCGTTGCTAAAAAATGATAACGGAAAGATTGCGTGCGCTACACTTCAGGAACAAGAGCACAGGCAAGTCACAATGTAATTAATTTTAAAATGATACCTGCTGCAGCAGCTGGTCGTCATAACGCCTCCTTGCAAGCTGGTCTTGATATACGGCCCGCTGTATATCAAAAAAGCATGACAACCTGTTAAAATGAAATATTTTTCTTCCGCAATACCAAAGCACGATGCATGCCAGAAAAATTGGAATATCACAGGAAAGATGCCATGCAAGTGAGAATGCAAGCATTACTCGCAAGGACACGAAATTAGGCCGTCACAACTTCCATGCAGAGTAAACTAGCCTCCTTTAGTGCTTCAGCATTGTCAGTGCCCCTAATACAGCATGGTAGTTGATGTTTCTATTTCCAGGAACTATGAGCAAGAATGTGTTGAATAAAAAGAAAGCCGAGTTAGCTTGCATGACCTAAACTGTTGTGCAGCCCTGAAGTGGCTTAGGCTACAAGGCTACAAATATGTTGGAGCAATTAAATGCACCAGCCCCAGATGTCCATCAAAGGTCACTGAACTGCCTCCAATAAAGCAGGCAAATGCGTAAAGTGATGGCATCCACCCCATCCACAGGCAAGCTTTCAGAACGACATACAGTAGACCTAACCAGAATTCAAACAAATCTCAAAATTTTAGTAGACCTGTAATGTGTCCTGCACTTTAGCAGGGCTTGTATAAGAACACTAGAAATTTTAAGATGGCACCACAAGATAAATGTAAATATATACCAAAGTCATTCTTTCTTTCTTTTTTTTTTTGCATGCTGCAGAATATTTCAAATAAAAGCTAAATCGATGCCACCATGTCCAGAACTAAATTGTAGCAGGCTACTGCTGGTTGTTGTACTAAAAGAAATTGCAGGGAACAGGTGTATGAAGTCTCTAGCATGTCCCCCCCCCCCCCCCCCCCCGTCCCTCCTCAACGCATTCCCACGACTAAAGGGCGCCCAGCATCGGTCAACCCAGCCGACCAGCGACGCCGAAGCCCCCCCCCCACCCCCTCTTTCGTCTGTCTAGAACAGGTGCCCTGTCAAGTGTCTCCGTACCTCACGCTCTCTCCCCCTTCCTCTCCTTTCTTACGATGTACCTCTTAAATGCAGCACACTGCCACCTCCGAAGAATACCCCCTGAAGAAGGAGCCGAATTGGTTCCGAAACGTCAGGCTAGTAAATTTCCTTATTTGGTTGGAGTCAATCTCTAAGTCTTGATCAATTTTCCCAACCAGACAGGTAATTCTGTCGAAATGTTTAGCTTCAAGCACATACGTGGTGCCATGAGTGCTAAAACAGCACATGCTTTTGAATCGAGTGTGGAGATGCAGGCTGTGTCATCTGCTTGGCCAAATCACTCAGTGGCTTGGCCCATGCAACTGCCTTTCTAGTTCACCACAAGCTTCTCATGCTTTCAATGTATTTCTAGAACACTTCCACAGTGCTGCACCACGAACGACGGTTGCTTGGTCTGACAGCACGGATAAATAAAACAAATTTAAAGTGAGTGGGGAAGCATCAGTATAACAGTACAAAAAATTTCAAATTGTCGGAGCCTATTCCAGCTGTCTTTAAACATTGTCAAAGAGGCTAGACAGCATTTCGACATCTCATGCTGACATCATGTCAGCATACATCACCCTGGCGAGTGTTCTCTGCATGACGTCATGCACCTCAATTGCACCACCTCACTGAGAGGTGCAGAGGTTCCCTGCCACATAGCACCACCTCGTCAGCCCCATGCCACAACTGAGGGTTGCAGTGCAGCAGCAAGCTTATGCATCGCAGAACTGAGGGGTGTGGTATGCACAATGAACTGGTGCACATGATGCAGTGAACTAAATGTGAATTGAGCAGACTTAACTTTGTTACTAACCTGTTGGTGCTGCTTCGTTTCCTCTGCCAATGTCTTTCTCCGCTCTTCCTGCTGCACTCTGTGGGCATCCAACTTGGAATGTTCAATGTGAGCTTCAAACTCCTTAATCTTGGTTTGATGCTCAAGTTGAAGCGTCTTCTCCTGCATCTTTGATAACTCCAGTGCCTCCTTTGCATGGCCTTGTGAAGTTGAAACAGGAATGGGAAATGAGCACTGAGAACTTTGTACGAATAAAACATCAGTTTTACATGTAAGGTGTTTTCTCTGTGCCAGTAAACAATGGCAAATGCTACAAATACAATTTCATCAAACTGCAAGGTTCCAATGACGGTGTTAAACAGGCCAATGAAGCCAGTAACCTTGGGCTTCATTTCGTAGCAGCCTGCTATGGGCTAGTTGATGGCACAAGTTTCTTCATTGGGATCAGATGTCTCTTCTACATAAGACCTGGTCATCCCGGATATTACGCGGAACCACGAAGATTATACATTTTTCTCTGGAACGTACACCATTTGATAGTTTCGTGCTACTTTAAGGCGGATGGCAACTTTCTCTTTCGGTATTTGATCCGCATCAATATTTCGGGCTTAACGAGCACACTATTGCCAAATCGATGACTCCCTGCCCTCGCAGCCAGACGATTCTAGAGACTTTTCAGGTGAAATCGTATGATGCAAGACCGCAGAGAGTATATAATGCTTACGAGAGACAAGCTAGAGCCGAGTAGATGGCATATTCCAGTTTTATTTTGTTCGGGCGTACAGCCGAGTACTCACGCGATGCTTCTAGGTCGCGCGCCGCCTTGGCCGCTCTTTCGAGAGCGCTCGAGTCAAAGTGGTAACCCTCCATCCTCGACGACTTCTTTCCATCGTCGCCGCCGCCGCCTCCGCCACCACCACCAGCGGCTGCACCGCCGCTCGGAACAGTCACGCCGAGGCTCGAGAGGTCCGGCATTTCCCCGCCACCCGGTTGGTCCCTCTTGATCCCAAATAACCACGACATTTTTGATCGACCGCGAAGTTCTGGCCGCGAGCTCAAGCCGCTCCTCCAAGTTCACCGCGGGAAACACGTGTGCGGCGCGAGCGCCTTCAATAAACAGCTAGAGCAGCGACTACGGACAATGCTACGGGCGACCAGCGTCGACTTCTAGTAATCACGTGATCTACGATCGTGCATAAAGTGGCGAGTGCAGGAAGCCGTAGTAAAACTAGTAGAACGTGAAAATTTTAAACTTTAATCCGAATTCATTAAGATCAAATTATATGACGCTTTACCTAAGTTGGTTTCCAAACGAATTACGCTATTTGATCTTTATAACCTAAAAAGTCTGAATAATTCAATTCAAATAGAAACATACGAATCTTTTAAACTGTAGCTTCTTGTGAAGCTGCTTTATTTTTGCTTAAGTCAAGTAATTTCATTTTCATGTATTCAGGAAGCGATCAGCCATGCGCGCGCTGGCTGGCGGCAGCCGGAATCGTCATGGGTTGTTGCATTGGTTGTTGAGAGCGTCGCTCTAAACAGCGCATGATGTGTTCGAGCGACTTGAGGCAATTTAAGCGCTTTCTCACAACTTATGCTTAAATTAACAGTAGTGGCGAGTCACCTGTGAGACATTGCGTTTCTTTTCTTTTATTGCTAGTGTTGAGTATTGTTTAGATAGCTTTCAGATGGATTTGTTCAGCGATCTCCCAGAGCCAGGTATCATTTGGGAAACCCTCTCGGCGTCTCTGTACGGTAGTGGTTTCAGAGGTGTCGTTCACACTTTGTGTCTTGGATTTTTATGCTTTGCATTAAGCAGAAAGCGTGTCCAAGGCCGTTCGGCGGGAGCCAGTGACCAAGGAGATCAGCCGCAAACTGATCACGAAGGCGCAGAACGACGCACTTTTCGACGATTTGCCATCGCCCTCATCAGCTGAGGAAAAGGAGCCCGTTGCACAGCCGATCAAGAGGCCACGAGAAGATGAGGAGGACGCGCAGAATAAGAGGCCCGCGCAAAGTACGAGCGATCCATCTTCAAGCTCTTCTATCCTTGCTAATTGACGCCATTCTTGCAGGTGTCATTACGCTGCGTGGTTTCGTGGCGGAACGCAAGGGAGAGCGGGAGGACATGCAAGACGCGCACGTCATTCAAGATGCTTACCACACAGACATTCCTCAATTGCACGGTTCCATGTTAGTAACCGCGTGGTGTCTCGTTGGTCAGTTTCGCGATCGTTTCTGTGTAGACGACCGCAGCAGTGCATTTTGTCGGCGCAACTTGCGTGCATGTACTTCTCGTTTGTTTTGCAAGGAAGCGAATAGCTTTGCAGCTGCCAGATAGCATCGCCTGCAGATGCTGCTTGTGTTATATTAGCGTCATAAGCTTGCGTCTTTAACTGAACCTACACAGCGCCCGACTGATACCTTTTCTAGTTAGACTGCAATTGAGGCTAGTAATTCTTGAACTGGTCGTAAAATTCTGCGTGTTGGTCAGATTTAAACAACTACATAGTCCATACGCTTTCTCACTTCATTGCTCTGCAGTTTCATGCAGCTTTGTAGCATCATGGAAGAATCTTTTGGACTTCACACTCGTATGCTACACTTAGCAAGTCTTGAACAAAGCTGACATTTCAAGCAATTTTGTAATCTTGTCAGCCAAGCTGTTCATAAAAGTATTACTACTACAACGTAGCATAGCTCATATTAGACCAGGTAACTTGCGTTTAAGAACATCCCTGCAAAGCCCAAACACCATACCACATTAAAATATACGAGACAACATGTTCTTATTCTGGCCATGGAAACTACACTTGTGTAAAAAAAAAAAAAAAAAAAAAATGAAATCTTACTTGAGTAAACATTAATTAGTGATTGGTTTCATGAAGTATCCACAGCTGGTGGGGGGGACTTCACTCCAGCATACCAAAAACACTACTTTGAGCTTTGTTTTAAGTTTTCCGTGCTTAAATTAGAATTTTGGAAGTATGAAACTCAGCCTAGCAAAAATGATACATTGGGCTTTGTGGGGATATGTCATTGCCAGCTACTTGTAGCATGGAGTGCTCTCATTTGCTTAGTGTAATAAGGTTGCGCCATTTTCCTGAGTTGGCTTGTTTGCAAACTCAAGTGCTTTATGGAGCATATTGGAGGCCACATTTAACACCATCCGCCCTCTTCTTGATGTTGCAGATGTCGGCTTGCATACTATGCTGTCTTTGATGGGCACAACGGTTCCAGAGCGTCACGTCACGCATCTCAGCAGCTGCATCGGCAGCTCGCCACCCGATTCCCGAAGGGTACTGCCTGCCTCCTCCCCATTCTTGTCTCCCTTGCTTAAACAGTTAGGGCCCAAGGTCAGTTTATTAGTCTACGTGTTCTCTTGCCTCTCCCTCGGCAGCTGCACCCACGTCATTCGTTCACAGCGAAGAGGTAAAAGAAAGCATATCTGTTAGGGCTACAGCTATGAGAGATTGCACTCCTGTGTGGTGCCACATTTTTGGTCTGCCATATCACTATCTACCAGTAATGTTTTGTCATGCATGACAAGGCACGGACAGCCTGACCGGGTTATGAATGGTTGCTCGTTAATAGTGCCTCTTTTTAACAGTGAAAATACAGGGCATGAATTCCTGTAAACTGTTTGCAAGGTGTCGGGATGCATTGCATTCAGTTATATCTGACAATGACATTTGCTGGCTTATATTTCGTGCTGGGAGACGCCTGAGCGTCCCATGACATTGAAATGTGGGTATTCTTCATTCGGGTATCTTCATACAGGTCTGAGTTACACACCTTAAGAACATTTTGTTTGCAAATTGTAGCTGTTCTATTCTTGCAGATCATGACAGGTTCCTTGAGTTAAATGTCTCTGATAGCGCATTACTGGGTGTCGTACTCTTCTGCCTTCAAATTGAGCTACAACAACATGCTGTTGTTTGTAATCGCTATTCTGCTTTCTTTTGTGTAGGGTAAGTAAAATTGCTTTCGAGTGGTGCTTGAAATGTTAAGTTAAATATGTGACAGTCAAATTACATTTTGCTTGGTTTGTGTTAGAACTGGATTTTTGTTTTGTTTTACCAACTCTAAAAGATCTTTGCCAAATTATTCACAAATTAGCATGTACTACTACATGGTTCTCTGTCCAGCTCTTGTCTTTGCCTGCTTGAACTGATGATCTGGCACCTGTGCTGTTCTTGAATGGCATTGGTGCAGCTGAAAAGGGAAGGTCTCCTCTTGTTGATTGGAATGTTAGTTATAGGATACTGTTTTTGATAGCGAACATGCTGTTGTGCACATGCAAAAAAGGCTGCGGCTCTGCTCTGGTCCTTTCGATGCCAACATATGTGCATCTGTTAAATGCAATATGTACGAACCCAGAAGTTAAAAGCATAAGCATACTGAACTGTATAAACATTTTGTTACTCTATCATTTGCATTATCATCACTTTGGCACAACTACTTGTGCACCTTTCTCAAAATTCCTTACAGTGTGCAGATGACTGAGTTTGTAAATCTTTTTCTGCAATAAAACTCAGATTCTTTAAAAGTAGCTCCTTTCTGTGCAAGTGCACTATGCGACCAAATCTGGTCCAATTTACTTTAAGGACTGGTGTGATAGTTCAAATTTTTGCAATTGCAAGCAAGTATCAAGTGGCACTTACCATGCTTGTCCCACATTGTGATTGCAGGTGACATGAGCCATGTGGAAAAGGAAATCAAGCGAAGCATCATGGAAAGCTTCAAGAAGACAGACGAGGATTTCCTCAAGAGGGCGGCGAGTTGCAAGCCCTCTTGGAAAGATGGCACAACAGCTGTAATTGTGGTTGCCATTAACAATACACTTTACATTGCCAACCTCGGTGACAGCAAGGTGACTGGCGTTCATCTCTTACTGACTAAATTAACTGGTCCAAACAAACCTGAAGCTTTACACATTATTAGAACTGATTATTAGACATCCCAGTATGGTGCAGCATTTCTAGCTGACTTCACATTTCAGCTAGGTGAATGAAGTGCAAAATTATGTTGTGTTCATTTACGGCTGTTTTTTGCAGCCTTTCTTAAATGGTCAGTGTAAATCTTTATAGCATAGCAGGTTTATTATTTTTGTTTTAGTTTGGAGAAGTTGTGTAATCAATAACATCTTTGTGACAGACCACAAGCATGCATTGCAGTTTATTTCATTGTGTTCATTCTTATTTTATCATTCTTCTTGCAGGCCATCTTGTGCCGATACCACGAAGGAGTCTCAGAAGCACATCGCGCTTCCACTGAGCAAAGATCACAGTCCCACAGACTACGGTGAAAGGATGCGCATCCAAAAAGCAGGAGGATTTGTCAAGTTAGTAATTTGCTGTTGCTTTCCTATGATTGAACATCCACATTAGAGACTTCTAGCTTGTTCCTATGTATATTACCTTTTACGACATATCAGGTTACTGCTGACATGCACGGCGATAGCAGCGCTGATGGCGACATCTTGTGGTGATTCTTCTAACCATAATGCGTTGGAAATGTTTTTGTTACATGAGCTTTCTCTTCCAATGAAAATAAAAGAACGGCTGCATGGTAATGATTATTTTGCTGCCGATGCTTTACACCAATAGCTTAGTAAATGTGGTTGGTCACTACAATACTAATAGCTATTTGTTCTGTCTTATTGAACTCTGTTTCACAAGATGGCGCTACAATTGTTGTGATTCATCTCTTCCGTAGCCCGCTATTCTGAAAAGGGTGATATGTTTACAGACAAGCTAAAACTCTCTTTGATGTCTTTGATGCCACCAAACTGCAGCAAGTTGTTGATGCCACCATGACCTGCATTCCATTATATATAGCGTCCCTTCCAGTGCAATTAACTATACTATGTGAATATAATGCTGATTGAAAGGTGCCCACTCACAGATTTATTTTATCATGTTTATTTAAGCTGAATTAAATAAAACTGGGGCACATGAACGGACGAAATAATCATCCACGTATGCCCTGGCATCTCTAGGCCATGCATATATTGAGATAAAATTCCCATTCAGTTTTTGAAATTATCACATGTGTTTAAGCCATTGAAGCTATTAAATCGAGGTGATTTTTTATAAGATTATGTTGCTACAATATATGGTAAATGCTTGTCGCTACATGAAAATTATTTTCACTGTACTACAGCGCTGGCTCATGCCCCAAAGGCTGTGCTGAAATGTCTCTGCAACAGTTGTTATGAGTGATCACTGTGTGCATTGGCATTGTATTAATGCATAGATTATGAATAGGTTAATCAAACACCAGAGTAAATATCAGGCATGATAGTGAACAGTAGCGCACCCAGGATCTCTGCTAGGGGAGGGGGGTAAATTGTTGTGGGTGGGGAAGCAAGCACTTTGCATAATATGCAATTTGCTAGCTTTAGCCAGAGAAATCCAACAGCAAATAAAATGCCTAATAATTATAATAATGACACCAAGGATGATGACGATGTTTATCTCTTCAGCATTTTACTTAAAGTAATTTAAGAGTGAATGAATAAAAACGAGACATTGATAGAGTGTACATTTTTGTTAATCTGGAAAATTCGACCTCGAGCCACCGCCTGAATTGTAATGACAATGTGAACAGAGCGCTGAAGGTACACGTTGGACTGGTGTGGCTGCATGCGTGGGGGGGTAACTCGGCCTCAGGTAGGGGGGGGGGGGGGGTTACAACACCCGAAACCCCCCCGTCGGTGCGCCACTAATAATGAATTACATTTGTAATAATGGACGTGACTCTTGTTTGTGTCAATATTTCATTGAGCCATAAATACTGCATGTGGGCTTAAATTGTGCCTTGACAAAAATGTTTGCAATGCTATTTACTTTAATAAGGTAATCTCATTTGTTTTGTGCCCTTTCTATAACGACAGTGATCAAAAACTTTATTTGGAAATAAAACTGGAAAAAAAAAAGACCATGGGCAATCTGTTTGACTATGTCTTATTACAGGAGTGCACTGTTCAATTTTAACCTTGCGCAAGATGGTAGTCAGCACCTTGATAATACAGACCATTGCTAAAGGTTATGCTTAACCCTGCAGGAAAACCCATCGTGCATCCTTAGTTAACCATGACTCCAAACTTAAGCTTTTGAGTCAGCACGTTCTGCCCTTCTAAATTTTGCATATGCTGCTTGAACAGCAGACAGCACACTTTATTTCATGCACTAAACTTCCATGTGAAATAGAAATTGGGGTGCTCTGTGCTCTGACTACTGCTAAGCACCCAGCTGCCCCCTCATTGTTTTGATAATGGTTGCTCAATTTTTTTTTTTTTTTTTTGGGGGGGGGGGGGCAGCAGTGTTGCTGCCACTGTGCCATTGAGCGTGGTGAGGTTGCTGGCAGCCAGAGCTGTTCGACCGTTCCACTTGCATAACTCTCCGTAGGTGCCTTGTCTCGGAAACTAGGCACACTAGTTGGCAGAAAGTGTAGGGGTCTGCTGACTTTCACATCACTTGGGGAGAAAAGGCTATGGATACCACAGTAGGGGGGGGGGGGGGGGGTTAAAATGGGTTAAACAAGACCAGACCAGTGGCACTTCCAATCAATACAATTAGCATTCCTCACACACTTTCCAGTGGCTGGCTGTCTTATCTATGTACTGTATGTCTCTAACTGTTTTGCCACCAACTTGGGTCACTGGGTAGTCTAATGGGCAGAGCATCGAGCTGCTGTGCTGAGGGAACCTGATTCGAAACCAACAGTGAGGCCTGTTTGGGTCATGTGACACTGAGTATGTGCCGCTCTTCAGTGAACCTCTTTGATGCCAACTTGCGCCACTGGGTATGTGCTGCTTTTCAGCGACAACAGTAACCCGCTAAACATTTCTCCAGTGCTGGGAAAAATCAGACCCGCATCATATATAGTGAGACAGTTTAGTGTGAATGTGTATTTTTGCATGCACCACATGCATATTTTGTGATGGCGGCACAAGATGGCGCAGCATGTCCAGTGGGAAGTGCAAGACAGGAGCCCAACTGTACAACGCCTCATATATGACGCTTTTTCGTGGTGACAGTATGGGGTTTCGCAACATTGCTTCAATGCTGATCGCATTAATTAACGTCCACGTTCATTGTGAGATGTGTCCTTTCAGCTGTATTTGCTACCTGGATCACTTTTTACAACGAAATGGCATTCTGAAGCAAAATCGCCTTTTACCACTAACTGGCAATCCGTGGAACTTGGCCAAAACTCTTGTTGACAGGCTATATACAGTGTAGACCACTTATAACGTAAGTCGCCGGAGTCGCGAATATCTGCACTATAAGCGGTACCGCACTATAACCAAAACAACGATTTTCAAGCCCTGTACATATGCAAAACATGTGTACCAAGCATGTAGACACGCTTTGTACTATCGCGCGCACATCGCGATTACATTTTCTCCAGTGAGCTGGCGAAAACATAATCGCGATGTAGCCGGTGCTCTTCAAGCTCGACAGCTTTGCACCGAGTAAAAACGAAACAACTGTTTGCCGCAACCGCTGCGGAAAAAACCGTGACCACTATCGACGCGATGATGAACAGTGACTTTGCGGTGCTGAAGGCATACGCCCGACGTACGCACCGAGTGGTCGAGTCGCTGCAACTGGCCGTCTAAACCGCGGTCGCTATCTATGCGATCATCGATGGCGACAATGCAGTTCTTTAGGCATGCGGCCGATGCGCGTACCGAGTAAAAACGAAACTATACTGTTCGCCGCAACCGCTGCGGAGAAGCGATCACGGATATCGACTTTGCGGTGCTGAAGGCACGCGCCCGATGTACGCACAGAGTCATCCAGTCGCTGCAACTGGCCGTCGAAACCGCGGTCGCTATGTATGCAATATTTGATGGCGACTACGCAGTTTTTTAGGCACGCGGCCGACGCGCGTACCACGTAAAAACGAAACTATACTGTTCGCCGCAACCGCTGCGGAGAAAACCGCGGCCGCTATCGACGCGATCATTGATATCGACTAAGCAGTTATGAAAGCCCGCGGCCAACGCGGTGTTATGCGCGGCGGTAAAGCGCAAGAATACAGGCTTTAGAGACACAAATAGGCTCGAAGCGTTCCGGCGTTGCTGTCATTCACGTACGATTTCAACTGATGGCTGTGGCGATGCGGACTCCGCCGCTTCGTTTCGGTTGGACGCTAGCGCCATTCTTGCTCTTTTGCGTCGCACATTTGCGGCGCTCCTCGCTCACCGAGCTCTGAAAGTAGTCCGAATTAACCGATGTGCGGCCGAATAAGTCCGAATTAACGAGAGTTTGATTGCATTGAATAATGCATACGCCGGCCGGCAGCACGCACCTTGTTGAGAAGCGTGCTCGCTGCCGCCCTTGTAGGCTAGATTTTCCCGCGGAAGCTGCATTATAACCGGTATTTCGTCTCACGCGGCTGCACTGTAAGCGGTATGCGTATACATGGAGTGCTATGGGAAAATTAACGGGAGTCTGAAAAGACCGTACTATATCCGGTCCTGCACTATAAGCGGTTAAGTTATAAGTGGTCTATACTGTAGCTAGCAACAGCTCTTCTCATCCAAATGAAATTAGAACATTCAAACTCACACGATTGAAAGACTCTGGCTTGTGACTGTTTGCGGAAAAAAGGATCTCTGGCTATGAGGTAATTAAATTGAGACTTGTTGAATTGCTAACTGATGTTGTAAAGCTCATTCCAGAGGGTTTTGATCACTAACCTCTCCCTTCTGCTAAACTGTGGCAGAATGCATTTGTGGCAGAATGCACTGGCTAGACACTCCCAGAGATCAACTACTGCCCACCGCTGAAGCAAGTTTCACGTGCTGCATATTCTCTGCTACTCATTAAAGCAGTAAAAGCGAAATCTGGGCATTTCTAGCAAATGGGGGGTGACAGTAAAATAGTTCAGACTTGCTGAAAATTTTTTAAGCTATACTTTGTCTATCTAATAAGCATGTGACATGCACTGATATGTTGGCAGGAGTGCACATTTGCAATGTGAAAGATTGGAACTTGCCACAATGGCAAGTTCCAATCTTTCACACACAGTGGCAACACTTGTTTGACTGTTTTGGTCATGTAGCTTGTCACAGTGTTATTGCATTGTTAAGTCACAACACTTAGTAGGAAGAACAGGCTTTATGAAACTTTGCCTGCAGGGACGGACGAGTGCTAGGTGTGCTGGAGGTGTCACGCTCTATTGGGGATGGCCAGTACAAGCGATGTGGTGTCAGCTGCCTCCCAGACGTCATGCGTTGCCAGCTGACGCCTGCCGACCATTTCCTTGTGCTTGCCTGTGACGGTCTCTGGAAAGTCTTCACCTCAGACCAGGTTCTTGCAAGTGTGCTCGCCACATTGCAGGTGGGTGATGGCCCTTGCTTCTACACGGAGGCCAAAACCTTCTGTTGTAAACCTTAACACAGACACAAACAGAAAAGGAAGCTCATACAACTATAGACAGTGGTATTCCAAGTTGTTTCTTTGCGACCCTGAAACTATTGATAACAGACGGCAGTGCCACCACTGATCCCCATATACCGCAACTGAAAAAAAAAAAAAAAGAATCTGGTAGCATGTATCAGGGACACAGCAACAGTGGGGCTTGTGAAACCTCTTGTGCATTCTGTAGAGGGCATATGCACTAGGTTACAGAAATGACGTAACCAAATACACAACTAACTATTTATTCACGCATTAGAAAGCTTACATGCTTAACTTATGCTACAGCAAGTGGGGGGCCTTGCAGTCTAATTTTGTAATCGTGCTCACTTCCTATTTGTAGTGGGCCTGTTTTGCAGGGGGTGTTTTGGTACTAGGGTAAAGAAATGACCCCCCTACTGGTGGCACTTGAGACTGCCCTGCACTGCTCGAGCCTGCCACACTCGTAGATGCTTTGGGCACCTGTGCACATTCCGTCGTGGTCAAAGGGATTGGATATCCCTTTGTCTTGCTGTCCAGTCTCTTCATGCCATTTATGGACCTTACGTCTCGAACGCAGGGGCACCATAGTCAAGCAACCTTGAAATTTCTGGAACAACTTGCACACTTGGCCTTATAACTCATGATGAGCACTGGTGTGAGTTCGATTAATTATACGTAGCCTATAATGACAAAGTGAGCTCTCTCAAACATGCTCAGGTTGACAAACATACTGCCAAGCTATGCCTCTCTGACTGCCCTGTGCGGAGCTAGATTTATCTCTGGTTGCATCATGCATGGCGCGACATGCTGTCATCTGCACACGCCACACATGCATGATCGAGTAATGGCTTCCTTCCTCTACACAGTGATGCCAAAGGAGTGTAGGTAGTACGGTTGCAAAGATGTAAGCAATAATGCTATAATATGTTTCCGTTGCATCCACTTTTAGCAAGCGCATGTAATGCTGCAAAGCACATGCAATGCTTTTATGCTGACCGAAATTAAAGGCATTTCACGTAAAAAAACATCTGACGCTGAAAAAGTCCTAGCAGACTTGAATGATTCCTTTGGATCTGAATCGATTTAACATGACATCAGCAGGCTCTCACAGCAGACGCCACACCACCTGAAGGACAATTTCTTTGCAGTGCACATAACGTCATCCTCATGCGCGTCAGTATTGCATGTTGTCTCCTCCATAATACAGTTGACTTCCATTAATTCGAAGTTGGCGGGACTGATGAATTTGAGGAAATTATTTGGTCACTGCTTTACTTGGCAGTACAGTTATACCTCGATATGACAAAGTCAGTAATATCGGCAATTTGCTTCATTATATTGAAAATTTGTTGCATTGAAATTCGCCCTTTTATGAATTACCGTATTTACTCAAAAATAGGTCGACCACGAATATTGGTCGACCCCTATATATTGTGGTCGCCGAGAAATAAAAAAAAACTATTCGAATGTAGGTTGACCCATATCTTTTGAGAAATGGAAAAATGAGAACACGACACACCTTTATTTACAATAAGCTCGGCTCGGCCACTCGCTAGTCGCTGCCACAGCAACATTCTCGTCAGAACTGTACGGAAAGTTGGCTTCCACATGAAGCCTCAGTTCTTTCTAGAGACCGTCATGCCTCCGGGTCGCTGGGCCGTGAAAAGCATGACACCGCCCGTTGCACGCAAAAAGTTTGTCCCGCTGCTTCCTCCAACCCATAATCAGCTTTTCATTCACGACGAACTCGCGCTGAGCGGCGCAGTTGGAGTTTTCAGCAAAAAGTACCAATTGACACTTTAAGTCAGTGGTTTAGCTCTGCCAACGTGACATCGTCGCATAGCTGCGGAACAGCAAATGCGAACCGGCACGAAGAAATGATCGCACAATGGCGATGCAGAGGGAAAAACAACCAATAAACGAGTGTGTTTCTTTAACCAGAAACATTGTTGTGACTTATTAATTGTGCTACCACTATTGTTGGAATTTTAAATGCTGCAAATTTCCTATTTTCGTTGTTTGTGTTTTGTGCGACTGTGGCTTCGACGTATGGTATCGACATGCATGCCAGGGCGTTTTGGTTCGCGGTTTTTCCAGTCCAGGGGGGAGGTCTTGGCTCTCGCCGCTCTGGCGGTGGCTCTGTTCAACAGTGGAACTCCATTAGCTCGGTACTTTTGCTAGCTTTGACCACGAATATAGGTCCATAGCTAATTATGGGTAACACATCTGGAAAAAAAAAAGTCGACCTATATTTTGAATAAATACGGTAAGCAATTGTTTTAAAAATTGCACACTTTGGAATTGGGTAAAAACAATAATCATTCATTGTGAGCTGCCGTTTTCACTTGAAAATTTATATAAGACAGGCCACAATTCAGTGTTTTTGGCGATATATAATGTGTCTTAAATGCAGTCACCGTCACTTAGTGTTGCAAAGACAGATACTGCAGCCATAGGGGTCACGATCAGGTTCGCAATTGGGGTCAGGCGCATTGGCATTCAAGATCGGATTATTCGGTAAGGGCCAATTTCAGGATTGAAACAACAAATGTTTCCACCCATAGAAATGTTTGGGCACTGGCTGAGACCTTTGATCAAGATCAAGTCAACCGAACAATTTAATTAGCTAGAGTTGAAACGATGAAAGTCTGCTGCACATGCACATACACTACCACTATAAGTCTGTGTCGTGTGCAGAACCATGCCCAAATTATCAAGTCCCAAATCTGTTCAATAGCGAAGTGGTTAGTGCGTCAACTTTCCAACTGCACACTGCCATGGGGGGGGACATGAGTTCGAGTCCCAGTGACAGTTGTGGGGAAAGCTTTGTTTTTCTCCACCTTGTGACAGCAGTGAACCTGAAGGTGAGGCCCGATGACAGTGGATGGGCAGACACAGTTGCTGCCCTGATGAAGACAAGTGCCCTTGTGAAAACATTGCCATCAGCGACATTTCCTTGTTCTACGTCTGTTAATCACTTCTAGCCTTCCTGTGAATCTCTCTCTTGTTTTGGACAGCAAATTAAGTTTTTCCTGTAGTTGCAGTGAAAGCAACATTTACAGGCACTGAGTTCTGCATAAATAAGAATAACGGTAGATCCTGAATATACCTGGTCTGTCTCTGACTTGGAGGTAAATAAAAAGGGAAAAAAAAAAAAAAAAACTAAAGTCGAATGCAGTTAATCAATTTGCTCATTCGTCATCAGACGGACACTGCAAGTGAACCGTCAGGATTTTTGTCCCAGGATGACTCCTGTCACTTTTGACATCCAGCAGCAAATCATCGATGATGTCAAGGCATTTGTTATGCAGGACTAGGTGCGCGCAACACTGTCATCAGGCAATGAGCAGTATGCACTAGGCATCCCAGTTAAATAGACTGCAATGTTTAGTGATATGTTTGTACAGAACATACCTTAAACCACCCAAATGTAATCTATTGGCTGCTCTATGTTGCTATAAATTGTTGCCCCCAAATGCATATTAGTCTGAAAGCTCTACTGTACACCATGCCTCGCAAGGTCATTTATAGCGTCGAAATGACTTTGAGCCACCGAGTGCAAGTGTGGCAGGTGTGACATCCCGCCACATGATCCCGCTACATGAGCATGTGTGGTGATCACTGCAGCTGGCATGTTAGCGTTTGTCTTTATAATGGTATCCCGTCGATAGAACCTTCAGGTCTTGGTGGCGCTGCAGTAGCCTGCACTAGCCACCTCTTTCCTGTGCTGCTGATTTGTCTCTGTGGATATTCGTTCTTCCACTGCAGCAGGGGTGGGACTCCTGCGCTATGTCCTGGTTATGTATGCCTGCCTAGTAGTATGCTACTACTCCAGGTCACAAAGGCGTTACATTCCTGCCAACTCTCACAAATTTTAATGTAAGGTTTACTCCTGTTTTATGATTTTATAATTGTTTTACGAAAAACAAATTCTGCTTGTGAAAAAGTTTCATTTGTCAGACTCCGATCACGCCCTTGAAAGTCTTCTAATTGTGAAAGGTCACTGGAAGAGCACTTACTTTGAGCAAGTTTATTCAGATCAAGTTCTTGAATCAGATGAAATTTTCGACATCGGTCACAGAAAAAGTGGCTGATGGCGTGTTGCTTGTCAGCCCATGCTGTTCCAAGTTTGCTGCTGCTTGTGTGCCTGAATGCATAAATTAAGTGTCTTGAGCATGCACCTTCTTTTTATGTGCCTCAAGACAGACTTTAAAAATGTGTGCCCAGCGAACATTTCGCAGAATGAACCGGCTCACTCACAGTACTAACCCAGTTCCTCTGAATGAACCAGGACAGGTGTCAAAGTGAGTAAGTGGCCTCCCCACAAGACAGAGGCAAACAGAGCTGCTGATTTGTTTAATGGCAATCCCAATTTCTTACTTCCTACTTTATGTGCGGAAAAAAAGTGAGTGGCAGAGGACTTCTGATCAGTTCTTCTGTCCTGAATCTTTAAAAAAGGCCAGGACACAGACAGGAGAAAGTCCTTAACAGTAGCTGTCTTCTTGTCTAGCTGAGGGAGACTGACTCAAAAGAGGTGCAGGTGGGTGCCTAACACTAGCCCAAATGGTCCTCCTTCCTTCAACAACTCTCTTTGGATCAGTGAGCGTTCTCTTTCCTTGTTAAATATACATTGAGAAATTCTTTATGTGTTATATTTCTTCCGTTATCGCATGATTAGCCAAAACCTGGACTTAAATAATAGATTTCCCCCAGGAAACAGTAGGAAAACGCGCCTCGCAGAACAAACATGCCCATGGAATGAATTAAGCTCATTCTGCAAGGCACCACTGTAGCAATAATGTTACGCATGTAGCGTCCCCCTCTCCACAAAAATAAAACAATGCCAAATTTATTGTGTGCAAGTGTTCGGGTGTTGTGTAGCTCACAGTGCTTATGTCCTTGCTGCAGGATGAAACGATAACAGCAGAAGGGGACAAGAAGAGGACACTGGAGCTGCGATATGAGGCCGCCTGCAGCAAACTCGCCAATGAAGCTGTGCGAAAGCTGAGCGGAGACAATGTCACCGTTGTCATTGTTCACATAGAGAGAGACAGGCAGTGAATCTTTGGGCCAGCTTCGGCTAGCGATTGCTGGTTATTCCTGGTATTGGTGCCCCAGGGAGGTTCTTATGCAGCAATATTACTTTTTGTTCAACCTTCTCTTTTCCTTTATCTCTCTTTCATTTTGAGACAGTCCACTCATCCCCTGCTCATACCTTGCTCATCTTCATGCTGTTGTTGTTATTTTTTTAGTGCTGAATATTTGTTAGATTTTTTTCAGAGCACATAGGCAAGTGTGACTGACTGGTTTGAGAAAATTATTTAAAAACTACTCCTGAGGGTGTTAATTGAATGAATATTAGCGCATAACTTCACTGTGATGACAGACCGCACATATTCAGTCTGGCGAAAGCACCGAACACATCAGCAAAATGTGTTGCTATGTAAAGAAAACAACTCTGTACAGAGGAATGTATTGATTCCAATTGCTGTCTCCATTGCAGCTAACTATGCTTTCATTTCGCCCCCAGTCGAAGCTACCTGTGGCAATTTCTGTTCATCAGATGAATCCTTTTGTTTGTGTGTTTGTCAAATTGTCAAATTTTAATCGGGCTCCTTGCTGGTTTCATTATGAACCAAAATTTGGTGAGGAAATATATTAGCAGGTTCTTCAGCATGCTCGGGCTCCTAATGAAGTTAATGAGTGGGAGGGAAAGATAAGCTATTTTTTTTTCTGTGGAAAATTTCAGAAACCCATTAGGTAGGAAAATGGTATATTACATTCAATCTCACTTCGTCCTAATTTGCTGGCTTCTACCTTGTTTGTGTGTGTGTGTGTCACATGAGGGTTACATATGCCATTTAATTTTTGTTGTAAGGAATACCAAGTGAAAGCAATTAAAGCATCTGTCACATTTCAGCACTAAAAAAGAAGGGATCACTGAACACACACCTTTCTTGTTGTTTACCATGTTCTGTTCTTAACACATTGCATCATTGGTTTTTTGCGAAGCATTCAACATGCAGGATCATTTGAAATGCTCCCTCTTGTGGGCTAAGTTTTTTTAATTCTTATGTACTCCTAATGTGGGAGTTTTCTTACAGAAAATGTATCGCAACAAAAGGTCATTTTTTTCTGTGTATTTTCCTACTTCAAGTTATAAATGCCCCCTTTGTTTGCTGCCTATTCCTTAAAGCTTGGTCTTCAGGCAGCTGTGTGCATTGAAAGATTTCTGGTCAGTTGCCTCTTAACGCTGCATGTTCCTGTGATGCCATATTTGCCTGCTGATGTACTGAGCTTTGCTCAACGCTCGCACTACGGAGAATGCACACCCTTTCTTCCATGTCTTTCTCTTTTTTTTTTTTTTTTTTTGCTCTAAGTGTGAGCGATATGCGACCTAAGCAGTGCCTAAGTGCTTTGCATTGTCAAAATTATTGTCACCAATGTTTGCAAAATGTTATATAATAAAGAACCACACTGTGCCACAGAAATGAGGCTTGTTTGTTAAAGAGCTGCATCATAGATCTGAGTGCATTGAAGCCAATAACCTTATAGGGATTTGCTAGGAATAGCATTCACTCTTTTCTATAGCTAGCTGGACCAAAAAGAAATTTGTTGTAGCTCACAGAACATTCATCATCAGTGGACTGTGCAATAAAACACTGGCACATAAACAGCAGAGTTTAATTGTCACATGGTAGTTTTGTAATTCACTATTGCTGTGAATAGCTCAAGATGTGGTGTTTACTATATTTAAATGTATGTAGTGTATTTAGCAGTTCCATCACTTCGCCACAGCATGGGGTGCTTTGAAGTGCTCAGTTGGCTTGGTTAGTACATCTTGTTAAAAATGGTGACCTAACAGCTTAACAGAGGATACAGCAGAAACGACAAGTACACTGCTCTAACAGTGAAATGCTTTGTTTCTGAAAACGGCATATGAAGTAATGCACAAAGCACACAAAAAAGGATCAGCACAACAGAAGGTCTTTTGCAGAAGGACCTTTTTCTGCATTGTATTTCTGTTGCACATGCTAAGATGCAATAAAAGTGTTCTAAAACACCAAAGATAATAATGACAGGGAGCTGACATGTGCCTGTATGAAGATATAAAAGCTTTATATAGATTGTAGACACTATTTGTTGTGCTTATTTTTTTTACATTCCAACGTAGCAGTGCAGCCTCGCATTTGACAGTGGCTAGCAAGATGGACTGAAGAAGATCCTTTTAGTGAAGCAGTATGTTCACATAGGCATTTGTTGTTACACCTTCCCATTCAATCAAAACACCAGTGATTGCGTGTGAGTGGAATCTTGCACACAAGTTGTGTGCAACACTCAACAGATTGACAAACACGTTTCTTGGAATGAGGCTGTTTCTCACCTGCAAAATTAACTAAGCTTGTTGTATGTGCTAAACAATTGACTTAGCTTTTTTTTTTTTTTTTCTGCATGCCTTTATTTTCCGCATCCAAAGATAAAGTATTGGGTTGTCGGTCAGCGTTGTGCAATTCTGGTTCTATCTCTGTAATGTATTGTGCTGTTCCTGTTTTGTTTGAATACATTTTCAAAATTCTCGAATACATTTAGAAAATGCATTCATGTGGAGAGATGATGACTTGCACAGACTTATTGGCACAGTCAACTGAAATTTTCAAATTCATCACTATTCACGCAGCAAAATATATGCACATAAATTTTGTAGCAATGCCAGATATTGGTTTTTAAGGAAGGAGCCTGACACCACAACTTTCCTTCAGTAATTAAGGAATTTAGATGCATTCAGAATATTGCTTATGCAAGAGTGAAATATTTTCTGGAAAAGCTAGACTCAACTGTAGCTAAACATTATGAATAGGCTTCACTGAACAGTGCACAATATTGGAACTAACTGAAAATGTGTATTTCAAGCCATGTGTCAACGTATGTGTCATCATCCTCATCGATCACCTGTGGAGCAGCAGCCTCTACCAAGTCCACCTCTCGCTTCAGGTTCCAATTAATTCTGTCCACTGAAAGTTCACCACATTTCATGCTACTTCAGAATTATTAAAAGCGTACTACAGCAGAACAAAATTAACAATTTTCATTTCTTCAGTGAGTTTTGCCAAGTTTACTCCTTGCGTGAACTCTCTACAGGAACATCAGATATGAGAACATCAAAACAATTGCATGCCCCGCATACTTGGGAGAGCACCCATCCAACCACTTGCCTGATGCAAAAAACTGTCGGAAGCAATGAAAGAAGCGAACCCACTACATGACGACATACTGGCACCGAGAGTAAACACTTCCAACTCCTTTCAGTAAAATACTTGGCACATATTATTCAAATTTACAGCAAAGGTCCAATCAGAAGTGTTTCAGGATACTATACATAACGCATTTTAAACTTCATTATTTATTATTGGTGCTTTTGCTTTTGTGACTATTCGCCGCCAATATTTTATCTCGTGACTTCATTGAATCCTCTATACTGCAGGCAACTTCCTGTGGCAATGAAAGGAAGACTATGGGGGCAGAGCTTTTGCGCATGTCATTACGTCAAGTAGTCCGGCATAGCTTGACATCGCTTTTGGTTTCATACACGTACACCTGCTTTGTATTTGCCCAAACGTAGAAGAGAAGAGCAGAAAATTAATTGAAATTCGACACTCTGTGGTGAATTTTCTTATTTTGCTGTCGTAAATAGGATGTTTATGTTTTCACTCCCCCAGCTTTAACTAACAGGTAAGTATGTGGAACTATTTTCAGGAGCGCTCTTTGCCTCCGTAGCTTTTCCTTCATTGCCACAAAAGTCGTCCGTGAGTATACCTGCCTCAACCACATTTCCTTGTGCTCTCTCTTCCATAACCTTTTTTTTTTTTCCTCCAAATCTTAAATTGTGTAAATTGGGGTCCCGATGTGTGCCAGCAGTATGGCAAGTGCACCCCCCCCCCCCCCCCCCCGCCTTTTCACTCACCTTTTTTTTTTTTTTTCCTTTTAATACCAGTTCATCACAGTCACCCACAGGAGCACGAGCTTTATGAAACATACACCATCTTAATTTCTAAAATGTTCCATCTTTGGTATGCAATGCAGTCTGCAATGGTTAAGGAAGCCACAGCAACTGTCTAGCTGCTACCTGTGCAGGTCACAGTTCTGGTGCGCAGTTGAATGTGGTATTTAACTGATCTAATCGGTTGTAGGCAAGTATGCCCCCCCCCCCCCCCCCCCTTCTCTTTCTGTGCAGTTGAACTGCAGATAAGAGACATAATGCTGTTGTCTCTCTTTTTGTCACTTGTTCACACTAAAGTCGCTTGTGCCATAGAGCTTATGTCTGTGCTTGTTAAAATGCAGAGACCACACAAAGTGTGACGTTTACGACGTGCAGATGACACGTACCTAAAGAGAGATGGGAAATAATACACCGACAGCAATGGAGATTATGAACTTGTAGTACTTCTTCACCCCTAAAATCTCTCTACCTTAAAAATTTGCATCTGTTTATAACCAACCTGTAATTGTTTTGTTTCCTTCCAACGTTCGGTAAACAAATGACTGTGTGTCCTCATAATTTGATGAGGTGCTGCTGCTGCATGTTACGCGAGACTTCCTCAGACTCGGCGGCGTGAGTCAAAATGCAGGAAGCGCTGGACAGGCCAGGCCCATGCACTCAGCAAAGTGAGGCACCTCGCGCGCTGCTCACAAGTCGACGCACCTCCGCAGCGTTCGTCATGTCGCGCGCTCGCACTGGCTTGCTTGGAGAGCGAGCCGCGGAAACGAGGAAGCGGAGCTGCTGACGTCAAGCTACGCAGCGGAGCGCTGTGTAGACGCGTTTCGCATGAGAGAGACGTTTTAAAAATCCAGCAGGGGGTCTCCCCCCCAAGGGAGAGTGGCGCCGCATAGATCGAGCGCACGTAGCGGCCCGTCCCAACCGCTACCTCGCGCTAAAACCGTACAGCGGTGCGGAACTGCAGTAGACGTGCGGAGGTGGTAGCCGATGCGCAGCGATGAACGCCTCTTCTTCTAAAGTGTACAGAATGTATCTGTACATTTCAATGCGTATTATTCGCCCAGCGGGCATTCACTCACCTCGTGATCTTACGCTGCGCGCTTGCTGCGCCGTCTGCGTTTGTTTCGGTAAGAGCAGACGACATAGATATGCTGCGGATGCATCGCGAAGCGGCGCCGTGCGCCTTTCTCCCGATTGGCCGGTGACGACTGCAGCCTCCACAGCGCTGCACGGTCTTTAGTGAGGCGGAGAGGCCGCGGGGAAAGAGAGAGAGAGACGAACGTTGCGAGGAAGAAAAGCGCTCGCCGCGTGCGGCCGGCCACCAGTGCGTCGCGCATCTTCGGAGCCCACGGCAGCGCTTCGCCACACGTTTTCTGGGCACTCCGCGCGAGCAGACGACAGAAAAAAAGCGTCGGTAGGCAGTGCGTTCCTTGCTAGTTGCTGGCGTTACCGTGCAGGAGCCAACAGTCATGGCCGAAGAAGAGCTCTCTGAGAAGTTTGCGCGCCGGGAGGCGATCGAGAAGGGCGAGATCACGGATCTTAAAATGAGCGAAGGATTCAACCCTTACATCGAGTTTTCGCGCAAGGAGATCAAGGAGTACGAGAAGCACTTCAAGAAGTGAGTATTTCCAACGTACTACTTTCTTTTACGACTGGAAATTTTAAAGAAACGGAAAAACTGTACTTGGCGTACATCTGCAAAAATAGCGTATGCTGTCGCGAGCCTGATTTTTCGGGAGAATGAGCACGTGCGCAGTGAAGACACTTTTTACTGAACGAAGATCGTGCGCGACTGTAGCGACGACGCGTCAGAAGACTGCATGCGGGGAACCATGCAGATATTCCGTTTGCGTTTCGTTTTAGTTTCTTCTTCCGCTAAAAAGCGCCCTAAGTTTAGGCTGGCGAAGTGTTGCTTGAGCCACTACTTTCTAACGCGCTTCTCCGACGACAGCACTTCAAAGCGTGAATGAGGGATTCTACATGCAGTGCAAATGAAGCAACCACTAAGCTGGTGTCGCTGCTGTACGTGGTAAGTGGCTTGCCGGCGCTCTGTATTGCTTGAAAGTTGGCTAATACGATACTTTGGAAGTTTGTTTATTATTATTATTATTATTATTATTATTATTATTATTATTATTATTATTATTATTATTATTATTATTATTATTTGTGCGTATACGAAATAGGAAGCAACGCTATGCGTGGTTTGACAGTACATGTTCTGGAGCTTGCGTGCCTGCAAAGGCGCAGCTGCCCGTTTACGAGCCTATATTTTTGGTCAGTTTTTGTGAAAGTAGAGTGCTAGGCAATCGTAAGAAATAGTAGAGGCCAGTCGGCTGATGTTGGCAATGGGCAGCTGACCTTAACATTTTTTTTTTTTCCTCCGATAGAGTATACACGTATATATAGTACATCCTCTGCACGCGATAGTTGATTTAGCGTATCAATAAGGTTCGGAAGGTCAGCAGAAGCGTGTGCAAACAGCAGCTCTCGGGGTCGCCCGTACCCTCTCTATACTGAGGGTATTCACTGCGATCGTTCCATTTATTTCTTTATTTATTTACTAACTGCTACATCATTTTTATAGGGCTAGCAACGCTATAGCCCTATAAAGAAAGCCGTAACGCTATCTATGACGCAAGTTTTCCAAGAGAGGAAAAAAAAAAAAAAGCTGGCAATAAAAAGAAACACAGAGAATTAAACACGTGGGGCACTAAATTTAGTGTGCCCGGGGACTTGTTCGTCCATGACATCCGTGTGTGCACGCGGACGCGGCGGTGACTTCTGGATGGCCTCCGCTGAGCCTCGACGGCATCTATAGCTGGGCGCGTATTAACCGCGTGGATGTTTGTCCAAGGACGTGATCGGAATTTATATGCTGTGTTCGCGCGTCACGCGCTTAATATTTCGCACGAGGAAAGACATCCTGTCCACTCCTGCAGGGCGTTCGAGTGCATGGGCGCTGATTCGACGCGTAGGCGAGCTGGTGAGCAAGCCGCTCCGAGTGGAACAAATAAACGCGTACATATATATACGCCACGGCCGCCAAAGGCGGGAGGAGGCGCGCCGTGGCATTACACTATAGTAATAGGTGCGTGCTGCACGGTCCAAAATTACCGTTCAATGGCAATGGTTTTCGTGAGCACATAGAGGAAAAAAATATCAACAAGAAATTATATATATATATATATATATATATATATATATATATATATATATATATATATATATATATATATAGTCGATTAGGAGTGTGCGCTGGACATGCACGGAGAAGTAAACATGAAGGAAATACCCGCACGTTTAACAACAGCAAAAATACTATTATTTTGCTAACGTTTCCGCCGTTGGCCCGGCCTTCATCGTTGGCCCGGCCTTCATTGTATTGTACACCCGAACACAACTATGTGATATAATCGCTCTTCAAGGTGCTTCTTATTCTCTACTGTTATGTTATGAACTTGAAAAACAAATTTAAAAATTTAAATACAACGGTTAGATGCCAAAACTGCGTCTCCATGTACGTGAACATCTCCTCGTGGTAAAAACTGCATTTCATCGCTTAAACGCAGAGGTGAAGATGGAACTACGTGTAGTATACATTGCCCTGTTGCTGGCGCGTCCGGCATTTTCACGCAATCTCTTTCCTGCATCGGTTACGGCGGGTCCAGCGTGCTCAACTTTCAAGAAGCCTCCTATATATATATGGTTCTTCCATCTGACAGCGTCGTTTTTAATTTATTGCACATGTCGCATTTCACAGCTAGCTGTCGGCGGAAAGGAAGACGCGATCTGCCGGCGTGCGCGGCCGGTAACCGCAATGTGTTTAACGGAATTCTCATTCCGTTGCTCATTCCGTCACCGATTGGGTTTCCCAGTTACTGCACAAACCTGATCTTTCGGCCCGGGCACGGAAACATGCATGCCTCAAAAATGTCATTGCACAACGAAATACATTGCAACTGTATAGTGAGAATAAAACAGCGCGATTTTTTACAGCTACTTTTACAGCTAACATGAAAAAGCCGACAAAAGAGAAGGCCGGGTTAAAAATTTATGGCTGGACATTTTATTCAACGTTCTTGTGCACTCTTGTTGGCATTTGTAAAAAGAAAAAATTAAATTATGGGGTTTTACGTGCCAAAACCACGATTTGATTATGAGGCACGCCGTAATGGGGGACTCCGGAAATTTGGACCACCTGGGGTTCTTTGACGTGCACCTAAATCTAAGTACACGGGTGTTTTCGCATTTCGCCCCCATCGAAATGCATTTATAAACACGGCTGGACTCTTGATACATAATAATAACACATTTATGACGGATTAATATATTACACTAATAAATAGTTCTTGTAGCAAGAAAAATATGAAAATTATCAAATGTGAACAGCAAGGAAAAACAGCTGAAACTTCAAACGCGCATATCCCAACTCGGGCACGAAAATATCGGATCCTTAAATTGCGACACATATTGCAATCGCAAAATCGTTGAAACTCAAATCCAGGTCGTATATCAAAAGCAGTTTTTAAGTTTTTCTTTCTTTTTTACTTTCGCAGGAAGAGTTTGTTTCTGTAAAGACAAGAAAGTATTATAAATTGTCCGTCTAGCTTCGCACAGAATGCCTTGGATCTATGTAGAACGCCCGCGTGTGATTAAAGGCCTGACCTAGGGCCATCAGTAAACGGGCCCATGTTCGGGCCCGCAGTTTCAAGCCCAGCTTGGCCCAGGCCCATGGACATCAGGCCTGGGCCAGCAAAAAAAAAGAAAAAAAAACTTTAACCGGGCTTTCAGATAAGCCTGCAGGCCAGGCCGCGGCGGTCGCATTACGTATACGATGGGGGCGAAATGCAAAAACGCTCGTGCACTAGATTAAGGTGCACCTTAAATAACATCAAGTGGTCAAAAATAATCCGAAGCCCTCCGTCTACCATGTCCCCTGTGTTTCTTTGGGACGGTAAACCCAATGAAACAACCAATTAATTCCGTCAGAAACCGTTTGAGTGTCACAGTGCGTTAGCCAGCGCGGATTGGCGCAACATCGCCAACACAGAGATGGCTGTTTTGTGAGATGGAAATATTGTTGCAGCACCAACCTGTGACCGTCGAAGTGCGAGCGATGGCCACACCGTTTTTCCCCATTGTCTCGCAAAACCAGCCGACCCGGGAGTTCTCTGTTATGCTTTATAGGATCTCAACATTTTTGCAAAAGAAATAGCGATAACTAAAAAAAAATGAAAATGAAAATGAAATTAAATAAAACGTTTACGGCTCCGTAACTCCACAACACAACTAGACATTGCAGTTCTACAAAGTGATATATCTGTATCTTCATTTATGTATTATGCTTTAATTAGTCACTCAATGGAACATTATTTCCATCCTAATTCTGAAAAAAAAAAACTGAAACCGCGACAAAATTAGCATCCTAGAATTTGTATGCTCTCATTATATCGGTTACGTGTATTCTGCTAAAGTTCTATTCACAAAATACCCTTACCGCTTAAAATCAAGTGTACCATATATACAGGGTGTTCATTTTTAAGCTTTACAGAATTTTTAGAAATCGCCTGTGGCAGATAGCATAATTCTTATCATTGAGCTAGGTTATTCGATGAGACGGACATTAGTAGCACGAGAAATCGAAACACATATTCAACTAATTAACAATAGTTCACTAATTAACTTTTTAATTACTTTACGACACGTATTGCAATTTACGAATTGTAGCCGGTGAGCTTGTCAGGTGCATCCACTTGGAATGAATTTTCAGAATGACACCAGTTTCGAGATATGCGCCATCAAACTCGCCGTAAAAATGTACTGTTGTTCCACTTACTTTTTTACCAAATTGCTGTTTTATACATTGAAGCACAAAAGTAACTGGAACGCCCATGTATTTCGTGGGAAATCATATCTCGAAACTGGCGTCATCCTGGAAATTCATTTCAAGTGGATGCGTCTTGAAAACTCACCGGCTACAATTCGTAAATTGCAATGTGTGTCGTAAAGTAATTAACCAAGAAGTTCATTAGTAAATTTTTGTTAATTAGTTGAATATGTGTTTCGATTTCTCGTGCTACTAATGTCCGCCTCTTCGAATAACCCGGCTCAACGATAAGAATTATGCTACCTGCCGTGCCACAGGAGATTTTTAAAAATTCCGTAAAGCTTAATTCTGAACACCCGGTACACACCCGTTTCGGCACTATAGGTTCAGTTTGCACATTTTCGATATATTTGTATTTTTTTTGTTGCGGAGTTATGGAGTTATAAACTTGGCGTTTCAACGTTCTTAAATAATCGCTGTTTCTTGACATGCAGTTTTTGAAAATATTCTTCACGCCCTAAATCGAATTTCTCTTTTTATAATGCGCCATATCAAAATGCGTTCAATGGTTGGCCAAGAAGATGTCGCTTCTGCGTCTGCATATGAAGAGATAAATCGCAGTTGGCCCCGAACGAAAGCCAGAAGTTTTAAATATGGATCGGCATTCATGTTGAATTAAGTTAGTGCGACTATATTCGTGGCGAAACCATTTTATTTACACTCAAATTTGAGCTCTGGCACTGCAGCGCCTTGCTAGAGCGAGCGCTCTTGTGCGCCATCAACTCGTCAAGTGTATCTCTCACGCTGCTCATATTGCGCTTCCAATGCCCTTATTAGGAAGAGCAGGGTAGTATACTATGTATACCCCCAGTATTCAGCATTACACACTGGGCTTCCGTCACCTCTGACTCACACCAAACTTGGGAAAGATAACTCAGCGTTATTTCAATATTTATGTCTCATTTTGACTGCAACGGAAATGATGCCATGACGTCAGACCATTTTTATCTGACCCGCATGAATGACTAGGTGATAAGCAGCTGCTGAGGTCAGTCACAACGGAAAGGCGGCACGCTGACATACGCGAGCGCAGTAATCTTTCTCCTCCCCCCCCCCCCCCTTTTTTTTTTTTTTTTTTTTTTGTTGAGAGACTGCTGATCCGAAGGTCGTTATACACTGTGGGTTATATATACAGTGAATACAAATGATAAATATGCATCTCGATTTTAACCACACGTTAAGAAACGCCAATCACACGCTGATATAAATGTGAAAACAACACGAATGTTGAGAATATTACATTCAAGTTAAAAGTGGTATCACAGATCAGTCACGCATGCAACTGATTAATACGGGGCAAGTCACAAAGCAAACGTATAAATTAAACTAGCCAATTATACACAGTGTCATAGCGCAGAGAACTTGGCTGCAACCTGTGGTACAATCAACTGTAACACTAAGCTTCGCTATAAATTGCCGGAACAAAACAAGACACAATAGAGAACCTTCACACTCGCTTAGGGAATCCGATTGGATGACTGCGTAAGGTAGGGTGTTCCAATCATCTATAGTTTTATGAAAAAAGGAATATATGATCGAGTTAGTTCGCGCTGTCATTGGTTCAAATTGTTCTTGTGAGAGCTTCTTACGGTGCGAGGTGAGTGCTAATTTAAGTAAAGTCCGGCTTTTGAGTTGAAGGAACCACTGCATAACTACAGAAATTTTCGTCTAGCAGTCATTCTCGGCTCGGAAAGCGTAGGAAGTTGAAATTCAGTTAACATAACGGAACGTCTAAATCTCGGTAATATAAAATGAACCTCTTCTCTGAACCTATTCAATATTTTCAATCGGACTTTTTTTGTGCGGGTCCCATGTCGCGTTCGCATATTCCAGCAAAGGGCGCACAAGGATCAGATACGCAGTTAACTTCGCCTTTATGGGATTAAGATTTAACTACCTTCTACGAAACCAGAGCTTCATCTCATCTTTTAAACTGGCATTGTTAAAGGGACACTAAAGCAAAACAATAAATCAACTTAAAATGATTAAGTATTCTTCGAAAACTTTGCTGTCGTTAATTACACTGCAATAGGTCAATTATTAGAAGAGAAAATGAAGCTCAAAGTAATTTTTTTAATTTCACGCGGAAACCCCAACGTCAGCACTTCAGTGTGACGTCACGACTTCTAAAGTAATTTTTCGTATTTGGGCCACGTTGGCTCAGCAAAAGTTCGCGAAACTTGCCATATTCAGTCTTAGGCTCCTTTAGAACACAATGTAGTCGTCTTTACCGCTAAAGAATTAACTGAGACCTAGAAGACGCTGTCAAAATCCATGACGTCACGGTGAGCTGGTGCGGGAACTTCAAGGTGGCGTCGCCACTCGCCTTCTGTGTTTTTCGTTTGTTTCTGGCTTACCAAGCGGCTTCTCGCGGTAAGAGTGGTGTCTTTGGTATTGTGGAAGGGTAATTGGATACAGAATAAATCATTTTCCCTTTAGTGTCCCTTTAATGTGTGCATTCCCATTCAGACCAGAAGATACAGTGACGCCAAGGTATTTAATGTGGCTCACTTGGGTTAGACGTTGTCCGTTCATTTCATATTTTAATGCGAGCATACGAGTATCTTTAGTTCTCATAGCCAGTTGCTTGTATGAAGCCTTGGTAAGATTTATTTTGATTTTATTTTCCGTGCACCACGCCGTAAGTAAGGTCTTGCAGTGCGGAATTTAGAGCAGCTTTTTAGGCATGCAGGCAATAGAATGTAGGTAACTGTGTTTGCATAAAGGTGTGGTACACCGTCCACGCATTTGGAGGCAGCTTGGCTGCCCACAAACTGTACCCAAATCTACATTCTATACTTTCTTTCTTTCTTATATTTACACGTAAGAAAAAAAAAAAAAAGGGGGGGGGGGGAGGTGATGCGCTGTAAACGTTATCGCCTTCGGAGACAGACCGCGGCTGCTGTATTCACAACTGTATAACGGCGAGCGAAACAGCTAGGTGAGGAAAGGGAATTTAGGTCTACAAGCGAGAGGTGAAAAGAATGCGCAGGGTGGTATATGCGTATGCATAGGGGATGAACGCGTACATAAACGGATCACAGACTGGCGCATATAATAATATTAACAGCCTAAAATCGATCACGGCAGGAACAGCGAGCGTCCGCTCTGGTGGGTGTGAACACAAATGACACGTCCGGTTATTCAGAGCTATATGTATCCCGCTGTTGTCGCTTATTTGTGTTGTATGTGACTGACGGGAAATATATAGATGCAATTAGAAACACCAGAAAAATGTGGTAGCGAATTCGCTGAGCGACCATATACCATGGACTGCACTTTGAGGCTCGAGTGCCCGAAACCTTCCGGCATGGCGGAAGCACACGGGGGAACAGCGGCCACTTCATCAGCTGTGCTAGAGAAAAACAGGAAGCAGTCGCTTAGGTGTCATGTTCGCGTGAGTCCGTGCACGGCACTGCCGGTTGGAGCGCGTTAAAATTTGTACCCGGGTCTCGCTGACTCCGTATGCGCGTCAGATGAACACATGTGCGCCGGTATACGCGGTGTGTGTTGCCCAGTTGTGCGTGGCTGCAGCCTAGAGGCTGCCGAGGCATTTCTGCGCATTCGCGCGTTTTCTTTTTGTCAGAGCAGCTGCGGCCCCGCGAATTCCGCCCCCGCAAGCACCCCTGTTATCAGTCGGATGTTTGCGAAGCCCTCGTTTCTGAAGAGCTGGGCGACCGCGGCACATATATGTGTGAGCGCCTCGCGAATAAAGACGCTGCGGCTTATTCTCACATCTGCGTCAACGAGGGCTGGACTTATAGGAGAAATGACCTTTGTATGGGCTTGACGCTCGCGCCTGTCGGCGCGGATTATATATATATATATATATATATATATATATATATATATATATATATATATATATATATATATATATATATATATATTGTGTGTGGCAGTATAATGCCAAGAACACTATAGGCCGTCTTCGTTGGAACAATGCAGTTGGTGAAAGAATAGGGTTTAGCCTTCAAGGAAACTACAGTGCACTAGCTACTCCGTCACGATTAAACCGGTACAAAATAGAAGGGGGGTCAAGCCTATACACAGTTCTACGCAAGAACTCCTTTTATAAAGCAGCCCTGCTAGTGCCTTTCTGGGTGAAGAAACGAGCTGACCGTACACACGCGGCGGCAATTTCGCTCTTAATTAAGTGGCGTGGGCGAGAAAGAAGGAACGAAATCGAGGCACACTTTGTGCTATGCGAACACCAAAATTGAAGAAGGAAAACCGATGTTTCACGTATATCTGCATAAACTGAACCACGTTAAAGCTCTCTCTGCTTACTGGAGCGTTTTATTCCGAACGAAGTCGAGCTCGCACAAGTCACACCACGCGACATCACAATAGTGACCGATCTATGGCGAATTTCGTTCTACAGCAAACGGCTTATAACAGCCACACCGACGTTTCCGGTCTTTTCTGGCAAGGAAACCGGCTCCCAAAATTAGAAGCCATTTTGCCGTTGATCGTTAGATGAACCGGATAATACTAGTAAGCGTCCAGAAACATGCATTTTGAGCGAGCTTAATTGGCCGCACTAGGTCGTTTATGCCGGTGACTATTTCCGGTCAGGTTCGATTATATATTTGCTACCGCAGTCTTTATTTTCCGCAGCAGCGCGATGAAGGGTAATGGAAGCTGACTTTACTGGGGCAAAAGCGATTGCGTGTCGCTTCCAACCAAAGCGGTGCAGGCGACATTTTATTGTAACAGATCCGTCTGCAGCTTTAACACTGAACTGCAATGTGTGGCCGACGAGTTTAATGAAAATCTTTCTTGGTCTGTACATATCTCAAAACTTGCTTCCGAACTGACCAAAATTGGTGGTCTGCTTTTTAGGATTTCTAAACTCTTACCTGTTTGGTTAAAATTGTCAATGTATAACGCACTGTTTTTCTCAAAACTGTCATATTGTAATCTTGTATGGGGTACGACTACGTCTTCAAACTACCATAAGCTACTACTGCTACAAAAAGGAGCCTTGCGTGCTATTGAGGGCTATTACGGTGCACCACAAAATTTACGTACACAACCCTTGTTTGTTGAACATCGCATACTACAAGCTGACCAAGTGTATTATCTACGGCTGTTGCAATACATTCATCGAAACCGTTTGTACTACGTTACTGACAGGATTATAAATTACAACCTTCGTAAGGTAAAACTACGAGGTCCGCGAACGCGCACGAATTATGGTAGACAAAAGCTAAATTTTCAAGTACCCAAAGCCCTCAACAAATTTCCCTTTACTGATGATTTCTTTTTATCTGCCGCCATATATATATATATATATATATATATATATATATATATGTGTGTGTGTGTGTGTGTGTGTGTGTGTGTGTGTGTGTGTGTGTGTGTGTGTGTGTGTGTGTGTGTGTGTGTGTGTGTGTGTGTGTGTCTTTATCTCTGTCGCGGACGAGTACTGTAATCGCATCTTTCGTGTCTTAATTCACCAGTCATGTATGCATTGTATTTGTACGTGTATGACTTTGTATGCTTGAGTATTACCTTGCACATGTTTGTCTTTTTCCCTAATTAAGTTTCACTGTGCGCATTCTAGCGTTGTTTTTGACATAGTGTGGTACCTTCTATGCACATTTTCTTCTCTTTTTTTATTACTGCCAACTGTATGGGTACCGGGGCCTCGTCAGGCCTTACCGCCTTTTGTCCCGGTCCCCTCTTTTCCCTGAAAAGAAGAATAAGCTTCACTTCACTTCCCGAGTCGGTCACAATAATGGCGCAAGGCAGCAGACGATAGGGTTGCACACTCGCGGATCCCGTGAATGAAGTGCGAACGCACAAAGACGGCAAGAACGCAGAAAAGCAGAGGGACGGCGAAGATATCTAAACAGATCTCGCGCTTTTCTTGTCCCCCCCCCCCCCTTTCATTCATGAGAATGAAGAAAGACGCACTCACGCTAGCCACGCGCATTTTATTGCGATAGCAATTATATGGACACTTCAACCGGATTTCCGCCGTCGCCGTGAGGTTCCCTATAGATAAAATCTTCGCCGCGCGCCGTATGCCCGAGAGGAAGCGTGCGGGGACGCGCGCTATCACGGAGAGCGAACGCACTCAATCACCCACGCGCAAGCAAGGAAGCTGGAAGCCAGCGCCGGAGGGAGCGCGGGGGGCGCACTTCTACTCTGCCAACAACCGCGCTCGTCGCTCGCCGGCACCGTCTCTTATCTCCACACGGCTCTGACCTTTATGCGCCGTGCATTCGCCGCTCAGTTTCCGTTGAAGCGATAGACCGCACGTACCTTCGCCCTCTGCGGCGTATGGGCTCGCTGCCAGCGTTTTGACAGTCATTGTCTGCAGTCATTCAGTGTGATCTATTCATGTTTGTTTGTGCGCCCTCACACCACGCTTATTCATTCAGTTAGTAATAGTCGGGCCACATTTTCCAACGCACGCTAACATCCAATGCTGCCCGGATCGGCAGTGCAGCGCTACAGGTGTGTCCCTTCGCACGCGCTGCCCACGGGCAGCGCTTCTCATCGACACCACCGTTTCACACGCGCCTTCTCGTGGTCATCGAGTCTCTCTTCATGTCGGTCTACTTACGCCGCAGCACACCTGCTTACTTAATCAGCTCATGTTTACTACAATTCATATTGCTACCAAAGCCGCTCACCTTACTTCGTATGACATTGCTGTGTTGCTATCGCATTCATTGCTTCGCCCTTAGGGCGAAACTGTGACATTTTTTTGTTCTGCCATCAATCTCCGAACTATATACTAGCTAAAAGACTCATAACCATAATTCCATATTTTCCCATTATTATTATTATTATTATTATTATTATTATTATTATTATTATTATTATTATTATTATTATTATTATTATTATTAAGGGACATCCTGGGGAAAAGAGGACGAAAAATGGCGGAAATTAGAAGAGAGACGATTAGCACGGTTCCAGAAAGAGCTTTCTCCCCCCCCCCCCCTCCCTTTCCTTATAAGGAAAATACGAGACCAAGTTATTTGCGGGAATTAAAAAGATAGCGGACAATTATTAGCGTCCACCGCGACACGATCAGCCATCTCGCGGCGCGGGCAAGGGACTCATTTCTTCGTGCGTACAGCCGCAGAGCAACGCTCTCGCGCTCGGCGCATTCGCCATATTACGGCGACCTTGATTCCTTTGATTCCTCTTCCTCGTCGTCGTCTGGGGGACCCCTGCCGACTCTCCACTGATGGAAACCGGCGCGCGCTGCCACCATTATTATTACGGTACTCCTTTCTTTCTTTCTTTCTTTCTTTCTTTCTTTCTTTCTTTCTTTCTTTCTTTCTTTCTTTCTTTCTTTTCGTCTTCATCCGCTGTCTGCTCGCCGCGTGGCATGCGCGAGTACTTCTCCGAGCGCTAAGTCTGGCTAAAACCGCGCAGCGTGGTGTAGGCGAAGTGCGCTGTGGCTGGTCAGGTGTACAGTACAAGAAAACGGTGCAAAGTTTCCGAATCGCGTGCGCCGTCATGTTTGTGAGCGCTCGAAGAACACGCAAAAAAATTTCACTGTTACTCCGCGCGCGTTGCAGCGATATCGTCTGGTTGCCGTTATCGATAGCAGACGACGCGGCAGGCGAACGTTACGTGCACAGTGCCAACGCCAGTGCACGCGTGAACACGGTGCAGGAGAACACAGTGCACGAGAGCGCTGGTTTGCGCAACGCTGCACTTTATTTTCGCGAGACGAGGCATACGGAACGACCTGGCGGAGCCGGTCGGCGGCTTCTCAGCCGAGGCGAGACCGAAAATGCCGCGGCGCAGTCGCCGAGATGAAAGCCGCGCGCGCACATCCCCTCGCACCTCTTGGCGAACGTGCGGGAACTCCTCCATCAGCTGTTCGGAGAGAGAGCGTCCTCCGCTTATTATATATTACGCGTGCGGCACACGGCTGCCGGTGGCGAGCGAGCAGACCGCATTCCGCCGGCGTCATCCCTGCACGCAGACGCACCTCCTCGGTGTCCCCGTTATGAGTGAGCGCGAAGGAGGGAATGGATTCAAAGAACAGGCGCGCGTCTCAACTCGGGACGCGCCAACAGCCTGTGCGGGACCGGCTGCTATAAACCACTGCACTCGCGGAATTGCTCGACACACGGAAGCCGCGAACCTTCGCGGTTCGACCGCTTGGTCTGCAGTTGAGTGAGCAGGTATATTGCCCGATGTTTGTGGCTTGCACGCTTAGGACGCGAGCTTTCAACGCGCAAGCTCTGCGCTGGATCCGCAATTAACTGTCTGTCCGCCCTTGTCATTCGCAATCGATGGTGATGATACCGAAGAAAAAGAAAGGAAAAGTTCACGTAAGGTTCACACGCGACAGGTTAATCACTCTCCACAAATTTCGTACGCCTTCTGTGTCTCAACCACCCACAAACGCCGATGAGGCCAAGAACGTTCGCGCCGCGTGTGCGACTATTGCCGCGAGGCACGTGCCACATCACTGATCTCTATAGGTCAGTGTGCCACGTCAATTACGCTTTGTGAACACTCGCCTATACACAGTCGGGCAAATTTAGCGCGCCGCCTTCGCTCGAAGGAAGTGCACGTCCGCCGTAGTAAAGCAGAATATAGAATGAAATCAAATCTTTATTCGACATTTCGGATTCACATGGCAGGAGCGCGCACAGACAAAATGACGAACAAGAATGGCTTGACTGGGCCTTTTCCCCCTACCGCATGCGCATAGTCACAGGAAAAAAAAAAAAAAAAAAAAAAAAAAAGAGCAGCCATAAAAACAGATTTCAACAATTATTTGGCAGCAGTGCTACACATGCAAAAGGAAAAATATCGGCATGTATATACAGATAATGAATACAGAAGCAAATATTGCTTTTGCATTCAATTTAGAGGTAATAGAGGTAAATGCACAGGCAATGTAGCGGTAAATATATAGACCTAAATCAGCAGGTGACCGTAAAGTAGCTGAGGCAAATATTTCATACCGCAAGGGGTCCGTCGATGCAGGTCTGAAACATGACTGCTCCAGCTGTTATATAATCAACCTTGGCCGCAGCGCAGAACAGACGGGAACACGAGCTCCGTGTACCAACTATAATATATAGCCTGTTCGGCAGTTTTTGTTGGAACCTGTTTGAATCTCATGGAATCTGTTGAAACTTCGTTATAGGTGCGGAATTGTTAAATGGTTCGACACGTCATATATACGTCGAATCCCACGCGGAATCTTACCACCTGTTTTGCCGTTTGCTCTTGAGAAGAGAAAACAAACCAGAATTTCTTTGTCGAATCTCACAAATTCGTAAGGTTGTAAGGCATACTGTAAACGGGCGTGTAGTAACTGCCATAATAGGAAGCACCTTCTACGCGACATATGTTACTTAAATAAGAACTACGATAGCGTAGCGCTTCGTATATAGTATTTGCGACGCTGCAAGGTATGCTGCTCGCTGCAAGTAGCACCAATCTCTATTCCAGACTTCAACGCTCAACCCTGTCTGTTTATTGAAGGAAAAGAGCACTGTGGAGGAAAAAAAAAGAAAAAAGAAAGAAGAAGAAGCATCACTTTGCTGGTTGGCCACTTCGCTATTCACATTTCTCGCATGCCCACGAACGCTTGCAAAACGATCGTCCGCCGCAGCCAAACGAGCGTATATATGTAGGCATGAGAGAATGACTTATAGCTCGCGAATATCTCGGAGTTGCAGTTCTGCCTCGCTTCATTTTTTGTGATGGTTGCTCCAAATTCGCCCGCGTGCCGGAGCGCCCGACCATTATTTCTTTCCTTTTCGCCACCGCCGTTCTTGCGCGGCGGCCCCTTTGAGATCAGCGCCGACTGAATGTCTGGCGCTTGCGCCGTACACAATAAGCTGCATGTACACACGGCCGGCGACGCCGCAGTGGCGTGCCCGCGAGTTCTAGCTCACGATCCTCCAATTTGCTGCTGTATACCGCACTATACGGATGTTTCGTCTCATCGCGCGCTCGGTCGGCTACAACAACAGCGCTATGCCCGTGGCCGCCTGTTGCAGGCAATTGTCAAACAACCGCTGCTCACGCGAACGGAGCTGTTACGTGGGCCGTCTTCTGTAAAACGCCGAAGCTGTGGAAGGCGAGAACGATGCGCTCGTCCTTCGGGGCCACTGCTGGAGAAGCGAGTGAACCCTTCCGCAACTCACAAGTCTGATTCCTTGCGCTAAACTGCTGTGCGCACATTCCTCCGCGCTGGTCGCGTATTGCCTTGCTCGTCCGTGCCGTTCGTTTCGACCTTCAGTTATGTATTTCCAACTCTCTCCTGCAGCTCCCCCCCCCCCCCCCCTACAATATGGCGGTATAGTATAACGACCAAGGTGCACGATCGAAAAGATTCATTGCCAGATCAACTGTTCGATCGTGCACAAAGTTCGGGAGCGCCTCCCAGAGTCAGCTGTAATTATGCCACAGGCAGTGCGACCTACAAACTTTTGAAAAAAGTTGATCTCTGAATTAAGCATAATAATTCGCTTTTAAACGCGTGTTCGTTCAGCTGCCAAACTTATCGCTTCAAGAAACGATATCACCCGCTGCGGTGGCGCAGTGATGATGACTTTCTGCCCACCAGGGAGTCGTCGCCGGTTCGATTCCCGGCTGCCGCATTCCCGTGAAGGCAGAATGCAAAAAGTTACTGCACCGGTGATTAATCCGGAGCCCCCCCCCCCCCCCCCCCCCCCCCATTCTAGTGTATGCGGCGGCTGTCTTGGCCAGGCCTGTATCGGCCTAATAAATCAACAACATTTTCTTTGAAATGGTGCATCGAATCTCCGGAGTCATTGAAACTTTTTGATGTTCGTGATCCAGCGCAAGGAGCTTGTACGCATCACATCGCAGTAAAAATAACAGTACGGTCGACACATGCAGTGCGCTTCACTCTCTGAGAAAGCTCGCAGGCGACAAGGTCAGCCTTCGAATAGGAGCCGAAAATCCTCAAGTGTCGCCCGGTTGCTACCCATTTAGATTGGTTCGATATTTACGAGAGAGTGATCCCGAACGATTACGACAGCCTGTCTGGCGTGAAATTTGTCCCCCCGAATCGATCGATTGACTGCTCTGCCGAAGGTAAAACGACGACCGAGGTTCTCGTGCCTTTATTTGATTGGCAAGAGAACGAATACGACTGTAAACTGTCTAATGATTGCTACTATTAATACCATCTATGTGGTGCCGTGCTCGTGATGTAGCCATGCATAGATGCGTTAAAAATCGAAAGCTGAGCGAAGCACGAAGCCGTGAACAAAGGCGTTTCGAATGAATGGAAGCGCGGCAAAATGCACCCGCAGCTGCATGGCTCAGCATGTACTACTATATTAAAGGACCCTGAAGCTTGCGCCCATAAAACACGTACACGCGAAAGTATTTTCCCCGAAAGCCGGCAAAATAGTCTCGAGTGAAATGGAAAAAAACCACACCGGCACCACTTGAAGCCGCTTTTGTACGCGTGTCATAAAAATAGGCGCTCTGCCACTTGTTGATTATCTTATACGGCTTATACTTAGGAACTGGCTTGCAGCTTTCCTTACATCTTGATTCGTTTTTTTATTTTTCTTGCCGCAGGGACATACAGCGTGTTTAGTGTTGCGAAGTGTTGCGCCCGCGTTTCCGTTCGGCGCAGCAGGCTAAAAAAAAACTGCGCAGTTTTTCAACCCGAAACCGGCCGAGCGCTTAATCGCAGGGCCTATTGTTGGTCTCCACGGTCTCCACCGCTGCTCCGAATAAAATAAAGCGCGGAACCGCGCGCTCGTCAGCACAAAGTGAGCGGGGCAAGTCCTCAGAGACTAGCTGACGCGGCCGCACCGGCAGTCCCGCAGGACTTGCTTCGAGGCATTCGGATCGATGCGGCCTCGCTGGAGAAACGCTCCCAACCCGCCGTGCGTATATGACGGCGACCTTGTGTTCGAAAACCGCAGTCGCGGCTGGCTTGCGGCGCTCTGCAGTGAAAGACGAGGGCACGTCGCGCGTTCGTTGGCTCATTTGCCAAGCGGGGATAAGATTATGCCGGTTTGGTGTACCCAGATCATAACCAAAGCAAATAAAGAATTAATTTTTTACTCATCCCAATTTCGGAGTCCCAAGGAAGCAATATCTGCATTACGTTGTTGTCGATGTAATGAACGAATTTATTTCGAACCAACCAACCAATCAGTCAATCGATCAATCAATCAACCGGTTAATTGCTCTGAAAAGCTCTCAATGCCAGGTTCAGACTGCAGTCCTCAATTTTAAGTTGCATTCAAAGGCGGACAAGATTACCGGCTTCATCGCGGTGTCCCTGGTTCGTATATATACTTTTGCTCAAGGTCGTATACGTATATAGCCTGTTCGGAGAGCGTGATGAAACTGTGTCTGTTGCGGGCAGCGGGCAGAGAAAGTGATAAATAATAATGGTACCAACCGAAGCTACTTAAAACAGAGGCGACAGTGCACACGGATATTTGGTGCGTTGCATTCACTCCGTGAAAGAAGCTGCTTTCGCTCAAAACGAGTAGCAAATTTCTCTAGACATTTAGAGAAAATGGGAAATGTCACGTTCGACAAACATGAATGGTAACCGAAACGTTAGCCTCACTCGTGGGAAGTTTTCGTAATTTTATTTCGCCACGTGGACTAATTGACGTACAATACGCACAGTTTTGTCGCTGAGGCCCGCGTGAGCAGACTTGCTGGCGGCAGTGCTCCTCTTCGCTTCCATGCGCGTCACATGACGTCTTTGCAAAACGGTCCGGAGACGAACCTCGTGTCATTCCTTGATTGTTTGTTTCGTAGAGGGCATGGTAGGATACAGCTGACCGAACGTGCAAGCGAGTGGATTGATCAAGTGCGCATTTATTCTCGCTTATTGACACTCATACGCGCAGCTATAGTTATACAGCGCCTCGATAACAATATACCGACAATGCTCGATACCGCTTTGGAAAGTTCTCCGTCTACAGTGGTCCCGTGTACTCTGAAGGAGGCAGGTCTGCTGTTAATGGAAGGCTTTGGAAACGATGTTTGGTGAGTGCAACGAATTGAAAGCGCGCAATTCGGGCTCTCGTCTTGCATGCATGGGACACGGGCAATTACAGTCGGCCACGATAGTTTGTGGATCCCATGACGACTGAATTCTCGCTCCGTAAATAGATGGTTCTAATTCAATGGTTCACTCTGTATATAGTATAGGCCGCATAGTGTATATTACACGCTGAATGCGACGTTAACGTGCCTACAGGCATCGCGGGAACTTGCAAATCCAGTCTCCCGTAAGCTTTCGTGGTGAGACTCTGTACGTGGGTGTGACCACGCAGCCTCAGAGAACGTCGACACGGCGTTTACAAACCCGCGCCTCACTGCGTTGACATCGGAGGCCGTGGTTCGGCGAAGGCCTGCCCATTCTCGGGGTCGCCCACGTGCTCTGACTCACGAGTACGGTTGCTTATTCTTACACCGTGCTCACGAGCGCGCACGCTCTCGCGAGGAGTGCAGCCAGGTTTACGGCGCTCACGGCTCGCTGGATTCATTAGCGCACGCCCTCGTGGCAATTAGCACCGATGAGCTGGTCCGATTCGAACTACAGATCAAGGCTGCGGGACTTCTCGCGTCGCTGTGCACGCCGCGCGTGCAAAGTTCAAGCGCGCTGCAAGCCAAGGACGGCTGACGAAAGTCGTGACGCCAGAACGCTCATCGGCGACGACGATCGCGATGGCTCACATTGAAACACATTGTGTTAAACAGCACTGCACTGCGTTTGCGAAAACGATAGGTATAGCCAGTACACAGGGTGTCATTGGTGCCAGCATTTTAAAATATGCGAGTGCCGCGTATACATATACTTGGACAGAACCAAGGTTATGTTTGCCGTCGCTTGGAGCAAGTCAGCTAGACTATATTTTATTTTGTGTTTTGCATAATAGCATTGTTAGTTAACCAGATTCATTAAATGTTACAATGGATGGCCCACAATTGTTTCACTGACAGTTTTGATCTAATAATAATACTTGAAGAGTTAATTAATAATTAGCTAATTATGTAATTAGGCAAAATACGAAATATAGTCTGACTTGCTCCAAGCGATGGCAAACAACATTGCCATTGGTTGTGTCCAGCTATATACATGACACCCGCATGCTTTTTTTTTTTTTTAATGTTGGCTCTAGTTACGTGGAACACCCTGTTTGTACGCAAGATTACACTTTAGAATTGTCGCACGTATGCCTATAGCAAACTGCAGGGACTCTGCGTTATTCGGCAGCTCCGCGGTATATATATACGGACGTGTCTACATTGCGCGGCGATACTTGTGTTTTGCTACGTGTCCTTTAAACTCTGTGTTAATCCATGTGTGAATTCGGCATCTCCAATTATGAGCTCATTTTCTTGCGCTCAATCACGGCCCATCCAAAGGCTGCCAACGTCGCCTTCTGATTGACATAAACAAAATCAATAAAGTCATTCTGTTTGCGCACAGGAACTCGCGTGCGCAGCTTTTCCAATAAATGATTTTAATTGAGTACAGTACGCTTCAACAGGATTTTTGTTGCGTTCAGCTCGTCCGGCGAGTGCACGCATGTAGTACTTAATCCGCGTATACGGCCGCACGGATTCCGCAGAAACGCCATATTTCCAGGCACTTAAGTCACGTTGCTCGCAGAAGAAAACCTTATTCTGTTTATCTCCGCGTGCAAGTTTCACTGCCAATGTATATGTATTTTGCTTTCGGGATGCATGAAAATAAGTAACTTGACAAGTTGACAATATTTCGTGCCCCAAAGACATGCCCCAAAGACATGTCTTTGATCGACTTCAACTACAACGTTGAATCGTTCTCCCGCCTTTTCTTTTTTTTTTTTCCCCCGAAAGTATCTGCGGCTAATTTCGGTATGAACGTGCCTGCGGGAACTTCGGGTTGGCATGCATGCACTGCTGGTGCTCCGCCAAGCGGCACACCCTCGCCTCCTCGGTGCTCGCGTAGAACGGGACGCAGTACAGTGCAGGAGGGCAGCGCTGACCAAGAGCTTTCGGCGGCCGCCAAGACGGCGCGCCAGACCGGGGTCGATTCGCGACAAGCGTGCATGTGTCACCACACGGCCATGGGTTGCCATGCCCCGACCATACGCGGTCGAACGAGTTATAGCGCACGTGGCCTGTGCGCCGTGACGCCTGTTGCCACGGGTGAAACAGTCGATTGATGCTCGAGGCGCGATTATCACTCGCGATACAATGAGACGTATGCGGGCACACGCAACGCTTGCAGCTGGCACGCTATATGCCTGCAGCTCAGCCGCCGAATAGACGCTTGCCTTCCCTGCACAGAGGACCACCTCCGAGCTCGGTGCGCAGAGACCGAGGGTGCGTGAATAATTTCGATTTCGGGAGAGGGCATGCGGGGATTTTATTTCGTGCACAAGGGCGGAGTGGGCATTTCTCTTTGCCGGGACGTGATGGGTGAAATGTACTTTAAAACTTATCGGTAGAAAAAGTCTGCAAAAGATAATAGCGACAGAAATGACGAATACTTCCACCAGATATTCAGAGCGCACTTCAGCGCTTTCTGACGACGCTTCTCCACATCCCGTGTGCGCCGATGTGTACTTCATAAACATTTTTCTCAAGAATGACACGTTATCATATGCCTGACTTTGTTCGACATGCATACTCGCACATTAACTAATAAACTAATTTCAATTAACTTGTATCGGAAATCTATGTGATTTTCAGCAGCACTTGAAGTGGACTTGTGGGTGTGTGATGATCCATGTGTTCCGGTAATCAGCGCACTTATTCTGCACCGTTTGGGAAAATATAGCCTTTGATATCGCACATTTACTGAACGATATTAGGTCGAGCAATCATCCAGCCAATGAATCAATCAACGCAGACGTCAATGTACATATGGCGGTATTTTTCTACGACGAGGTTTACTTTCGAGAAACTGCACAATGGTTTCGGTTTGCTGATCTCACGTGAAAGTCACCTGCAGATACAAATAAAACTGCGAAATAGTGCGCGCTTATCAAATCTATGCACTGATGCAAGCGCTCTTGCATTAAGGACACGTGCCGATTACACGCGTCGTTTTGAGAGCAGTACCGTCGGTGCGCGCTAGCGTTCTTGTTAAAAGATACGAGGTTTCACTCTCCATGGAGGTCACAACAAGCATACGATGAAGGTGCAGTAAGCCGGAGCTGGTACTTCCACAGCTATTTCCTCTCTCTTTTCACACCAAAACTCACTGCCAGTACCGTAAGCACCGTACCATATGACACCGACAGTGGCGTAGCCAGACATTTTTTTTTTTTTTCAGGGGTGGGAGTGGCGAGAGGCCCGCATACTGACGCAAAAAAAAAAAAAAAAAAGAAATCGCAGAGGGGGGGGGGGGGGGGGGGGGGGGGGGGGCGTGCTCGGTGTGCTCTATGGCCCTGGGAACTGCGGAGTATAGCAGTCGATCACATGTTCCAAAGTCTGTGGATTGACACATAATATATACCGTGCTACTTGTCAGGCTCGTTGACGCATGACGAAGCATAAAGCTGCGGAGCGCATGCCGCTATCCAAGCGCGGTTAATTTGCGAAGAGCGCAGAGAAGAATGATTTAGGGCAGCGTCAGCCAATTAGTGCTGCTTTCCTGCCCGTTGCAGCTTCACGCACGATGGATAGTGGCGGTAGGTAGGGAACGTCCTGATGTTACATGAGCGCACATAAGGCGCCCCGCGGACCACTTAGCATCGCCCTTCGCGGTTATCCGCACCGCGAACAGGGTATTGATGCGCAAAGCTTTGCGTGCCGTATACGCAACCCCCCGCTGTGTGCTCTGTATACAGTCGGCACAGCCCGTAAACAATTCGCTGCGTGCTCCTTAAACAAGAGCCCGCACTTCGTAACGTGTGCTCTTAACGAAGAGCGCACGGTATGTTAGGATCCAGTGATGTGCCCATAGGGTCATCATCACTTCCACCGCCTATACGAGCGGACCGGGTCGAACGGGCTACCCGCGGAGTGCCAATCTCAGCCGTGGGGGCGGCCCTTGCGACTTCCTCCAGCGAGGCGTCGGCGAAAACATCCGGTGCCTGTTGTCTGGGCGGAAGAGCCCGCATGCCCAACAGGCGCGCAATCGACGAAAGGGAACGGACGCGTTGCCCACTTCTTCCGTGAGAACACGTCTGTTCCCCTTCTGTCTCGAACCGGTCACGATCTCTGCGCTCTTCCTCGCCTGTGGAGTCTCAGGACAGGACCCATATCCTCTGTCAATCTCATCAGCACGCGCCGAGGTCCACCCATATATATATATATATATATATATATATATATATATATATATATATATATAAATTCCGAGGCTGTCGTCAGGATGTCCGTTGTAAAGTAGATGTACAGCTGCCTACATAAGAATGAGGTCAAGGATCTATAGATACTGTACGAAAGCTGTAGGGCCTTCATTACCGAGCTCGTATGCTCAAAACGAACAAGAGGGGCAGGACTGAGCTGGGAGTCACAAAGTATCTGCTGAGAGCAATTAGGTGAAAATATTCGCTAACAGGTCTTGTGTGATGAAGTAATTACCATACCAGACCTTCGCTGTGTCAGAAAAAATGTCATGTTTCGTTCACTTAATATCTTTGCTTTATCGTCGGCATAGGCGAATCGCCTAGAAATTGCAAAACGGACACCCCCGCAGGGGCCCCAGACGGCGAGGTCTAATCTAAGCAGCGCAGTTGCTGCCAGTGCCGTCACTGAAGTATGGTTCGTACCTGGGCTCGCAATAAAGGACACTTTACTATGAAGAATTGTAATAATAACAAGGCGATCGACTATGCCATGCGAGCGAATTGACGTGTGCGCGTATTGCCGGCCGTCTTGTGACCCTCTTTTTAGTGTCTTTGTGAGAAAGAGTAATCTTTTTCTCTTAGCTCAGATCCTTTCTTCGATGAGGCTCTTTCATGACATTACCCTGAAGGCGTCTCCAGGAAGGAAGGATAGCGTGGGCCTTTCCCAGCAGTCGTGTACATAGCGTCCTGGTCCGACAACGCCCACGCAGGCGCTGCCGAGCGTTTCCGACGCCTTTCTTCACTTCCTGCTCGTTCCTTCCGGCGATTTCCCGCCAGGCACCACGAGGGGGCCCTTTGTTCTTCCCATCGGCGGCTCCGTTGCACGATGCAGCCATTGTCGCTGTGTCCTGGAACCACGCTCTCCGCGAAGAAGAAAATCCGACGGCTGGAAGACAAAGGAAAGGGGGTTATTCACACACGCTCGAAAGGCGCTATGGTGTGCAGACGATCTCGCAACGTTGGCTGCAGCGTCCAAGTGTGGCGCGCTGTCGTGCCTATAGCGGTGTGACATACTATCGCGTGCGATGATAACTGTCATCCACGCGACTGTGGCACGGAGCTACGCGCAAAGCACGACGCTTCGAGTTGTCGATGAATTCGGCCTCGCTGTGCGATATGCTATAGCATCCTGGTTAGCTCAGACGCTATAGAGAGACCGCCCGTTATCGAGTGAAGTTGGTCCTGCAGGTTCGAACCCCGGACCGGGACGAAATTTTCTTCAACTGCGAAGCTTTTCTTTTCTGAGAAACCGGCTTGGGTTCCTCTTTGTATATACCTCCGTGCTATACAGTCGGGTGGACGGCAATGTTACCTTCCTCCACCTTGCGGGCTTCCGCAGAACATCCTCGCGCGTATAAATACGTAAACGGACACTGCGCTTGCGACCCTCCTTGGACACATAATCTCGCACAGTACGAACGCACACTGCCCGAAGTCGCGCTCTATATATCTTCTCCCGGCATTTGGTCATCCCGCTTTAGAGTTCCCCAGAAAAGCGCCGCTGCACAGCTGCCTCTCGAGATATACGCCCTCACGCGCTATCTTGTTGGGTCCGCACTCAGCTAGATTGTAGAGCTCAATCACTGTCTTTTCGCGGAGAAGAAACGAAGGCATCAGTGGAGACACACGTGGGGGGACATCGGACGATTGGGAATACAAGTAGGCCCGCGTGGTTCGTGCTTGTGCAGCCGTGCTCGGCATGACCCGATGGCAGCCAAATCTCGCTCCGGAAGCTTTCGTTCCCCGGGTAACGCAGGATGACTAAAGGAAACGCGTTTTGTTGGAATAGCATCAGCTGACAGCTCTTCGGGGGCTGCATGTGTTTGGAGAAGCAGGGTTATTGGCGGACTGAGCGACATGCCAGCGCGCATCATGGTCGTTTGCATAAGAGACAAAGACCGGCGGAAAAGACCGCGCGAACAAGTCCATATGTATGCACAAGTTAGAGAACGGATTTGGTGCATGGCTGAATTTTCAGTTATAATGGGTGCAATTTGACGCACACGCAGTATATAAGCACGTTGCAAGTTCGCCTTTACTGCTATTTTGCGAAAGTTTGCATTTGTCAAAACAAAGAGATTCTCCAAAAAGAAAATAAAGAGGTCTCGAGTCCAGTAGTAATCTCCTTGCCCAGGCGCTTTAATGGAAGAACCTCCATAGCCAGCTGCTGCGCTTCGGCGCCTTGGGAGTGGACGGAGAGCCCCCCATCGATTCGACGACCTCGATGCCGTTCGACCGCGTGCCGTGCATGGTTCACGCGCCCTCTCGGCGTGCTTCCTTTCCCTCTGCGTTCTCCCCTGTGGAAGGACGGGCGCGTAACACGTTTGACGTCCGGGGTTCCTTTGATGGCCGGTCTCATTCGCGTCCACTCTCGGTCCGTTCCAGTAGGCGCTCCTGCCTACGCTCCTATACAGGCGAATGTATGACGGCGTGCCGTGGGCGCTCGCGGCTCCTTGCTGACCGTAATTTCGCCGGCCACGTGTAGGAGACAAGCGCAGCCGGACAGACCGCGTCCTTGCGCTCGTGCTTCCCACGTGCCTTGGGACGAACTCGTTGGTAAACTAACCGTTTACGTGTTTGCGCGTGCAGTAGTCATTTTTCTATAGGCTCACGCCGCAGCTCGTATACCAATACGCAGATTCCTAAGAGCAGAGGTTTCAGAAGCGTGGAAGCTGGTCACTCACGCGTGTACTCTTTATGGCGTGTACACGAAAACTCTTGAACTGCGCTGACGTTACAGAGTTGTGTACAGGTGCAGAGCGGTGAAACGCCGCGCTTTATCTCAGCCAGCTCAATCATCTAGACGTTCTTTATTTCTCAGAGAGAAAGAGGCTCAGGGCACAAGACTGTGGAACCGCAGTAAGAGCTACGCGTATAGGACAATAATACAGCGTACGTGGCGTCCCTCTCCGCCCGTGCTTCTCCAGCAAGTTCGGAACATTCCATCGGGCGCAACCTTGGCTCTATCGCTTCGAGTGGCATTGATCAAAGCTATATCAAGCGGAAAACGCGCGCAGGCGATTCGGTGGCGATGCGTCGTCGCGGCATACTACACGGCGCCTGCACATCGCACACACACGCACACCGAGCACGTCGCCTGCGAGCCGAAGGTCGCGAACTCGCCGAGATAGATGCCGCGGCTGCGCGAACGCTGCCACAACGCTGTCCGAGGCCCGGCGATGGATCGCTCGGTGGAAGTCCTTGGGGCGCCCGACGCCGAGGTATACGCAGTTGGCTGGCGACGGACAATGGACACTGCGCTGCCAAGGATTCCGCTCAGTGCTTCCTTTATATATCCACAATTTCGTTGCGAGAAGTGTCTTATAGCACACAGAGCACCACGAGCGCTATTATAACCGTTATCGCGGAGCCCCTATGCGCCAGCCTTTCGAGACGTTCGTAATTATATTGCATGGCGCCTTGTGCTTCTCTGTTTTAATCTGTTCGCGATTGTCTCTTACAAATGCTATGCGTTCGACGCTCGGGCTTCACGCTCTGGACCGTTTTGCGAAATAAATTTCCGTCGCATATCATCGCCCGTGTCCCTTTGTCTCGCTACGCCGATCCTCGAGTGGTCCAACATTCCAAGATACGCTCGCTTCTTTCGGGCCTCATTCCAGATCCTATAGTGCTGTTTACGCTATAGCCGAGGAGTCGTTCGCATATACGCGTGGCAGAGATCCTTTTCGTTGCCCGCTGTTCCGGCAGATCGATTGGATGGCGGGCCTACGTCACGAACAAAAAAAGAGCTGCGCGCTGTTATCGGGCTGGGGCACACATTTGCATTGCAACTCAATAATCTGATTTAAATTTAAATTACGGGGTTTTACGTGCCAAAACCTGCAAATTTGCAGGCGCAAGTTGGAATCAGCTAGCGCAAGACAGGGGTAATTGGAGATCGCCTTCGTCCTGCAGTGGAGTCCTGCATAAATATAGGCTGATTTGATGACGATGACATGCCAAAACCACGATCTGATATGAGGCACCCCGTAGTGGGGGAGTACGTAGTAATTTTAACCACCTGGGGGTTCTTTAACGTGCGCCCAATGCGTTTTTTGGATTTCGCCCCCATCGAAATGCGGCCACCGCGGCAGGGAAGCCACTATACTGTACCACGGCGGGTGATTTGCTTTTTGTCGTGACCCGAGAAAGGCATTTGTTTGTTTGTTTGTTTGTTTGTTTGTTTGCTTGTTTGTTTGCTTGTTTGCTTGTTTGTTTGCTTGTTTGTTTGTTTGTTTGTTTGTTTGTTTGTTTGTTTGTTTGTTTGTTTGTTTGTTTGTTTGTTTGTTTGTTTGTCACTGGCTCATACCCACTGTGGGGGAGATGCGGAGGATGGAATTAGAGGGCGATTAGTAATTCCGAGAAAACAACTGAGATAATTGGGAAAGAATCAAGAGAATAGAAAATAACAAATAAACATAAATTGAACTAAAACTCTTTTTGAAATGACTATAAACTCTTCCACGGCTGAGCAAGCACGCATCCTTGTGAAACAGCCCAAGAGAGGAGGCTCCGAGGGAAATAATTTCAGGAATTGCAAAATCCACTCCAAATGTTGTAAATGTTGGTTCTGAAATGCTTTTCCTTGCATGTGCAAATCGTCCACAGAATAAGAAAAAATGGGCATTCTGTCTCATCCTCACCACAGAACGGACACAGCGGGAATGGAGAACTACATATTTAGAGTGCGCCTTCGTCGTCAACGTGCCTTCTTCTCCTTTTTTTTTTTTGCCTGTCCGCGAAAAAGCCATGGACGGCATTCCTCTCTAAACAGCGGTATAGCAAAAGTCGGCGAAAGAGCGTATAACCGGACGTTCTCTGTTTTAAGTGCCTCTACTCGCGAAGCTCTTAATTTCTCCAGTCACGCGCAAGTGAAACTGAAGCGGTAGTGCGCGCTATCCAACCCGAACCCGCAGCAGGAAGTTTGCGCCCGCAGGCTGATTCACATGGTTTATCTAGCACTCTCGAGTCTTCGATGCCTGCCTTTCCGTCATGTGGCAATAACGCAGTGCTTCCGCGGGACCTCCGCGAGAGAAATTCAATAGCGGCGAAAAGTTCCCCTCGGTTTATTTCCTCTTTCGCCCCGAATGCGCATGCCCGGTGAGCAATCCCTCGCTCTCCCACGGGCGTTCTGCTCACGTATACCAGCTTGCCGCCAGCTGACTGCGTAGCCAGCGGTGCCGCAGATAGGGCGACGCGGAGGGAAGCAGCCGTCGTAGCAGCACGCTGCGGCTTTCTGGCCGAGCCAGAGACGCGTATATCTCTCGAAGGTTCTTCGACAATCTCCTTCACGGCAATCGGCTTTCGTGCATGACACCGTCAAACAGAACAAGCGGAGCTGTCGTTCGTCTAAATCCGCCCATCGTCTGATTGTGCAAGGTCTTAACCGAAAGGAAGCCGTCCTCAAGATAGCGGGCCCTCCGATGTCCTTCAATTGCCATCTCATTTGGAGACTGCATGCCTGCGTCGCATCAGTCGCCATGGTGCCGAGAGATTCCCTTCGTACCGACCGATATGCCTGGTAGCGTATAGCCGACCCCTCGATACCTTACTTTTCCATTACAGTAAGGCAAGCTCTGTATTCACTCAGGGACCCACTAGGTGCACCCACCGATAAAGGTACTCCTTGTTGCTGAAAAATAAATAAATATCCGACACTTTTTAGCTGCGCATATTGTCACGATGTATAGTAACGGTGAAGGACACAGTAGCAAAAATTGTGCATCACGAGACTGGGTGAACGTGTGCCCCTAAAAGCGAGCGACACTTGAAGCACAACGATAGCGGCGAGCACCTGCAGGCGATCGTTGAAAATGTGATCTCCGGGCCGAGCGCGTCGGCTTTTATACATGACTCGTCGAAGGTTGCAGCGTAATCGCTGGTGCTCACATACCTTCCAGAAAGTGCAACACTATCGCTTCCAATCTGCTAACACAAGGTGCAGCGAGAACATGCACAACACACGGAAACGACGATAACATCCGAGTAAGTTCCAAATCATGCAGGCGGGTCTAGCGCTGAGCGATAGCATCACGTTGTTAGCGGGTGAAATGCAGTCTCCGGAAAAAGGATAAATAAGTACACGAGTCAATATGGTGGTGTTCGTGACACTCCGCAGCATCTCCGCGGAATCAACCCTCTACGTCTACCGTTCCCCACAGCGACAAAATAAACGACCGGTGACTCGTACTATTTTATTAGCGTCGGACAAGCGGAAGCTAGTTGGGTGATGTCAACTAAAATGCACGAATTCGGACGGAAGATCGATCGGTATTTGTGTAAAGCAGAGAGTGCAGGAAAATACAGGCAGATCCAACGCAGCGTTGGAAACTAAATTACGCCAAGCTTCTTTGAGTCATCTAAGTATATAGCAGCAATAGCGGATGATACGGGCATAGCCTCGTCGCCTGCGTAACTGTTACTCGATCTCTGCCATGAGGCGAGGAAAGCTTCGCTTTAAAAGCAAGATGCGCTGCAGTTCTTAAGCGCCTAATATACTACGCTTCCGCGCGAAGCTGTCTGTGAGAGCACGGTTTTATGAGATGCGCGCGCTCCTACCATAAGTGCCTGGGGAACCAACACTCCCAACCAACTGCCCTTGTGAAGATGGCCCGGATAGGTAACATCAACGGATGTTTGTCAACATGGGTGCACGTTAAAGGACTGCATGTGACTGAAATTAATAATAATCATCAGTTCAGTGCGGGGAAGGCCTCTTCAGCAGATGTGTTCACTAAGCTCGTCCTATACGCCTGCAAGTTTCCTATAGTTTCACAACTTCATACAATATCCTCCGGCGTCCTGTACCGGCGGTTATCCTTCTTTTGGCTCCCGTTCCAGTGCTCTGGTGCAGTACCGGTTCGTCAGAGTCATGCGCGGACAAAGTTGCTTGTGCATCTCGCGAATCAAGCCTCGTAACTATATAATGTATATGATTTGAACACCAGAACTATACATCATATATGGTCGCGTGATCCCCCCACGTACGTCAGCGATTCTCCGAATGCTGGTCTCGTGGGGCTCTGCGTGCATATAGCATACAGCGCGGGCGCGAATGTCCGTATGGTCAGTCTATTTTCGGTCCGCCCACGATAATATACGGTGCGGCATAAACACGGCACAGCTGCGCCGACGTGCACGTGCATCGCAGCAGGGGGCAGCATTCCGAGGTCGAGAGCGCACACAAGCGCGGGCACGGCCTTCTCATTCCTTCTGTATTTTTCTTGCCGCGCGCGCATCGTAGCATGCGCTCGTCGTGTACCTTGGCTGTTTTTGGAAGACAGCTTGGCGAGGCGATGGCGCGCGAGACAAAGGCAGCCATCATCGCGCGCGCCTGTTTATGTTCGCGTCTTTATAGTGCGCCGGTCGTCTCGTGCCCGCGTGTCCCGACTTTCATGGGCGACGAGCAGTGCAGTAAAACGCGGCGGAGAACAATTCGTCGCCGTCGACACGTGTCCCCTTTTCTCGTTTGGCTCTCGGCACGAAAACGCTCGCGCGTGCGTGCGTGCGACGGTGCACCCTTAGATCTCCGCGGGGTAGTGGGCGCATGCGCTGCACCCATAATCGCCGACAAATATGCGTGCATGCACGCGCGCTGCATCCCGAGGATTAACAGGCGCAGGAACTGGGCTTCGTGTAGCTCTGGCAAACCGCTGGCCTTCCTCGGACAAGTCGCGCAATGGCCGTGACTCGCCGATTCGATCGGTCCGGCGATCGACCGATGGAACAAATACATCATATATATGTCGACTAAGTAGTGTCGACCACTGGCTTGCAGCTAACTTGGCCGAGAGATCAACGGCACCTGGACTGTATGTGTGCGCGAGTGAGTTCGTGCTTTCACGTTCCGTTGCCGTGCAGAAGCAGCAGCAAAGCGGAGGCGGGGAGCGCGAAGGGAGCAGCATACCAACTGACGATTTTATTGCGGTAGCCGCAGTGTATACATCTGTAGATACCCAAGGTAAGAAAGAAAGAGAAACAAACCTACTGAGAAAGCAGTGAACGACGACAACTGATGTCAATCGTTCATATATGCAAAGTGTCTTTATTATTATTATTATTATTATTATTATTATTATTATTATTATTATTATTATTATTATTATTATTATTATTATTCCAGAGAGTATAGAATGACGGTGCACTTGAGTGTGACGTATACGGTCCTATATGGTTAATTGAAAGGGTTGACCCTCGCCGCAACAAGTTGCCACTTGATAGCCAACGGTGCATGTGTCCTCGAAGTTCTGACATGTGACATTTCTTTTTAAATTTAATACGAAAGTGTCAGGCTTCAAGCTCATAGAGGAGTAATGGAAAGCGTCAGAGCGCCCTAAATAATTTACTACTATAGGTTACGTGTAAAACATGGCGGCCGTGGCATATTTGCACCTCCGCAGCCTCTTCCGGCGCATCCTCCATCCCGCAGAAGCATAGCCTTCGAGAGCTACGGGGTTTTCGCGATTTTTAAAAATCCCATGTTGCAGATAACATAATTCTAGTCCTTGAGCTAGATTATTCAGAGAGGCGGACATCACTTGCACGAGAAATCGAAACACATTCAAATGAAAAAAAAAAAAAAAAAAAAACTTATTTGCTTCTTCTTAATTTCTTTACGACACATACTGCAATTAACGAATTGTAGCCGGTGTGTTTCCACAGCGTATCCACTTGGAATGAATTTCCAGAATCACACCAATTTGGAGATATGCGGCATCAAACTCGCCGTAAAAGCTCACTGTTGTTCCACTTACTCTTTTAACAAAACGCTCTATTATGCTTTGAAGCATAAAATTGTCGCAGTTTCACCCGAAAGGCGAAGCATCAATTGCGATAGCAAATTAGTAGAGAGCTATACGGAGTAAGGGTAGTAGTTTTATCAGCTCTATACACTTGGACATGCAGCAGCACCGGCAACGCGCTGAAGTGTTGTCGACGCCGTCGGCGTTTTGCCCGCGTTCGCACCGAACGCGCGCGGCGTTGGTGACTGTTGCCGGTGCCTCTGGGGGCGGCTCGGAGGTTTTCGACGAGATCAGAATGGGACACTCGTCGAACAGCGTCGGAAATCTTACCCACATTCTCGCCTCGCAACGCTTTTATATAAATACGCATTTGGTGCCGCAGTTAAACGTCGCCTCCCTTCCCTCCCTCCCGTCCCCCCACGACCTTTCGCGCGACGGAAGAAGTCGCGTTAGCTCTCTATATATGGTGATTGTAAAGGAGGAAAGAGACGCTTAATTCTGCAGCTCTTCAGGGAGCACGGCGCAGAACGCGCGTTTGCTCTCCGACGTGCGTTCGCTCTCCGTGAAAGCGTGCGCGTCCCTCGCGCCCTTTCGCTCGCACATACTAACCTTTCACTCACGCGACGATTTTATCGCCGTTGACGTCATACGGAACCTCACGGCGACGACGACGCCGACGGCAGAAACCCGCTTTGGAGTGTCCACAATAAAAGTAACGGAACGCCCATGTATTTCGTCCCACATTTTGAGAAATAACATATTGAAACTGGTGTAATCCTGGCAATTCATTCAAGTGTATATGCCTTGCAAACTCACCGGCTACAATTAATAAATTGCAATACGTGCCGTAAAGCAATCAATTAAGTTAATTAGTGACTTTTCGTTAATTAGTTGAATGTGTTTTTCGATTTCTCATGCTAGTAATGTCCGCCTCTTAGAATAATACAGCTCAAGGGCAAAAGCTATGCTATCTCTGCCACGGGCGATTTTCAAAGATTCCGTAAAACTTAAAAACTATCCCCCCCCCCTCCCCCCACCTTCTTTATGTGTGGCGATACGTCACCAATAGAGCTCGCACGTGCACCTTGATTATGTCGTCGTATACAGCGACGAAACCGGAGTGACGATGGACGTTTTCCGGGGAGCGACATGACACCGAGGTTGAGTTGGAATGTGAAATTTCTCTTCTACCGAGGCGCTCGTCGAGCGTGCAGCGCGCGTGAACGCACGCTTCGATGGTGGCCGCCACGTCGCCTGTGCAGCGCGGCCGCCTCCTCGACAGGCAACGCTGGCCACGGACAATGCAGGCCGCGTGCACTGCGCGACCCCCGAGCGATTGCTTCGCGAGAAAACTACTATATGCGGAGCCATTGTTTTCACTTGACGTCGATGCTGTGACTCACCTGCACGAAAGGAACGCCAAAGCGCCCTTGCGCATGCAGCTATGCAACAACAGCTGCACGACGCCGATCTCCAAAAGAATATTCGTGAGGCCAACTCGGCGCTGCGCGTGAAATGCGGACGCACAAGAGGACGAAGTATATCGCACACGCAGTGTTCACACAAACTCGCGGAGTCTCTTTATACACCAATGCATAAGATAAACGGAAGACGAGTGCACGCTCGATCGTCTAGCTCCCACAAACAACGATGTATATGTAGAGTATACATGCACATAACGCGCAGCTATGTTATGACCTATATTATTTTCGCACCATTCTCGCACTGTGGAACTTCGCGTGCAAGGCCGTCGTTCCGTGCCAGAACATCATTTATTTATTTATTTATTTATTTATTTATTTACTTTGTTTACTGGAAAGTGCAGATGCCTGCGGTGCCACTCATCTCATGCTACTTCAAATGAACGATCCGAGTTGAAAGGGCACACAAGAACACACACTGCAGCTGCGCATGTCACTTCGACATCTATTTTGGAGATTGCAAGAGAGTTTCCTCTCCGTTTTCCCTCATAAGAGTTTGACTATATAGGCCGCTTTTGAAGCTGATTCCCACCATCGTCGCGACTCTCGGAATTATATATTTTTCTGTCTCTTGTCCGCACATTTCCATGACAAGAGGGGGCGGCGCACAAGAAGCTTTGAAGCACGCAATTCCTCATTTGTGACCTACTTCAGTGCTCGCCGAGACGTGCTCGCCCTTCGTGTCACCCGTACTGTCTTTAAAACGAAATCTGCACTCGGGGGAGTGACTCGATCGCGGAGAGCAGGTGCGATCAGCCAGATCCATGTACAGCGCGCATATATAGAGAGCAGAATAAGTGGGCCTTCGGAGTCGGGGCGAATTCGCCTGGAGACTGAGGCGAAGCGGGCGTATACGATCGAGCACCGTCGTTGTCATGACAACCACGGGTAATATATGCCTGTGCTCACACAGCGTTATTGTTTCTTCGTTTGCTCTTCATGTTCACGAGCTGCCAGTGCACTCCCAGTGTTTCTTTTATGAGGTGTCTTGATGGCTTTTACGGGAATGACCGCGCCCACCGCATGCCGCCTTGAATCAATGGGGGGAAAAAATAAAGAACTAAGTGGGAAGCATGTAAGCTAGCGAGCGTCTGTCCTGTGCACAACGTTTCGTCCCGCCCTTATTCCGCTCAGCCACACTATATGATGCACCAACTGGCCCAGCAGTCAACGCTTCTGAAAATAAGACAGTCGTGGGGGAGCTCTGTATTCACGAAGAAACTGCAGATTAAAGAGCACTTTTTTTATTTTTTATTTTTTTATTATTATTTTTTTTTACAGTGCTCAGTACTGTGAGTGTCCTTAATTTCAACATAAGTGTGGTGGCAGCGAATATTACGCTCTGGTGCGAGTCTGAATTAGTGAGAAACGTGGTAATATACTATTGGGGGAGATTAGAAAATACTGTGCGCGAATTATGGCTGTGCTACGTCGCGTTTAGCATAAGCCTGGAACGTTAACGTAGGGCTTTAAATTCTCGTTTTTCGAGTCTTCGTTATCGAAGCAAGTGGACGCCGATGAATACGAGAAAATAAAACGTGTGACCGAGGATATGCGTGTCACACGGACCGGTTACACGCGCGTCAGCGTAATAAACGAGCGTACAGCAAATTTACGAGATCGACCTCAACCCGCCCAGGGGGCGCGCGGTGCATCCCGCTCGGACGGAGGGATAAGTGGTAATTATGCAAATCTATGTCACGGCTTTCTCAGGGCGAAGGGACTTAATGTGATCTCCGTAAACTCGAGTCCTTTTGGGGCTTAGCTTCTGAAATAGGTCATTAGTTTTGGATGAAGTGGTTCGGATTAAGTGGACATTTATGCGCACATTCTTGCACGTCGATGGCGCGCAGGAGCGATTCATTTCAGGTGTCAGCGTCTCCACCGTACTGCAACCAGGCACAATATGCCCCGTGTTTTCTTCGACGTCAAGTGCTGCAGCGCTCGCGCCATTCATCTTTAGCGAAGCGTGGAAGCTGTGAGCCGTCTTTTGAAGGCCTCCTATATATATTTCAAGATTCCAGCTTTCAGTAGCTGCAGAGTCAGTTAGGCCAGCTGGGCCGGCTTAGGCCGCCAAGAGAACTGGTACTTTCTTAGTTCGCTATCACAATTTCTTACGCATGTTTACTACATCATCATGTGACACAGCACGAGCACATGGCTGACAAAAAAAGAATTGTAAAATCAGTGTCGTCAAGCGTAGGCGGAAGGAAAGGGGGAACGGTTCGCTCCCACTGATAGTCTGACAGGATTACAAGATGCTTCCTACGTTACACATGCTTCACAATAAGATTTTCTGCGCACTGTCCGTGAGGATAGAGCCTAACCTTACTGGATGATCCTGCCGCGGTCGGTTTCGAAGAACCGTCTTCGCACGGGTACCGAAAGCTTTCCGCGAAGGATGCACGTCGCCGATTCGGCGCGTCAGAGTCTCATCAGCGCAGCCCGCATTCATAGCGGGCTGGCTGACAGGCTGCAGAGAAGACCCACTTCGAGAACGCGCCTCATTCGTTCTCCGAGCTCAGTGCCCGGCGGCCCACATGCCAAAAGGAGGCGCCGCTGACAGGTGACCCGGGCGCCGCGCATTCGCCGCGGGTCGCCGCCGCCGACCGAGACTCGGTACAGTCATGCGCGGAGACAACCATACCTACACTAACGACATCCGACGGCACGAACAAGGGCGCCACGCCTCCTCTGCGCACACGCAGTGAGGGAAAGGAATTCTCGTTGCCCCATCAGCTGGCGCTTTTCGTTTGCTTCACTTGTATGTAGCAGAAATGTTATAGGAATATGTATGCCGCGCAGAAATAACGTTTCTGTCTCGTCCTCAGCACCGACAGTTCCATTCCGTCGGGTTCGGAATACGAGAGCGCCCGTACACTGAAATGCAGGTGGGCGTTAATTGCCCCGAGGAGGTCAACTCAAGATTAATACTCAGCCGTGCGCCGTATGCTTTTACTCGTATGCAGTATATAGTCCACCCGCAGTTCTGGGACCCGTCAATACTTCTGTACGCACTCATTGTTTCCTGCGAGGACTCGATCGAGGTGTGCAAACTCACGTTCTGAATCGTCTTCTAAAATGCTTCTTCCAAGCTTAGATCAGGCGAACCTGTCTTCATTGCATGCATACAAAGATGTGTGCGTATAGGCTATATAGCATTTAGGACAACGCTGTCGTTGGTCATGCATGGTATATCAGAAAGGCATGCAGCGATGCGCTTCAAAATTCTATCTTGATCTTGCGACCCCCCTTTAAGCTGATTATGACGTACATATTGCTAGATTGCAAAAAAAAAAGGGGGGGGGGGAGTTTTTTTTTTTTTTTTTTTTTTTTCGCACAGCACTGCTTTTCTTGAAGGCCAGGGACAGTGCGGTGATTACTGTCGGGATGTTTGCGCAGTCCATGCGCTTGTAATACGATATGTGCACTTCGGCTTCATTTCACTAGCTTCTGTTTCACTATAGTCACTGCACGGCAAAGGTAGTGCGTTGCTTTTAGAAGTCCAGTATAGCTGTGAGGTAGTTTAGGCATAATTAAGCTGATATTGCAACATACAGCTCCGTGCTTCGTTCCTTCTCTTTCTTGTGTCCAAGTTCAATTTCCGAGCTGTTTAATTATGTCCAACCAAGCATCCGAAGCTCAAACTTTTTTTAAGCTGTCCTCGCTCACCTCAATGGTATCCCTGCTAAAAGAGAGAGAGAGAGAGAGCAAGCGAGAGAGGAAAGGCAGGGAGGTTAACCAGAAGTCAGTTTCCGGTTTGCTACCCTACACTGGGGTGGGGGATAAAGGGGTTGGAGAGAGTGCAAAGAGAGAGAGAGAGCGAAAAAAAAAAAACAGAAAAAAAAAAACACAGGCATTGGTAACAAAGGAGGCGTTCCAGTCACAGACGTTCACACAGGCCAGTGGACTTCAGGAACCGCAGGAGCGCTTGCACGGCCTTCTGATGCGATGTTGAGTCGCGTCGATGTTGCAGAATTGTTTCTTCCGATAACGGCTGGTCATCCAACTGGTTCAGCACGACGGAGAGCGATTGTCTCTGCACACTGTATTGTGGGCACTGACAAAGAACATGACGAATCGTTTCCGAAAAAACTTGCTAAAAACTTCCCAATTATGTACTACACAAAAAGGTTGCTTTGCACGCAGCAGCAAATCGCGGGAGAACGAAGGAACGAATCTGGCACTAAAAGGAATCCTTAGGAATGTACGTATACCGCCTGAAATTGGCCATGTGCCTCGAGCTGGGAATGTCTGCTAATGCGACGCACCCATACGTATACCGGGAGTACTTTGAATTCTACGCAAAGAGCGGCAAAACCGGCGTGATATGTAAATTGCCAGAAATTGCTCTCCAGCTGTCGGGAAAACCGGAATGTCACGCAATAATGCCTCGCACGCAATTCGATCGGCGATATATATCGCCGCTCCAGCAGGCGGCGCAGATCGAATTGCTTATCGGCTCTCGTTGCGATTCGAGCACGTTTCTCGCACCGTGACATCATGCGATTGCAGGCGCTCGTCCGGCAAGCGAAAGAGTGACGTCAGGTGCATTCTGTAAATGTAGTGGACTGCCCATTTCGGCCGTCGCTGTAAGGAGACTGGGCGCCATCTCGCTGGTAGCTCAGCCCAGCCAATCAGCATTGCTGTAGCAGGCTAAATGGACATGTCCACTATATACATAGGTGGACACAGTATGTGGACGTCGTTCCTCATTGTGGGATTGGCGTCGCACTTCACGGTTTCGACGTTTCCAGTCTTATCATTGCTCATATCAGCTTTGTCCTCTTCGTGCAATGACGTGAAGCTTATATCGAACCGTGTTTGTTTATTGTTTGTTTATTTGATACCCACAGCGCCATAAGGCATTACAGTGGGGGGAATACTACATGATTACAAGACAGAACACAAGCTCAATTTGCAGTAAGTACAGTACTGCCTAACCAGCTAGTAGGAAGTACACTCAATACACAACGTAACGAAGATTGACAAAAATGTACGAAAAATTCCAGCGGGTAACATACAATAAGACGAAAAGAAATACAATATGTATACCGCACAAAAAACACCCGTCATCAACTGAACAACTCACTTGACTCTAACAAAGGAAAAAATGAATCACTACCAACAGCGACAACGGTCGCTGAAGGCAATCGATTCCACTGGGAAACCGTTTTAGGGAAAAAAGAATTACTGAATGCTGCTGTCTTACATCGGTACTCCCGCACTTTGTACATGTGATCGACTCGTCCAGACACGTAATGAGGTGGAAAAATGTAACTGTCACGAGGAATACAAGTTCGAGATAAGTATACATCATGGAAAAGCTTCAAACGCTGCTTAGCCCGGCGTGTGACCAACTGTTCCCATCCTAAAGTTTGCTTGCAGCGCGTCATGCTGAAGTTGTGGCTCTTAACAATGTTTCCCAGGACATAACGGGCGCCCATGTTTTGCACTTTTTCCAATTTATCTTTATCGAGGGCAGTGGGCGGGTCCCATACGCTACTCGCGTAATCAAGTATCGACCGCACGTATGATTTATACAGTAATTCCCGCGTGGACTGGGGAAACTCACGCGTGTTTCGCCGCAGGAACCACAGGGATCTACAAGCCTTAGCTATCGCATAATCAACATGACGGTGCCAACACAGAGTTGGCGTGAAAAATACGCCCAAATACCTGTACTCAGAAACTATTTTTAAAACCTTCTTGTTTACAGTATACGAAGGCGAAGCTTCATCCTTCTTTCTAGAAAACGTCATACACATTGTCTTCTCCAAATTAAGTTGCATTTGCCATTTTTTACACCATGTATTTATCTTGTCCAAGTCGTCTTGAATTGCGCCGCGATCACTTTCGCAGTTTATTGCTCTATAAACGATGCAGTCATCTGCAAACATTCTCATCGACGATTGTACGCCCAGGGTGATGTCATTAATATACATTAAAAACAATAATGGGCCCAGTACTGACCCCTGAGGGAACCCGGACGTCACATTGGTAGTGGATGACTGCTCACCGTTCACGAAGACGTACTGCTGCCTGGAATTTAAATATTCTGCGATCCAGTTAATAACTTTCGGGTTAATTTTGTATTGGGTCATTTTCTGCAATAATAAATTATGGGGGACTAAATCGAACGCTTTTCTGAAATCCAAAAAAATGCAGTCAATACTGGTTCGGTTGTCCAGCGCGCATGCTACCTCATGAGTGAATTCAATTAACTGGGTCACACAGGAATGGTCCTTGCGAAAGCCATGTTGGCGTTCATTTAACAAGGAATTGGCTTCTAAGTGCTTCATTATTGATGAGTATAAGACATGCTCTAAAATTTTGCAGCAAACGGCTGTTAACGATATAGGACGATAATTTGAAGCAATTTCTCGTGGTCCCGATTTGTGAATAGGTACAACAGCAGCCAATTTCCAATCACTAGGTAAGGCACAATCGCGTAAAGATTTTTCGAAGATTATTACTAAGTACCGAGACACTATGTGCGCACAGGATTTCAAGAGAGCGTTAGGCAGTCCGTCAGGTCCAGAAGCTTTTGATACATCTAGGCGCTTTAGCAGGGTTTCAACTCCTTGGCTATAAAATACAATATCGTCCATCTGAGTCTCGCCCGGAGAAGGTACAGATAAGCGGTACGCGTTTGTTTGCGTACCTGGGACGGAAAAAACAGAGGTAAAATATGAATTAAAGCTCTCAGCTTTTTCAGCAGCACTTTCAATGACGACACCATTCTGTTTCAGAGCAGGGATTGAAACAGAGTCCTTTTTCTTTCTTTTCACATATTTCCATAGTTCCTTTTTATTTTGCTGAAGTCGTGATTGAAATGACTGAAAATATGCAGTTTTCGCAGCTGTCGTAGCACCTTTTAATTGAGACGCAATTTCCTTAAGCTTACGAAAATTTGAATAGACGGATTGCGCAAATGGTGGTGATAGGCCCTTTTCCGTTTCTGTGCTAAAGCATGTAACTGTTTTGTAAACCATGGCTTGCTTCTTTGACGCCTTTTCGATAGCAGCGAGGACGGCACGTGACGGTCACGTAGTTCCAAAAACTTATCTTTGAAATTTGACCAAAGCTGCTGTACTGAAAGTGATTCTGCAAGTGTCTGGCTGCCTCGCTGCCCCGGTGTGACCTCGGAGGACGCGATCGAACTTGGAAGGGTTTGTTGGATGATCGGGACACCGATGTATCTCGCCGGATTTCTGCGGGCGGATAGCTGCAAATTGCTGCCGTGACAGATCGCGGCGATTATAAGAAGCATATCGAGGTATTGAGCACTGATCTGCTTCCATTGCAAAATTACAACGGACGCTAAAAGCATCAATTAAGCAGTCACTTAGTGAAATAATCTATAAATAAAATACTTATTAGAAAATTATCGCCCACTGCAGTGACGTCCACCGCTGCATGCATGTTACCGATTGCGGCCAAGGAAATTATAATTTTGTCTCGCCGGTGCATCAAACACGTTGTCGTTGTTATCCGAATCCTGGTTATCCGAATTTATCGAATGGAGTTTCGTGGAAGCTGCGGGGGCGTCGTCCTCTCTGCCTTGTCCTTCCGGCGTTGTATACAGGGTGTCCCAGCAATCATGCATCGCGTTTTTCTCCCCCTTGTTTTTATAAAAGACGGGCCATTCTACGCGAAGATAACCAAGTGCATATTGTTCACAGAGTAGAGTAGCCGCCAGCTCTATTTCTTTTTTATGCCGTTCAATTTAATAATCAATTGCAGTTAGCTATTTTTTAACACGAAAGTGTTTAATGCCGGGGTCCACCAAGACTTCACTGACGTATTTCCGTCACGGAAATACGTCATAGAACATAATACAAAGAAAGAAACCAGAAGAAAAAGTTCCACAAACATGCAAAATTTCGAAATCGAACCCACGACCTCTCGGTCCGCGACGATAGATCGCCGAGCGTTTAACCCATTGAGCCACAAACGCATTTGCAGAGAGCTACACAGACGCGCCTTATATATCTAACACTCCTCCGTGTACCCGCGCTCTTGCTCGGGGCGGTGCCGCCGCCTACGAGCAGAAAAGAGAAGTACTGCATTATGACACTAACGCGCACCGACAGTGGGCTCTGTTATACTCCGACGTAACGTCGACGCGCGCGCACGCTGCATGGGCACAGCGACGCTACGCTAGCAAAACGCGAGCACTCTATACTCTGACGCGCGGCGCGACCGACGCGACCAGCGTCCGTCGGCGCGGCCCGGCGGCAGCCGGCGCGAAATGCAGCATGCTGCATTTCGCGCCGACGACGTTACCCAGACTGCACCGCGTCCGTGTTTCTTTCCACGCGGCGCTCACTTTCCGCGCGGCGCTCTGCTCTACTGAGCATGCGCTGTTTTGGCTGCGGCCGCTACGTCGGGCCGCGTCGCGTTGGACTATAGGGCAGGCGGATTTGCGCCTGGCGGGGCCTCGCCGACGTGACGCGACGAAACGAACGCCGGCGCGCGCGCGCGTTGTGAACGTCGGAGTATAATAGAGCCCTAAACGCTTCGGTGCTCTCAGCACTACGACGCCTCGATGCCAGCATTCGAAGGGACGCTGGCATCAAGAAGCACTACCAACGCCACCTAGGTGGCGTTGGTAGTGGCGTTCACCGTACTCAGCACAGCGGAGCGTGGCCTCCGCAATTAGCTCTGAAAATGTTTCTGAAGTTGATCGCGGAGGCTGCAATTACGACGCGCTGTACGCGCTGATTTGACTCGGTGACGATTCAGTTACGTGCTTTGTCTTGCGCGTTGTATTAGTGTGTCAGTTACGTGCTTCGTCTTTCGCGTTGTGCTAGCGTGTGCAGCGTAGTGCAGCTTCCATATGCACGACGGTTGCTCATGGTCATCGACGTTGGTAGTCGTGATGGAGGAGACGTGCCACCAGGCGTCAGCGTGGGTGCATCAACGCCTAAGGGCGCTTTAGCCACAAAACACCAATAGACATTATATATCAATGTGCAATAAACATTACACTACTTCTGTGAAGACACGTTTCACTTTCGTGTTCTATACCGATTCCTATATAAGAGGGATCAACCACATTTTTTTTTATTTACTGCTTTGAATACCGTGCTGTCAATGAAGGATTTGTAGGAAATTGGAAGAAACTTAAAACTGGCATGTTTTCAGCCAGGTACTTTTTCCCAGTTTATTTTTTTCCGGTTGGTAAATAAAGCCCGCGAGAAATAAAAAAAAATACATTACGACTGGATCGATTCGTTTCCAAGTCATGCATTTACACTAAAGCAAAGTGGCATTGCTCAAAGGAAGCCTATTGGAAGAAACGTAACTTGGAGCGTTTGCCAAGAAACATGCCCAAGTATATATGGGCAAGTATATGCCAAAAACAGGCCCAAGTGCCTCGTGAATCATTGCCAAGGTGTAAATTCTGTGCACATCTTTTATCACACAAAGGTGAGATAAAAACATCTTTATTACTGCCTGTATAACGCATCTGTGCAGTAACGGGACGTCTTAAAGGGGCCTTAAAGAGAAACACTGAATCATGCAGTTTAGAGATTGATAAAGTATTCTTGAAGATCTCCACACTTACGTCGATTTCGCAATAATAGGTTGATTATTCGAAGAGAAAATGAGGGTCAGCGTATCATTTCCGAATTTCGCGCCGAAACTCCATCACCGTCAGCGTGACGTCATGGACTGAAAATCATTTTTTTCGCATTCCGCTCGTTGTGGTTCAGTAAAGGCTCTTGAAACTTGCTAAGTTCTGTCTTTGGCTCTTTCAGAACACATGATGTAGTCCATTTTTACCGATAAAAATTTAGCTATTGGCCCGAACATAGGACGTCAATATCCATGACGTCACGGCGTGCTGAGTCGAGAACTGCAAGGCGACGTCGCCACCGGTCTCTCGTGCTTGCGGCTTTTCTGGCCTAGTTACATGCGAGGCCTTCTCACGGTAAAGGTGGCTTCTCTGGGATAATAATTTTCCTCTTTAGTGGCCCGTTAATGTCGTCCTAATACATATATAACACATCGGCTGGTGGCAGCGGGGCAGAAGCGCCGCGGGTAGTCCGCTGCAAGCGCATACTACAAAGTGCTTATTGCAGTGAGCTGTAGATGTGTGGGCCTGTGCTGTGTAGCAAACCTTGACGTCAAAGCGGTAGGTGATAAATTTGAGTGGGGAAGACGTCGATCATTTGTGCCCATGCATGGTTTTAATTTGGCTCGCCTATATAGCCCGGCTTCGAAGATCAATTGGCTCGCAGGCCTGCTGCCCAAGGATTCGTTAGAGCCATCATCTCATCCCCTTCCTGAAAGTAGCCGTGTATATGCTACCAGGATGACATATACCATGAATCTGCGGGGTTAGGAGCAGGTTTCGTTCAATTATCCGGGCGCCAAGGCCCCCCTGCCGGCACATCATTCATAACGTACAAGGTCTACGAACGGACGATTAATGGGCGACGAATGGATGCGTTAGGCGGCCGGGCAGCGTGACCTAACGGGCGCACGCGCGCACCCCTGTACGTTCCGTGAAAACGGCGGCAGCGTGATCTTATTAGCAGATGAAACACGCGCAAGGCATCGGCGCAGACTCCGACGCGCGCACACCACCCAGTGCCGCGCTGCCGCATCGTCTGGGCACGATTAGCGCGGGGGCCGAAGGTCTCCTTCCTGCGGCGGCCGCCGTGAACCCCCTGCTCGTGTTTAATGCCCAGTCGCGTCCTCCGCGCGCCATGAAGGAAACACATTCGGTGAACTGGAGTTAAGATGGAATGTCGGCTATGTCGCGCACGCTTCTCTCATAAGTATCGCGATCAAAACGTGCAATTCCGGGGGAAAATTAAAAAAAATATATCTGGATTCTTGAATGCGCAGCAGTGAACTAAGAAGTGTACAACATTTCAGGCACTAGGTAAATATGTCTTCGGTTCCTGTATAGTACGTGCTTGTTGAGTGAGAAATCCTTGAGCTTCCCGTATTTCCAAAGCCTCTTGTGAACAGTCGCACGAAGCGTAAAGCAGACCAAAAAGCGTGTCTTGTTCTGCACGATTCGGAATCGGTTCTAATTATTTTTTGTATCTGAGAGAATTGAGATCGGCAAGATTTTTTTCTGCGCCAACCTGTCACCAACACTCTAAAAAATAGAAAATAAATAAATAAAAGTACACGCATAATCTCAAACCACTGAGCGTTCCCAACTCTTTTTTATTTTTTTATTTTTTATTAGTGGCCCTCAATATTTCAGAGGAATTGGCGAACACAATGGATAACGGCGGCTTTCTTCTTTGTAAAGCACGACCGTTACGTTCTTTTGTGCATCCACTTTGCTTTCGCATTGAATGTGAAATTTCGGGTTGTATTTAATGGCTGACGTTTACTTCCTCCCAAGCCACTTACTCGTCGCTACGTAATTTCGCCAAAATATGTCGATGATTCGTTTGTGCCCCCTTCCCACCAACAATGGCAGTGTGGCGATGCAGTAAATATTAATCACCTCTACTAATGCCTAATCGATGCGTTCGTTCGTGCGCCCGCAGGTTTGACCTGAACGGCGACCACGTGCTGGACTTCGAGGAGCTGAAGCGCATGATGGAGATCCTGGGCGCCCCGCAGACCCACCTGGCGCTCAAGGAGATGATCCGCCAAGTGGACGAGGACTACGACGGCACCATCAACTTCAGGGAGGTCGGTGGTCTCCGTTGGATGGTGGTGCTGCACCTCTCATCACGCCTGCCATCCTGCGCAGTGGCGTAGCAAGGAGGGGGCTCGCACTTGACCTGGCAGGCGGCGCACGTAATGTTATGCTGGGTGTCCTTGCGGACAGACTTTTCGGGGGAGGGGCAGATTCCCGAAGTGTCCCCCCTCCCCCGGCTACCCCCCTGATACAGGGAGCAAATGATACAGTGAGCAAATGTATAAAGCCCCTAGGTCGACGCGCCGGGTGAATAGGAAAAAGCTATCACAGGCTTTGTTCAAGGGTACAAGACTAGTTGCACTGAACACTCGTATTGCCATTAAGGTACGCAAGCCTACATATATATTACAGTCTGCTCTCTAATAAGGCAGCTGCGGCAGTTGGCGGCGACAAGTCACTTGTATAATGCATCAGAGCTAAGGTCTCCCGAGTTGTGTGCGGAAGCAAACCCAGCATAGGCGCACTTACCGGAATTGGGGGCACCCGCGCCCCTACTGTCATAAGAGTATCCGATTTGCTCCCCTCCCTCTCTTTTCAAAGCGCGCACTTTCGGCTGCACGCTGGAAAATCCAACAAAACGACAGTTGAAGCTAAATTTTCTTTCTTATTAGAGTGGCCACGTAAGTAGTGGTTTTCCTCACAACGTATCCCCTGCTTGTGCAGCGAGGATCGTCTTTCGTGCCTCCTCGGGACGCGCTGTAGCGGATGACGCGCGGGATTCGCCATACACGCTCGCACTGCGGAGAAGGCCTTGCGCTGGGCACTTTCCTCCCGAACAAATTTCAGCTTGTGCTACTTTAACCGTATTTGAAAACATAACCAGCCGGCTATATTTAACCTGCGGGCGAGGGGGGAGGTCCGGATAAACTATTATAATCAGCCGCGCCCAAAGATTCGTGTGCTTTACGGCGTGGCATCGTTGGATTATCAAATTATGTAACTATCTAATATTTGTCCAGAGATAACCGATATAGCGTTGCAATATCAGTATCTTATCACCATCAAAAATCTATTCAAACCTCCTACAGGTATAACTGCCAATTTTCACTGTGTAATCACGACTTATCGTGATATCTTCGTGAAAATGACCTTGGTTTGGTCGAACGTGCAGAGCCATTTCATTCAATACCAATAGAACACTGGCTTGAATTTTCTCTAAAGGCATGTGCCACTTCTGACTCTGCCGATTTCATCTTCGGGCTGTTTTTAAATAAGAGTTACTCTATCACTGGTTTCCTGGTAGGAACAAGAACAGATATTTCATATTTTAAGGAAACGGGGGCCACTTTTTGGTGACGTGTACCGAAAACTTGAACTGTGTGCATGGCTTATTGTGCTCATATTTTAAGGAAACGGGGGCCACTTTTTGGTGACGTGTACCGAAAACTGTGTGCATGGCTTATTGTGCTCTGAAAACAAACATTCACTGAATACTCGTTTTCTCCCATTTTTTATGAGTCATACACGGCGTTTAGTTGTCTTTCCCCGGTATCTTCGGTAAACTATGTGGCACACGGTGTTTATATTTCTTCGAAGTACGAATCAATGTTCTGAGTGACGAGCGATAAATGTTTATTCTGTGTAGGTTCATTACAGCTTTTGTAGAATGATACTCATTTAAGCGTTCGGGCGTCATATATACTGCCGCTAATCGAAGGGTTTTCGACTCCTATAGCAACTGCTCGAGATCATCATCATCAGCCTATATTTATGTCCACTGCAGGACGAAGGAAGGCCTGCAGTGGAGATACGTGCTTTAAATTCCGTGAAAATAGGAAGAATTTTAAGCGCAATGCGTCGCGAAACTTTCCCGTTCCTGCTTTAAGTGCAACCCTCATTTTTCCATGCGTTTTCGTACATCCTACGAGTGGGTTAAGTGCGCCTTTTCCAGTAGAATACGTATGCAAGTGGTGAATATCGTTATTAGTGTGTTTTACGAGCGGTGTAAAACTTGAAGACTGCTGCGCTGGCATAATTACAACTAAACTTAGATCAAATAATGCGAACATATGGAGAACAATACGCAAAGTTTATGTACGATGGTAAATGCGTGTTGATATAATACAGCTTTAAAAGAAATCTTATTCAAAATATCATGCTGCTGTTATTAGCTAGCTTTCCCAATGTCACAGGAGAACTCTGCGCTTCAGAAATTTTGTACTTTGAAGGAATAGGCAACATTTTTAAGTGCAATATGTCGCGAAATTTTAACGCTTCTGGCTTATTTAGAAGCGTTACGAAAAATTATTGAATCATCATTTTTCTTTCTTGTTACTTTTTTATGCGTGATATATTATAGGTTCGCCTGCATGGTGTCCTTACTGAACTAAAGAAGGCAGTTTTTCTATTTTATCTTTGTTGCCTGTAAGGACAAGGTAATGGGTGATGTGCAGGTAAAGTTCGAAACATATGGGTAATTTGGGCTTTCGCAATCAATTACGTCAGGAAGCACTCTAGAAGTGTTACGAGCGTGTCTAACGAGCGGGGCAGAATTGAGCCCGCTGCCTCATGGCAGAACTATATAAAAGCCACCAAGACCAAATTTAGCGATAATAATTGGTGGTACGCTATGGAAACTCTGTGCGAAGTTCAATGCGGTGGGATCAAACACAACCTGTATATATATATATATATTATTCAAGTGTTGTAGCATGTTATATGGCCGCTATCAAATATTCTTCCCAGTGTTCCTACATAGATGTAATATACAACATGTTTATATTTCGTGGAAAAGGGAGAAGGGGTCATGGTAATTAAATGCAATGTGCGACAAAATTTTTACGTTCCTGGTCCAGTTAGAAGCGTTGCAAATAATTCCTGAGCCGTAGTTCATTCCCCCTCTATTTTCATGCGTCATAAGACGCTGCTATAGTTGGTTTCAGCGATGTCCTCGGTGAACTAGGCACTTTATTCATATTTGGCGAAAATAAAGGGCGCGTTATGAGCAACATACAGATAAACTTCAAAGTCGCTAACTGACATTTGCAGTAAATTACGCATGCAAGCAATCCGGAGCTTTATGAACGTGTTTTACGAACAAAGCAGAATTTATCACGCTGCCCTGGAAGAAATGCGAGCTCAACCGATATCAAATCTAGCGAGAATTTGGTGGGGGGAAGGAGGACAGCGTGCATGGTAAATGTTCTGGCGAAGTAACATGTGTGTTGGTGAATTACTGGCTTCTCGGCAAGAAGTGCTCCAAATCTCCATTACATGCGGGCAAGGTTTCAAACGCACCCGTCATTAACCGGCAACTTTTTAAAGTATGCGATATAATTACAGGGAACTGAAACATTTATTGCAACTGCTCGAAAGAAACAGCTTCGCTGGAAATTAGGTTGTAATTCTCTCAAGGTCGCACACATCTGCTTTTTTTTTTTTTTAGATATTGCAAATCATTTATGTTGATTGCACTTTGTTGTGATGACCTCGACAACACTATTACCTTAACTAGCGATACGTTTGTGCTGTAGACTTAAACACCAAGTACAATTCTTTGTGTAATTTTAACATTGTTTGCAGCTACTACTGGGCGGGATCTGCAGGGTCCTCTGTCAGGCCCTCATTGCCTTTTGTCCCTTTATCATCTTGATATTTTATATTGTTTCAAGAAATAAATGCAAATTCAAATAATTTTTCAGCCCCCCATGGTTCACCATGTGTGACTGATAAATGTGTCTATGTATGTTAAATTTAAAAATAACAATCAGACGCATTTCTAGACTCGTTCACTTATTGCAATAGTAATTCGCAATAGTCCTGTTTCTGGTTGGTACGTCGAAATAAATTTGCACTTCTTTAGGGGCACTTATTCATAAATAAATAAATAAATAAATAAATAAATAAATAAATAAATAAATAAATAAATAAAGTGAGAGAGAGAGAGGGGGGGGGGGGTCAGATGCATTGCGGAGTTATCGGGTTTTACCCGAAAACGAAGGACCCTGCACGGTGTATAAACATCCGGGAGTTCGATATACACTTTACAATTTTTTTCGACCAACACATCGGCAAGAAGAGCCACCGCCTCTTCCGAGACCATCTTAAAAGAATTTGCCTTCGCGTCCAGAACAGACACACATTCGTAAGCCGAGGAAAACGCATCGGAGGCACCGGAAGCTTCTTCGCGCCCAGTCATCCGGCGTTTGAAGAACCACAGAGGAACTGCGCCGTATTTCCCGAAGCGTCCCGGTGGTGCCCGCTAAACGTAAACTCGAGGTGCGGGGGGTAGAGAGGCTCGTGCTTCCTCTCTGGCGAAGATACCGGCGCCGGGAAGCTCTGACGCACGCGTTCCTTTCATGGCGCTGGGGGCCAGCGGCGCGCTTGTTGCACGCGCGTTTCACCGCCGTGGCGTCCGCGCTAACGAGCGAACGGCGCCGACCGTGCCGTCTATCGAATTAGTCACGCGACTGCGCGCACCTTCTGTGTACACGGTGAATCACGGCCGGCCGTTCAGCCCGATGCCGTAGGCGCGTAATATACACGACGGCGCGGTCTCGTGCGCGTGGTTTCCTCTCTTTTGCTCCGATTACGGCGGCGGCGAGTGGGGCTCAGGGCTGATCGCTGCGCGCGTTCACTGCACGGGACAGACACGCCGCCGAGTTCGTTGACTTCGAAGGAGCGGTTGGCGCTGTGGACGGGAAGGAAATGCAACGGCGCCATTCGGCCGCCTGTCCAATCAGCGGCAGCAACCGCGGAATCTACGAGCGACGCACTGCGCGAACGACAGTGCAGGATGTGACGGGACAGTGCGCGGGAAGCCCGTTGAGAACGCGCCAACTTTGGCTGCGTCGCCCGAGACTGCTTCACCCGTGTGTCTCTGAGCGAACCCTTTGGACGTCGCCGAGGCGTTGATTGCCAGTGGCATACTGCTATAATTAGAAAGTACGAAAATATGTACCAGCTGGTGAATGATTGACGTAATGAACCAACTGCATAGTGACCGCCGAAACGAGAGAAAATAACTATAAAAGCACGAGCTGGATGCAATTTTCGCGTGACAGAAAGGAAATGGGTACCTCGGATTGATTCTTAAATTCCTTCTCCACAAATACTCACCAAATGTGGAGATTACGATGCACCGTAATCGAGACCAAGCACATACCGTATGCGATCGACGAACCGACATCGGTCCAGCATGCGCAGAAGAAAAACGTAGTACATGCATGGGTGTATGGCATTATGTGACCCACTGTAAATAACGTAACGCTGTACCTTTGCTGGTACATCTTGTAACTTACAGCCTCGCTAATGGAGACAGTGCTTTTTGTGGCACCTTTCAGCAGATACATTGATAAAAATGAATAACAATATTGGCGGAGCCGACGTAAATTATTTTAAATAAGTACACTTTTCTTTGCCTACCCAATGAGAAAACCCGTCCGTCCGTCTGGCACTTAATACTAATCGCTATAAAGAAATGAATGTATAAAACAAATTAAATTCGAAAGGAAAGTGTAAGCAGAAACTCCGCTGGAGTTGTCTAAGTATGCGTAAGCATACCCCAAAATTTCAGTTGACCCACCCCCAAATTTCAGTTGGGCCAACCGTAAATAAAGAAATGAATGTATACAACAAATTAAATTCGAAAGGAAAGTGTATGCAAAAACTCCACTGGAGTTCTCTAAGTATGCGTAAGCAAACCCCCCAAATGTCAGTTGAGCCACCCCCAAATTTTAGTTGGGCCAACCGTAAATTGCAGGTTGGCCTACCCCTGAATTTCAGTTGGCCCACCCCTACTGTAGGCTTTCCCATGCATTTTCTATGTAGCCTTATGTATACCTATGGGTATGCATACATCTGAACCTTAGGGGTATTCTCTCTGCATGATCAACTTAATTTTTTTTTCAATTGTTCCTTATCGCTTATAAAGCTACCAATCATCTACATTTACACTATTATAACGATTAAATGTCTTAACGTCGCAAGTTACGCATTTTTGTGCACATACAAGGCATTACACTTTTCGCGTGACAGACAGATTTTGCTGGGTATTCGTCAAATAATGCTCAAACATTAAAACGTTGGCTGTGGTTAGTTTCGAACCTACGACCCCACGCTCAGAAGCCGAGTGTCTTTACCCACTGGGCTAAACACCCACGCTTGCAGGAGGTGAATAAATCTGAACCACGTGACTGTGTTGTACGGGCGGCACAAAACAAATGTCAAAGGAAAACAGTTTCTGTGAAGGCTTTGTTAAAAAAATTTGGTGATGGTGGAATAAAAGCCATCTATAGGACCACATGTAGTAGAACCGACTTGGAGCATTGTAGACATCAAAATTCCGAGTTTGCAAAAATTGAATGCCAAGCACGCCACATCCCCGATGCGTTTCGGTGGTCACGGGATGCGCCTTCCGTTGGAGGCTTTCCTGCACCGACGGAAATGCCACCGATATCTCTATGCACTTCACGTCGCGCAACACAGATAAGCAGTTGATGAGTTGATAAGGAGCGAATATGGGTCTCATTACGGTAGATAATGGTTCGACGCGGATGGGTAAGGCGCTAAAGAGTGATAATGGCTTATAATGATCGGAGCAATTCTGATAAGGTTAATAAGTACCGATAAGGGTTGATAAGGGTCAGATCAAGTCTGACAAGGTTGATAAGGACAGATAAGTGTTGATAAGGATCGGATCTAGTCCGATAAGGTTGATAGCGGCTGATAAGGGTAGATAAGGGTTTATACTGGTCGGATCAATTTTCATAACGTTGATAATTACACCGGGCTGCGTAGAGATGAGCAAGTGGCACAGTGCTTACGCGCATACTTTTAGAGGAGCTCTTTAACTATACTTCTTCGCAACTTACAAAACTGTATAAAAGACCATTAATGGTCGCCTCTAAAGCTGAACCTGGAGGTGATTCTTGATATGATACCATCACAGTCTATAGCCCGTCTTGCAGTTCGTCTCTCTCTGGCCACGTCGGCCAATGCCAGTTTCGCGCATGTATACCTCACAGTCGTGATGCGCTCCTCGCAGTTCTTGCTGATCTTCAAGAAGGCACGGGACGGCGAGCTGAGCACGGACGGCGGCCTCAGCGCACTCGCGCGGCTCACGAGCATCGACGTGGAGAAGGCAGGCGTTGGGGGCGCCAAGGACTTCTTCGAGGCCAAGGTATGTATACGACGACGGCAGCTGGCTGCCATGCGTCCCGCTCGTTGCATGAGCTTCCCAACAGGACTTGTTAATTGTTGGACAAGATGGTGCGGTTCGCTATGTGTATTATTTGTAACGGCGCGAAAACAGACATCATGCACACAGAGAATAAGATACACACAAGCGCGCGCGTGTGTGTGTGCCGTGTTCTCTGTTTTCGCGCCGTTAGAAGGAATTAATTGTTCTCAACAGCACGCGATCAAACCTTGTTGCCTTCAATGTATTCCCGACAAGCACTGCCGCGCGCACCTCCACGTGAAGTCGGTGTATTTTCGTCGGGACGGTTTTGCCATGTGTCCACCGAGAGTCTCAGCGAAAAGATCACGCGGCTTGCACCGGGCGCTTTTTTTCTTTATCGTGCACAGACTCTATAGCTGCTCTATACCTCTGTGACCGCGGTCAAGTTCCAGTGGCCCAATTTATCCCCGTCCCCCAAACAGGCTAAGAAGCCATCCCTATCGCAATAAACATACGTAAATCCATCCATCCACCATTAGTCGAAGACATACGTAGGTACGCACAATAGAATGCACAATATCACTTTGACATGCAAGTGACATTCGGCTGCATTCCTTTTTACCGACTTCTGAATTGAGGCTGCTATTTGAACCTGCCCGGGCTACGTGAGAGCAAAGAAAGGATGTCTATTTGAGCAGTACCGTTCTGATTAATTAACGTGGCCCTGTTTTCCACGTAAACGGCGCGGGGGCGAGCTCTAAAATAAGACAAAAGAAAAAGACAGATAGAGAGAGAAGCAGATTTCGTTCGTATCATTTTTCCGCGATAACAGAGTCACGCGTATATACGTGAGCCTTGCTTTTGGGAGAAATCTTCATCGGCACTTCTTTCCCATACCGACCTCTATTGGCCAACGGAGGCTGTCCAGGATCAGCGGTGTGCGGTGCATCGAGTGGGTTGATAGTTACGTGCAGCGCATGCGAGAAGAATTGTGGGTATTGTATCGTGTATACTCGTATCGGATAGGCGGGTGTAAGCTTTTCTTATAGGGCCGCGCTCTGCAGACTGTGTATACTCGTGTGAACTATATACGTTCCGTATTCTTCTTTGATCTTTATTTTTCCTATAGAATACGTAAGGTACAGTTAACTCACCCAGGGCCGTTAGAGCTCGCGGGGAGACCTTCTTCGGCTAGGGTGAAACTGAGAAAAATAAGCGCGCACACACAGAGAGCAGAAAACCCAACAAGCGGGAAACGAGCCGCTACGCACAGCGCGATAAACAGAATTTATTCCATACCCAGAAAGAGGAAAAAAGGAGAAATAAATAAATTCCGTTGCGGAAGGGTATAGCGGAAATATAGCTTCGGAAGCACTGGTCCGTGACCGCCGAAGAAGCCGGAAACAGCCGAGCGACACGGACAGGCCATTGCAGGAGCGAAGCTTCCGGATCGCGTGTGTGGTCAGCTGATGCAGTTGGACGCCTTAGCGCAGCGGCTTTGGCACTCGGCCAAGTTGCCAGCTTCGAAGTCGCGGTCAAGGCAAGCAGCCCGGCTCGGCATTCGCGCCGCTCGTGGCACGCGCGCAGTCGCATGCATAATATGCGCGCCAAAGAACGACGCATCGCGGAGGGGGGCGTGGATTTTCGGTTCAGCTTCGAAAAGCAGCAAGAATCTGCTGCTTCTTTCTTTCATTTTTCATCCTCCGCGTAATACGAATGCGGCGGCTGCTCTTCTACAGGCGGGATTAACGCGCAGGGAATGAGGAAAAAGGCAGGCTCCGCACGGGACATGCCGCGGTTAGCACGAGGAAAGAAACGCAGCGTCGCCCCATTTCCATGCTTCACCGTTCGCGTGTGACTATGCCACAGTTGCCCGTGCTGGAACTCTTCGCTGCGTGTTGCGCCCGTCGAGGGTGATCAATTGTGCCGTGCGGAATGCGCGGCGTGATCCACCTCCGAAAAGGCTTTGCGGTGCCTTCCCAAACGCGGCGAGGAGTGCCGACGCACCGAATGGTATATACGAGAAAACGGTGTAGTTTTCTCTTGCTCAATTATCGCGAGTGTTTCAAAAAATACGCAAAACAGACATAAAAAAAGAAAACTGAAACAAATGCGCAGCAAATAGCGATTTACTTTTTTAGCAGACAAATTATATGAACCAATAAGGTGCAAGGGGAAAAAATGACGCGGTAATTTATCAAGCTCAAACATACAGCAGCATTCGTCCACGTGTGGCAACCGCAGGACTGAGTTCAACGCATGCACGTATGTAGGGCTCAGCACAGGCCCATGAGGGAGGACACACACCCCGAATCCAAGTCAAATGTCCCGGTTAGTGTATTAACTGCATCACCCGCGCGGTGGCTTAGCGGCTATGGTGTTGCGCTGCTATATACGCACGAGGTCGCGGGATCAAATCCCGGCCGCCGCATCTCGATGGGGGCGAAATGCAAAAACGTACAAAAACGCCGTGTCCCCTGCATTGGGGGCATCCCCATGGTGGGCAAAATTAATTCGGAGTCCCCCACTACGGCGTGCCTCATAATCGTGGTTTTGGCACGCAAAACCACAGAATTCAATTCAATTAGGCTGCAAGATACAATTGGCGTTTTCCGAAATATTGTCGCCAGATGCACGAAGAGATACGCGTCGCATATATTGCGGGCGGCTGTTAGCATGCTAACATTCATTGAGCACTGTCGCTGACCGACTTGAATTGCACGATGTCAGTGTGAACTCTTGCTGCCTACGACGCATGCCGCTGATGAGCGAGCCCCCCGTCACGCGTTTCCGAACTTCAGCCGCCGTCCGTTGTACCGTATATATCACCTGGCCGTCCGGCAGAATGCAGCAGCTGCAAGTATAACTTGGGTGTTCCAGCACAGTGATGGAATCGCGTGCCCTAAACTCACCCACTGTCAATGAACGCGCACAGGGGTATTGTATTATTGTGCTTCAGAATCCAGCGCCCCTCCCGGCAAATTTGGTCACACGTGGCGCACATGATCTTTCAGACGCGTAGAAAGTTGCATTGCCAATTTGACCTTCACGTACGCATTCGTGGTGCACAATGACATGGTAGTCAAAAAAAAAAATCACAGCATATCCACGGGGTGAATGATGATGAGTGGGCGAAGCTCCGGAGGGAATCATCGGATCTCCCGCTTAAGGGGACGCTAGCACAAACGCGTTAGAAACGTGCAGTACTCTCTAGTAAGGGGGAGCAGCCACAGCGTCTTACGCAGCCATTTACACATGCCGGAACGTGCACCGCGTTTGCCGACGCCATCACATGACTGGTGAGAGAGTATACCCCCCGTATTCATAAACGCTCCTCGACTTGAACTTGACTTGCCACTGCCTTGTGCAGCGCGTTCGAAACGCGTTGAAGGTAAGGCGGAGAGGCCACAGCGTCTTACACCAGCTTCTTACACGGGCCGTAACGCGCTAGCACAAACGCGTTAGAAACGCGCTAGAAACGCGGCCTTTCGTTAATGTTGGGTATTTATTGCCATCGTGGTGCGTGTGTCTATGTGCGCTTCGTGGCGTAGTGGGCTAACGCCGCGCGCTCGGAAGCGAGGGGTCCCTGGTTCGATTCCGCGCTACGGACACAACTTCGGAATTTTTTTTCTCATTTTTCTCAGACTGGTTACACACTACTACTACTACGACGGGGACGGAACGGGTGCCGCTATAAGGAGCTTCGCCCCTAAAAACACGAGCAACATGACTGATTATCGCTTTGTATACTTCCGAGCTTTCCCGTTTTCGTTTAGCTTGGCTCCTCTTTCTCTTTTCTCTCTCTCTTTCTCTCTTGCTCGAAAGGTGACGGCCCTATGCAAGAATTCATTACTGTCGTCTCAAGTTTTCCAATCAATGCAACATTCTTTTCGTCACAACCGTTGCTGCGGGCGTCGGCAGTTGCTTTCGGCATCATCTTGGCGTAAACCTTTTTTCATTTCAAAATACTATTCAGTCAGAACTGATGAACGAACGACTTTTCCATACCAAATGCTTCTGTTATCTCATAACAGTTATTCGTCGGTCACTGAGCAGCAGCGGACGCATACGATCAATAGAGACTTTTAGTATTGCGGAAAATGCTTGCGTTAGCGTTAGCGTGTTACGCACGCTAAATCTTTGCGGAACGCTGTTCGATAGAGTTTAGTATAGCGTAAGACAACGATGCGCCGCTAAGCGCAAAACCATCTAGCTGCGAGTAGTCAAAGCAGCAAACTGAGCAGCTCGACAACCAAACTAGCCGTGTGGATCCACGCCAAGCCTTGAAACGAGCCTGCATGTCAAGCGCTCGGGCCGAGTACAGTGTACTAGAATAGGCCGAGGGTGCCACCATGTTTGCAACGCTAAACACTTAGCGAGCGTTTAGCGTCTCCGCTATATTTCAAAAATAGCGGACGCACGCTACCTGCAAAATTGAAACAGTGTTCTGAGCATGCGCAGTCTGACCCCGCTATTTTATTGCGTTTAGCGTGGTGCCATTTCCGCAATACTAAAACTGTCTAATGTTCGCACGAGGGGGTGGGGCGTCTTAATCTTGCATCATTCTTAGAATCTTCACGGCCTTCCAGAAAACGCGGTCCAAGTCGAACAGTTCTTTCCTTTATCGCGTCCTTTCCATAGTCCTTTTGCACCATTGTTGGCCAATTTCGCAAGAAATTTGACGTTGATCCTTGGTTCCACAAAAAGTACACGCATGCCTTGTCATACAGCAGTCCGGCTCGTACTAGAAGTCAACCGGGTTCTTTCGATCGAGTGGAGACAGCGAGAGCGCGGCGCCGCTACATTTTCTCTCTCTCTCTCTCTTTTGCTGACACTGCACGGACTTTTGGGGCATATCTTGTAATGCAGCATTGCACAAACGTCCTTTCAAGAAGCCAAGTCAGCACATGTGCCGCAGGCATGATCGAAACGTGCTCACACAGGCATGCAAATACCATGGTAACTGACGACTACCTCAACATCGTTGTAAGCTATATACTGAGAAACATAGTTCGGTATTCTTGCAGATCGAGGGGTATTCTTGTTCCTTAAATCCTTGAACGGGCTCATTTCTCATGCGGATAACTCGGCAGAGTATGCGTGTGTGTCCTTGCGGAGTTGCACCCATAACGCAACTTGTGTCTGTGCGCAGGCGATGGAGCTGAACCGCGGCAACCGGTTCGAGGAGGAGATCAAGCAGGAGCAGCTGGAACGAAAGATCGAAGAAGAAGAGCGCAAGAAGCGACAGGCTGCATTCATGGAGAAGGCAAACTTCTTCAAGAACGCCGCCGCCACGTAGTGAGGGTGCGGCACAGGTGGGTGGCGCGTCCGTAATACGCGGCCCCGATGAGCTGGATGACATCGCTAAATGAGTGCTCAGCTGGCTCCCTGCAGCCGGCCGTCCCGGCGGCTGTAACCAAGGCCGCTCGGCTGACCCAGCTTCGGCGTCGGTCGGTACGGGCTGCGTCACAACATTCGTGTAGACCGTTCCTCGGAAATAGAAAGAGGGCCATCGAAATGACCGGGCGGCAGAGATAACGCAACGGGGCCATGATTAGGGCGCCGAGCGACGGCAGCGTATCTTTACAGGCGACAACTCGCGGGGAAAAAAAATGTCACAGTTTCGCCCTAAGGGCGAATTAATGAATGCGATAGCAACACAGCAATGTCATACGAAGTAAGGTGAGCGGCTTTGGTAGCAACAACACGCAGAACTGTTGTCGACGCCATCGGCGTTTTGCCCGCGTTGCTCAAAATGCGTGCGGCGTTGGTGACTGTTGCTGGAGCCTCACTTGGTGCCGCAGCTAAACGTCGCCTCCCTTCCCTCCCCCTCCCCCACGGCCTCTCGCGCGTCCGAAGAAGGCGCGTTTGCTCTACATATATGGTGATTGTAAAGGAGAAAAGAGACGCCTACTTCTGCAGCCCTTAAGCGAGCACGGCGCAGAACGCGCGTTTGTTCTCCGCCGTGCGTTCACTCCCCGTGAAAGACGCGCCCCTCGCGCCCTTTCACTCGCACATACAGCGTTCGGCGCTGCAGAAGATAGCGCCAACCTTTCCCTTTCCCTCAAGAACCACTTACCACGGCGACGATTTCATCTCCAAATGACGTCATACGGAACCTCACGGCGACGCCGACGGCGACGGCGACGCCGACGGCAGAAATCTGCTTTTGAGTGTCCATATAATTGCTATCGCAATAATAAAATGAAGCCACCCATGGGGACAGCGAACGAGGCAGTATGTAAGCAATGCGCTCGTTCATCACAGAAGGCCGACTCGCTTTCCTCGACACGGGCGTCAGCAGCACCGGCCGAACGGTCGAAGTCGATTGCTTCCAAGCAGCCCGGCGTGATGGGACTGGACGATCCACGCCCGAAGCGGTCGTGCAGCCACATCTACGCACTAAATCGCCGACGGTTTGACCAGCGAATTTTTCTTTTCCTTGGGCGTTTTGTCCCCAAAATGGCTCCTCGGCTCGCTAGATCACGGTATGGCAGCTCTCGTCTCGGCGCCTGGCATGCCTCAACCGAGCGTGACGAAGGCCTGCGCACGATCCTAGCTGGCGTGCGTAAACAGTCGGCCACCTGGTTGTTGCGGCCGGTGGACGCCGTGGAACGGCCGTCTCTGCGTGCGGGGTAGGAGGTGTCGCGGAGAAAGGGCTGCCCTTTGAAAGCACGGCGCCGCCTGCTTTCCCACGATAGCGCCGCGTTTGAAGAAAGCGGGTGTTCGTGGCAGTCGTGAAAATGCTGCAGAGTCCTTTTCGGCGAGAGGAAAGTGCTTCGCGGTCGTTCAAGTCGCCCGTGTCTCTCGTTCTTTTCGGAAGAATGGCGGCACTGCATGCTAGTCGAATGCTTCGGTATCAGTGGTTATGGAACCGGCGCTAACTTTTCACTAAACGTCGATTTCGCCGCCGTGCGCGTCGTACATGAACCAGACACGCACGCATGCCCTAGTTTCACGTTAGCGCAAATCCGTGGAAGTTCTCGGGCACTATATGCCGAGTGGTTCAGGACAGTTGGCCAGCTATTGACCCTTTTCGCGGCGATCCCGTCGGCGCTGCTATGTTTGATCACGTGGTGACGCGTCCATTGCTTGCCTGCCTCAGCTGCCTCCGTAGCCTCCGTGTTTACAATGGATGTACAGGTCGGTCCATAGTTAGTGGGAACACGCGAGCGCGTGGCTCACGTTTAGGCTCACGTAGAGTTACTGTATATGCTCCCTACGGGAGCTACCTTTGGTAGCATATAAAGTAACTCTAGGCTTACGTAGGGCGCCTCGATGCCAGCGCCGCGGCACCCTAGTATAGGTTCTATAAGTGTGGTTCTAGTACACTGTAACCCTAGGCTCACGGGCTTTAGGCTGGATGGATGGATGGATGGATGGATGAGGCTGAACCCTTTAAATCGGGCGGTGGCATACGCCACCTAGCCATGGCTATTAACATAATTTGTACTTTGTGGTGGGTGAAATTTCACCCCTGCCTTAATTTTATCCACCAATCAGATAACCTCTGTTTGGTTATTTCTACCCGCTTAAAGTCTATTTTGCCTTCACTGTCCCTAAACCCCAATGCTTTGAAAAAATCAGCCCCGTTGCCTTGCACTGTAGGGTTAAGCCCCTTACAGAAAAGTATGAGGTGTTCAGCCGTTTCCTCTTCTTCTCCACACGCACAGCACAACGTGTCTATACCTTGGTACTTGATTCGGTACATCTTAGTCCGCAATACTCCCGTCCTGGCTTCAAACAACAAAGAGCTTCCCCTAGAATTATCGTAGATATTTTCTTTGGCAATTTCTTGCTTGAAAGTTCGGTATGTGCCCAGTGCTGATTTCGTCTGCATCCCTGTTTTCCACAGACCCCTCTCTGTTTCCTTAACCTTTTTCTTAACCGCTGTTTCCTGGTTTGCACCCCTCCTGCAGTCCAAATATTTGATTGACAGTTTTCTGGTCAGCTTCCTCCATTTTGTATCAACATTCCTCATGTACAAATAACTGAAAACTCTCCTTGCCCACCGCTTTTCTGCCATCTCTCTCAATCGCTCCTCAAATTCTATCTTGCTGCTGGCTTCCCTGCCCTCGAATGACGTCCATCCCATGTCACCCTGTACCCCCTGATTTGGTGTATTTCCGTGTGCTCCCAGAGCCAGTTTACCTACCCCTCGCTGCTTAACTTCCAACCTTGCTCGAACCTCTGGTCTCATGCACAGGACCGCATTGCCGAAAGTCAAACTAGGGACCATCACCCCTTTCCAAATCCCTCTCACCACTTCGTACCTATTGTAATTCCACAGTGCCCTATTTTTCATCACAGCTGCATTTCTGCTACCTTTAGCCGTCACATATTTTTCATGTTCCGTTAGGTACTCAGCCCCATTGTTTATCCACACTCCAAGATATTTGTACTTATCCACCACCTCCAGCGTAACCTCCTGTATCCTATGCTCGCTGCCCTGATTATCATTAAAAGTCATGACTGCCGATTTTTCTCACGCTCCGCGCAGCGCCATGCACGGGAAGCGGCGAAATCCAAGCGCATGCGCGAAACGGCGCAGGGGCGGTGCGTGCCGCGCGTCGTCTGCTATCAAACGGCCCCTTCGCATTGCTCGCGGCGTGCGGCCGAGCGACCACACGTCTTGAGCCGCGGTTGCGATGAACTGATAAAAGGCGCAAGGTTGCGCTTGACGTGCCAGCCATCTGGATGCTAAGAACATTATAGGCGATATGAAGCTGTTTTTCTGGGCAGAGAGAGAGAGAGAAATCACTTTATTCTGCGATAAAAAAAAAAAAAAAAGCATCGACGCCCTCAGTCCAGGGCGTCACTTGCGGCGTGCTTCAGCGCTAGGCCGATGAAGTTTTTCTGGAGGAAGCTTCGCATTCAGACGTTATCGTACGACAGATCGAAACACGTTCCCTTCGCGGATGGAGCGTGGCGATTGACTCAACAAAACCAGCACGAGTCACACCGCAGTTTATATTGGGTACTGTTGTGCAAGGCATCTTTCAGTAATGTCTGACTACGACACGCTCAGTCTGTCTAGTTGCTAGGAGATACGAAACGTCGTGTAACGCCACCGTTGGGGAATCAGGAAACGTGAACATGTATGTAGTCATTCGAAAGCATCGCTCTTCCAAAATGATAGTGAGTGAGTAATACTAATAAAGTATATAAGCAAATGCATGCAGAAGAATTTTCAATTACCGACGGTGTTGTGAATGCGTTTCCGTCCGCGGAATGCTCGCGCGAGACGCAGCACAGCAACATTATTTGGCGTGTCCAAAAATACCGTTCTGTGAAACGTAGTTTTGCCGCTGCTTATTCGCATTCTACACCATCGCAATAGGAGTGAGTGTATTTATGTTTTCTACCTCTCACGGATAGAAATGCACGGAATTAAATGTTTCTCCTGGCAACGGGGGGATCTCGACGTGCGCTTGTACGGCAGGGCGGACGATTTGTATTTTGTAAGGGACGATTTGGCAGCAGACGATGCGCGGCATGCGCCAAAGTAATCTAGTAACAGTGGCATGCGCCGCCCCTGCGTCGTTTCGCGCATGCGCTTGGTTTTCGCCGCTTTTACACGTCGCTGCGCGGAGCGTCAGCCACGCGCTCGCATGTTTCCTTTAGCAGTGCATGACGCCCTGTACATGACGCCCGAAGCGGCTCAGGAAACCTCTACTTCGGGAGGTATCGTAGAAGCTGACTGGGTGAACGACAAAACATTCAGCTTCGACCGTTCGTGCGCTATCGGTGCAGTACGTCATTAATTAATTATGCGTATATAGTGCGCATATATTCAAGTGTGCGCCCATTCACTTATTCTTGACACGTTGGTGATAAAGTGGGCGTAAGTTTCCGTGCCAGTTGTGGTAAATATGTGTAGATACTGTGAGCGAAAGCTACTATGACAGGAAGCGGCGCTACTCGATCCCTTCATTGTTTAACGAGCGGTACTCACTCTTGTCGACGTTCCGGGGCTGAAGCCCTTTCTTTGAAGGTTAGCGATGCAACGCTGGCGGATGACCAAATGTCTGTATCCTCGAAAAAAGCCGTACATCTCGAAGTGCCGGTAACACGCACGGACAGTTGAAGCAGCGGTCCGCGAACTTGGCCACACAGATTAATTCCATTCCTCAATATGTAAGTCACTATTTTTGCAGCCAACTACTGCGCACGTCTTCAATCCAGCATGATTGGAGCACAGTGCGTTAGCGAAAACTCAGTTGCATTTCCGACGGCTGATCGCATAGAAGCAAGGTAGAAGCGGTAATGGTTTCGTATTCGTGCACTGTCTCTGAGGCCACAGAACACCCATACAAACTTGAGCAGCGCCGCTACTCAAGCGCTCCCAAGCGAATAGCCACGGACACACGGCTTTACTTGCGGCGGCAGCTCGATACAGGGCTTCACGCTATATTTCACGGCGTGTTCTCGTGATGCTCGCGGCATCACGAGAACACGCCGTTGACGCATTGATAAGCGTAGCGGAGCCGTAGGGGGTGGGGATTTTGAAGTCGGGAAACCGTGACGGCGCAGATATGACGCTTATCGCGCGCCACGCTATATATAGTTAGGTCGCGACACCTCTCGAGCCATCCTACATGACAAAGCCTTGTACGATGCGGCGATAAATGAATGCAGCCGTATATCTTTCAAAAGTTGCTTGGAGGCGCTTGAGTAGCGGCGCGCGAGCGCGCATTTATTTCATATTTCACGTATTTCGCGGGCTTTTGTTTTAGAAAAAACAACCAGGCACACACACTTCAGCAAGAAATAAATGCTTGATTCGGAGGTTTTTTGAGGTGCCCTACAACTTTGTAATTTACATGAACTTTGTAATTTACATGTTCGCGGTTCAAGCAATAATTAAAAAGTTCACTAATTAAAAGCAATTAATTAATATACTTAGTGTTGAAAAAAAAATACTGGCCGTAAGTACACACGACTGTCGCTACTATGCAGTCGGTACGATTTCTCTAGAGCTCTTGGTCTTTTTTAAAATGTTGGTCCAAGTTAACTGGGACAATATAGTCATGATCATAAACCTCAGTAGTCATATATAGTCATAAGGCACTCATGTGTACCCTCATAGGACCCCATGTTACGGATACCTATGGAACGCACCGTGTCGCGTGTTACAGCCATTCGTTAAGGGCCAGAGACCGCATTTTCTTAAGTTTTGACTGGTTGCCCGGATGTTCTCATTTCTTTCTCGCCTTGAGTGTCTGGATAACGGCTCTGGATTTTGGCTCAAGGTCTCTTGAAGGTCGCCGAAAACGGGAGCTAAAAGCATTTCATGCTTTAAAAAAATTAAGAAAAAGTTCACGCGCCATTCCACTGATGTGAAGGTGAATTACCAGCGAATCAGTTTAGCATACGACATATAGGAGACCCAGAATTTAGATCAAAGGTATGAGCAAATTTTATTTCTCTTGAGCGGCGACGGCGGTCATCGCGAAGAAAGACACACGCATACACTTTTATTTTGATAGGCGGCCTTGATCGGCGGCGTACATTCGCCCGGAAGACTACCGTCACCTCGGGGAGCCGGAGGAAACTAGACGCGCGAACGGGACCGCCAAGCGGTGGCCAAGCCGGGAGAGCGGAAGAAAACGCAAGCGCTTGGAACGACGACGAAGGGAGGGCGGTGCGAGCGTAAACATGGCCGACGCGGGTACTATCTACCTGAGAGTCTACCGAGTTTGAAAATGGTGCCTACTGATACTAATCTACTGAAAATGCATATCCAAGTGATGAGACGTATAAGCTTTTGCATAGAATGAAGCGATTCTGCATCAAATTCGGGAGCCGAGTTTTTGCACACGCAGATCTGTTGACAGACACGAAAATTGCATAGAACCCTAGCCACAGACAGCTTCGCTGTAAAAACGCGTTACAGACAGATGGGCGGACAGATTTCCGAGCGTAGTAGCACTAGAATGCGTACGCATTAAAAACCATTCAACGCATGTGGAATGGGCGGTGCCGCCACAGAGCACTCCCCATAGTCGCTCAGGTTTAGTGATCTTCGGCAGGAGTTCAATCACTACTAGGATTACGGTACACAATCCTATTTGCATACTCTGCCAAGGTGCGCGTCTAAAGCGACACGCAATCCTCCTCTTATTCAAAGCTGGAAGGAAGATCAGATGGATTGTGATCACCGTTGACTACGTTATTTCCCTAAAACGAGGTTCCAGCGATAGAACATCAGTGAACGTAGGGCGCTGCTTCATAGGCAGCACTCGTGCTTTCATGCTGAACAAACCACGACGGTGGTACAGTCGACCGATTCCTTAACCTAGTGCCACGCGAGCGTCGACTGGCCGGCTGTCAGGTATTCTAACGGTGCGAAGCGACGAGATCTTGCCGACCTCTTGATCTCGTCGGTTCGCGCACAAGGCGCTCGCGCGGTACTGCTAAAAAAATCGGTCATAGGATATAACGAAATGCCAAATATAAGTCAATCTAATATGCCTCTTGCTAATATTAGCGTGTAAAAAGTATGTGCTTAAAATGAATGTCGGATATAACGAATGTCTATTCGTATTAGATGCAACTTCATTGTAGGGTTCAACTGTACGTGTGTTTAACGCCAGTACGCTCTTATTGGAGACGAGCTGAACCACTCAATGAAAATTGTTGCATTTAAAGCAGAAAGAGAAATCCTACTGCCCTCTGGAAGTAAAATCTTGATTTACGGCTTCGCATTCTTTTATAGAAATTGCCGAGAACGGATGAAAACAATAAAAAGATTTAAGCACTAAATTAACTCTAACTGTACAGTAAAACAGATATTACAATTACGTAAACTGCATCTGTTAGGTCATCTAATGCAATGTGTTAGTACTTGGCTGTACATACCACGTAAACAAAATGCTTCGCTACACTTAACGTAAAAGCACAGTGCACGTAACTCGTCCACGCGATGATATGGTGCTGCGACGCGCTACGCGCAATGATTGCATCAGCTGGCACTGGATCGAATATATGTGCGCCAATTGAAAGACATGCCTCCTCTTCTGTGCAGCCGCGCCACGCAAGCAACGCTGCTACTGCTGTGGCCATCACACGAGCTCCTCGTCAGTCAAGCCTCGGCTACAAGTCACCTCTTTCGTTGTTACACCGTGTCAGCTTTCAGTACGACACATGACACAGAGTATATTTTTAATCAAACAAAACGCACTTCGTGCCTTGCAGCGCCGATTCATGAAGAGGCGACCGAGCGAGGTGCCAATGAGTCTTATTTTCTGCCGACGTTATCTGTTCCTTCGGGCAGCGCTGAGCGCATGGCCACAGAACGGTATATAATATATATTACGCATGAGTGTAAATACGCGTGTAAATAAAGAAGAGAGGACCAAAAGACATACACTTGCTGCCACTTTATTGAACAGAGATTTTTGGATGTACATCGAAAGCATCGCGGTTTGTTGTCAATAAAAACTCCAGAACACGTTTGGTTTGCCTGCCTGTCTGGTCCTCAGACGCACGTGCTGCATGTTTTTAATTTTCTTTTTTTCCTTAACACATCAGTAAGGCACTTTCAACGAGCATCTCGCCAACAAACATGGCCGGCACAGTCCTTCGCACACAGCTGGCAAGAAACCATCCCTTTGTACTAGCGTGAAACAAAGCCTCACGTACGGCAAATCCACACAGAACGAACATAGCACGCCCGAGTAACAGGGCACACTGATAACCGGAGATGCACAATAGGCATTTCGAGATGCCACAACCAAGGCTGAAAAAATACACGCGAAGTTCAGTAGCAGGCAGGTGATAAAAGCCCAAACAAAAGTTCTCGTTTGTTTGATCAGGGTAATTTGCAAAAAATGATCTTTGTAGCCTTTACTTGGCTAGCTTTCTGGAGTGCAGCAATATAGTCATCAGTTATTTGCACACATCCCTGTGTTCAGTTCTTTCTGTACAACTTATCTAACATTTCAATGCACAGCAAAAACAAATGATTTACAATGCCAAATAAGGGAAAAAAAAAAAGGTGTTTCAATATCGCTCGTACGAGCATTACAAGACCTACTGACACCGAACATGCTACCAAAAAAAAAATAGCTTGCACTAGTGATCGTGTACGTTCGTTCATATTAGCCACTACTATGTTTTTAAAATGTACACCTTTTCTTTCAATTTCAGGATGTCCCCACAGCAAGAAGAAATGTGACAAGCAAATAGCACTATGAATAATACAACAGTGTACAAATAACATTAGTACCATAGCAAACAGAGTATGTACAAAGAGAACCACAGTCCACTCTTATACTATTTACAACTGAAAATGGTGGGCTGTTCGAGCACTTCAGGAGTTGGATGCTTTGCACACAGCGTGTGACACAAGTGTGTACCTGCAAGTGGACCGAACCGAAACCCGCCATCACACGCACCACATGCACACACATACACAATCAGGTAAGGGTTGTTCACAACACCGAAGCCTTCCAAACTCCAGAACCCTTCCACGATACAAGAGTAACAACACCACTCGCACGTAGATGAATCCTCGGCACGGGAAAGTGCATTCGTTACGGACGCCATTTTGGTGGCCGGGCTCACCATTCTGACCAGAGTACGAGAAAGCAAACAAAAATGCACATTGTGACTGACGGCCGACTTAAAAACTACAGGCACGCTGAAGCCTTCAGAATGACTTGTCCAGAAGGTTCACAGGCACCCATTAAAAAAAGAAAAGGATTGAACACGAGTGTCTATGCTAAGTAATTAGGATTTTTGTTTTCACCACTTCACTTTTCGGACAACTTGTAAATGCCTACCATGGTGCAAAGATGATACTTACGATAATAATTACGAAAAAAGAAAGAAAAGCAATGCCAGAAATACGGACGAATGTGTAAAAGGGGTTGCTAGAGCAGAACACTCTGGTCAAAAAAAGCACCCCGGCGCTCGAGATCTGCAGATCATACACATCGACTTCTCCCAAAAGAGTGGGAAGATCAGTCGTCTTGATGAGCCTTCAAAGCACCGCGCGATTCCACCAGGACTGCAACAGGGGACCTTTATGCTTTTCCACCTGGCAGCAACAACGCGGGCCCCGAGGAACTTTTTCAGTCATCGTCCAAGTTCGCAGGAGAGGCGCCGTAGACGGCTGGTGAGAGCATGTAGACGACTGCCTCGTAGGTGGCCATCATGATGGCTGTGTTGGGGATCTGGCGCACAAGCTGAGTGGCCAGGCCCCGGTACAGGCCCTGGTAGCCCTCTTCACGCCACACCAGAAGCAGCGTCTGGAAGAACGACCGATACTTCTCGCCTTCCTGCCGTAGTCGCGTTCTCGCCACTTCTGCACCAGACCAAAGGGAGAGCACATAGGTCATATATATTTTGTCCGAATGAAGCCATGCAAAAGAGAGGAAGAAAGAGAACAAGTCTGATGATAAAAAGTGCAGACAGGTACATTTCCCGACAAGATTGTTCATGCAATCCTGCTTGTGATGCCCACTTTGGAACATGACTCATCTGCGTTAGCCTACAGGTCGGCTTGAGGTATACATTCCTCCAGCCAGAGTTGGGAGAAGGGGAACGAATGAGGAGCAAGATGGGTGACCCTACCACGTTATGGAGGCTGGCAGGTGCTAACTAGCGAGTGAACAAATGACATCAGACCCAACCATTCAAAGTACATGCACTTGCATATGCAAGTCATTGTCACGGGATATATCTTACATCATCGTCTGCTAGCAGTTTTCGAAAGCACATGACATGGCCTACACCGCAGATGAACGTACACACTTCTGAACAGCTGACGTGGTCTCTGGCTTGCGCAATAGTGAACATTTTTACTGAGGCAGAATGTGTAATAGGCCGGCTTCTCAAATGCCAAATCAATCTTTCTCAAATGAACGCTGCACAGACTGGCATACCCGGTAAAAGAGCACAGAACGACGAAGACCAATCAAAAGGGCGAATGTGGGATGCCAAATCCACTAAGGCAGCACTGTTCAATCTGCATAACATATGGCCAAATGTGGTTCTTGACAAGCCATGGGCACATCCCCTACAGCACAAAAATCTCTTGCAAGTCACCTTGATTGCATGAAGGAAAGTGGCACATCTAATACCGCACTGGTGGCCCTCACCAGAGACCAACAGCACAGAGCTAAATCACAGCTTTATAGCCACACTGCAGCCAAAAATAAATATTGTGCCTTCATGAACCTGACACTAGATCAATACATTACACAAGAACGAATTGCAAATGTTCATCTTGAAATAAAGCAAAATAAACGCTTGTCACACATGGCACGCAAAGAACTGATCTTAACGAGGAAGTTATAAAAGTAAATTAAAGGCAGCAGTACTACTATCAGTACAACTAATTAGCCAGCGCAACGTCAACTCATTCTCGAGGTATCGTGTAATGAGCTTGCATTATTTTTGATTGGCTTGTTCTACCCACTCTTAATCCTCTACTTATAAAGTTTTCAAAGCGTATGATTTCAGATGAATTAAATTTTGTTGCAGCGAACATACCAACCCTCGGTTGAGAACGTACACGAGCTCATACAACAATAAAGTGTGATGAAATATAATTGCGATGTGGGCTAAGTGCATGCCCACGCGGGCCTCATCTTCAAAGCGATCTGCGATGGGGACAAAGTGCATGCACCGAGCGCCGGTAGTTTAGTATGCTCTGTGCTTTCGACGTTTAGTTCGCATTGAAGCGAGACAAGAGACAGCGCGAATGTCAATTTGCCAGCTGTTGCTGGCGTACTTTCTCACTCCGACGTTTTCACAGTGAGTTTCCGCAGTCATCGAGCGAGATGTGTTTACGTTTACCTGTGCGTGTTTGACACCGTGCTTGTCTATTTAGTTAGTAAACGAAAATTTACACCTTTATATGATCCATCAAACTACTATCCTTGCTTCGTATAGCTCTCTACTAATTTGCTATCGCAATCGATGCTTCGCCTTTCGGGCGAAACTGCGACTTTTTTTATTTCCGTGCGTCCTTAAAGCCAGCCTTCAAACAGCCCTCTGATTAACGTTTAGTCAAGTTCGTACTTCAGATGTTGAGCAGAACACCAAGTTTCCACGTGCAAGTTCTGGAACCATTACTCCTTGCCACACGCCATTTCTCTTGCCTTTCACTTTGAGTACTTGTTCACGGTTTAAAAGCGTGGGTGCTGCCGCCTGGCTAATCTCTTGCCGAACAGGCCAACCAATCACAGCGGAGTACGCACGCTGCTGGGGTCCTTGTACCGCCACCAGATGGTGCTCGCCACCGTGCACCATTAAGGTTCCTGTATGTTCCAAAGGTAGCGCAAACCATTGTTCAAATAGGAAAGGAGAATTTCCTCCCCTGCCCTCTACGTAGCCCTCTCCTGACTTCTTCACCGTTTTCCGCTCTCCCATTGGACGAGGCTTGGCACGTGACGAATAACTGGCGCGGCTTTTGTCATTGCGGGAAAACGGCGCCATTAGTGAGCGTAGAAACACCAGGAAACATGTGCGCTGTGCGTGAGCGAAGGCTTTTTACATTTTCGAAGACGCGCTCGGCTGCAGCACGATGCCGACTTGCTGTGCTGTTGGATGTTCGAATAGCATTGCCAAGAGGGGCAAGCTTTTTGCGGTTCCTCGTGGCAAACGAAACCTCAAACGGCGAGTGATATGGCTCCACCGTATCGGAAGAAAGAAATTTGACTGCCACCGAGGGAGGTCATTACTGAGGGGGTTTCTGATCGCTGTTCTCAACCAGTTAGTGATGAACGCGGTAAGGTGGGTGCGTTCGCGAGTTCACCATCAACCAACAACTGAGTATTAAAAAAAAAAAAGTCCCAGTTTATGCTATGCGGCGAACAAAAGGGCTCATTTTGGCAATATGAATACCAGCATGACCTCTAATAAAATGAGCATAATGAAAGAGTCGACAATTAAACAGCAAAATGCACAAAGCGCGCGCACACACGGTAACCAAGGCTATAACTGACGGGGAAAGAAAAGTGCGCGAATGCATTTTCGAAAAAAAAAAAAAAAACATGTTGAGAGTATTTAGTGCATAAATATCTCCGCCGTGTTGTGTGTGCATCGTTTGATGTAGTACCTCTTTGTTTTCGTGAATGCGTCAGGTAAACGGAACACTATTCGATTCCGAGAATCAATCAGCAGTAGTAAGACTGCTGAGTATTGCGTTTAACTTGTTCTACATTTCGTTTTCCTTGTCCGAGCGATGCAAATTCTAATAATTGAAGGTACTACATATCTTACGTAGAAATCTCACGTACGAACAGCCTTGTGAAAATGCGCCCAGAACAGTCGCGTTTCAAGCAAGTGCTTCAACGCGCCGCATGCGATACAATATGAAGCGGGTGGTAGCGGCCGCGCACTTCGCTCACTGGGCGAGGGGGAAACGGCGCGGAAAGGAGGAGTTTGCGCTACCTTTGAAAAATACAGGGACCTTATGCATCATCCGCAGTGTCGGCCGTGCTGGAAAAAAAAAAAAACAAAGCTTGCCTCCGCGCATCCGCGGCTGCACAGTAATTAAGTAAATGCTTCTTGTCTTGCAGATAGAACGGATTCGCATTGCGCTACGTACGTGTATGCGCATGCTGCCTCGGAAACCACGATGCATTCAAGGCATCCGTCATACTTGCCGCGTAGTCCGCAACTTCACTTAACAGTTAAAACGGCTTGGTATTGTGTGCACCCGCCTCTTGTGTGCGTGCGTGCGTGCGCGCTTGCGTGTGCCTGTGTGTGCTTGTGTTTTCGACTTTTTATGCACTCACACAAAGCTTCGCTGTATATACATTCCAACTCGTTGAATCTGCTGCCCTTTTTTCAATATAATTCTTGCCCAATTTAAGCCATATTCTTAGGTATTCGTATTCTTGAATCCCAGGGATTTTTTGGCATGTACTATGCCCATCTGATCACAGGCGTTGAACACCATACCACCCGATTTTTTTACACTAACTCAAAATGCTACAGCGCCTGATAATCAGAATTTGGTTTTGGCACGTAAAGCACCATCATTCAATTAGAGTTTGACACTTCCACCTCAATGCGATGTACGAGGCAATGACAGTGCCACTGGCTTAGCGGCTATGGTGTTGTGCTGCTAAGCACGAGGTCGCGGAATCAAATCCGGCCGCGGCAGCCGCATTTCGATGGGGGCAAAATGCAAAGATGCTCCTATCCCGTGCATTGGGGGCACGTTAAAGATCCCCTGGTGGTCAAAATTAATCAAGAGTCCCCTACTAAGTGTGCCTCATAATCAAATCGTGGTTTTGGCATGTAAAACCCATGAATTTAGTGACAATGCTAAGCATCTTGCAGGCTATGAACAATGGCCCACAAGAATGCCTCAAGCAAACACATCTCGCTGTGTGTTCCGTGTACTACGTGAACAAACGCAAGTGGTGCACCTAAGGGGAACGTCACCTCATGACTCTAGTATTGCCACTAAGCACTCAATAATTTAAACACTCCTCATCAACATCACAAATAATTCAACCCAATTAACGCAAACACTACAGCAAGCTTCGCTTACACAGATTCCCACAGCGCGTGGGATCTGCATAATTTTTTTCGTTCTCGTGTATTTTTTTTGTAGTGACTGACACCATTCTTTGTTTGCTTCTGGAGAGCAGTGGTGATATAAAATTAGTTTTTATTAATTGCAGTGGGACAAAAAATACAAAAGCAGATTACCCTGAACCATTGTGTTTGACAAGATTCGGAATCACTATGCTCGAGCAGAAACCACAAGCAATGGAGCATTTCGTGGCATTCACGAAAAAAAAAAAAAAATGTTCAAAAATGGCCCCACGGAAGAACCTCCACCTCTTATTACGGGAGAAGAATGCTGAAATCCGTCACCCTAAGGTGACTTAAGCAGCTGCGGTTTACATCAGGCCAAGAGTAGAGGCCGAATTTTGTAATAATTCAAACTTGATTTTTTATGTTCATGATCCATCGCACTAACAAGGCTTATCCCCGCGATGACGATGGCGTCCCCGCCAACAATGAAGGGCGAAATAGAGGAAATCAAAATGTAGCATTATAAAACATGGCCAAAGGTGTATGAATGCATTGTTGAAAACTGCTCTGAATATGTTTTAAATATCCCTAGATATTGCCACAGATGCCGAATGCATAAGTGTGTTCCAAAAACCCTAGATCTAGGGATAAATCCATAGAGTTGATGTCACTGTGCAGCGCCACTAATTTTGCGGAACACCGAGCATAAAGGTCGATTTTCTGCTATAGCAGTGCCTGCCACCTAGCGATGAAGAGTGGAGTGCCACCATCAGCACTTCCCTAAGAGACGCAAGGTGGCGCGAGGAGCGGGAGGCGCTAGAGGCACGTCGAGACCCTGGCTCGGCGGAGGGCGCCTTCATCAAACGGCTGCGCGCACAGCTGGCTTGCATATCGCCAGAAGCGACGTAGCGCTCCGCCGACCGGCGGCAAAGCTAACGAAGCCAACCGGCCTAGCTGCCTTAGGAGACGCAAGGTGGCGCGAGTGGCGCGTTGAGACCCTCGCTCAGAGGAAGGCGCCTTCGTCACACGGCTGCGCGCACGGCTGGCTACAAGGGGACCAAAAGCGGCGGCACGGGAAAAACGCGCGGCCATGCACACGGCTAGAGTGTACTATCACGGCTCATATGTCGCTAGAAGCGGCTTCGCGCTCTGCCGACAAAGCTAACGAAGCCAACCAGCCTACCTACTCGCGCGCTAAGCACTCGAGTCGCCACGTCCACGGCAGTTGTTTCCGACGTCATTTTGTACCCCCTCAGCGACGTCGGTACGGAAACGTACAGAAATCTTAAGACACCGAATATAAAGACGAATGGACGGTGAAAAAAAAAAAAAAATGCAGCAGATCCAACGAGTTGGAATCTATACACAGCGAAGCTTTGTATGAGTGCATAAAGAGTCGAAAGACGAGTACAATCACGCATGCACGCACACACACACACACACGCACGAACACACATGCGCGGGCGCACACAAATTATACCGAGCCTTTTGTTTAAGCGTAGTTGCTGACTACTAGCGAGTACGACGGACGCCTTGCACGCATCATGGCTTCAGAGGCAGCATGCGCATACGTACGTAGCACAATTCGAATCGATTCTATCCTTGCACGCATCATGGCTTCAAAGGCAGCATGCCCATACGTACGTACGTAGCACAATTCGAATCCATTCTATCAGCAAAAAAAGCGTTTACTCCCTCATTACCGTGCAGCCGCAGATACGCGAAGGCGAGCTTTCTGCTTTTTTTTTACCCAGCACGGCCGCTGCCGCGGATGGTTACGGATGCGTAGGGTGCCTCGATGCCAGCGCCGCGGCGCTGGGCATCGAGGCACCCTACGGATGCGCGGAGACGAGCTCCATCTCGTGGTGGTACAAGGAACCCAGCAGGGCGCGGGTACTCCGCTGCGACTGGTTGGCCTATTCGGCCAGACAGGCCGCAGCACCCACGGTCACGAAACCCGGCGAGGTTCGCAAATAAAAGCTTCGCTTTCAAAACTGAGACGGACCAGCCTCGGGACTCCCACGTTATCGTGACTAATATGCAAGGTTACGCCGCTACATAAAAGCCCAGAAGGCTTCTAAATTTACCACTATAACACTGCACCTTCGAATGAATGCGCTGAAAAAAGGACCACGAAGTGCGGGTCTAGAACGTGGTGAAATAATTTTTAAAATTAGACGGCCAAGGCCGCCATTGGGAAACCCTATCAATCTGTCCCGAGTGCGCTAGGGTCCCGTCGAAACAATCAATGGTCAATTCGGCGCCTAGGTTGACTCTACGGGAGTCTACATATAAAACTAGCTACTCGATGAAGTTGTCTGTGTCAAGGTCTCGCGTGCGAAGGCATGAGCAAGCGGGGGAGACCCCGCGTATCTTTCCTCGCCCTGACCAGCAGGCGACCTCGATGATCGCCGCCCTTGGTTATCTCGACGCTGCGCAATTGTTTACAACAGCCACTGCTAGAAATTTCTTCACCGCGGCTGAAGCTGGCTGGTTGCGGGCGGTCGCGTCCACGCTGGCCACGCCGCTAGTCTGGTCAACGACGACGGGAACGGCGTGAAAGGGCGCCTCCGCGTGCTTAGCGGATTGGCTGTACGGTGATGCAACGCGGTGAGGGGCCTCCGTGCCAGCTAATTCGTAAGCGCGCTGCTCACCAACTCTCCCCCTATCACCTTACCCTACAGCGCGAAAAAGGTAAGTCAACAGAACAGGATATGCAACCACCTCTTTATCCCAAGCCTATTTTCGACAGCGCAGGCTAACGAAACCGTTCGGGTATATTCGCCCTTGAACACAGGTTGGTTTCCCCGCAGTGCTTCAACGTTCCCCCATGAAACCAGCTTAGCAGGCAGCCATGCGCCATTGGCCATCGGCATGGGCAGCGCGCCGTTGCCTGCGAAAGCGCCTCAAATCGGTGGGTCACAGACACCGTTAGACGGTAAAAAGTAGAATAAAGGTAATAAACTAGCGGTATATCGGGGCTTTTTTCATGAATAACTAGAACAAGCCCTGTATATATTACTAATGTGATCGTCGACCGCACAGCGGACTGAAGGAGCCATGCTTACACACGAGTTGGACGTAGTGTTTCAGTTCTGCCTCTAAACTCGGATCGAGCGTGACCGACTAGCGTGGCACGCCGGGATAACACCTATGAAAACAATGCTGGCGCCAGCATCTTCTCCGAGTCCGCAATCCGACCACACTGCGCAGGCCGCACTGCATTTCAGCACAGCGCGTGCCAATGGCACGGAAGCCGGCGAAAGTTCTGCAGCACCATCGGAACCATACAGGAAAAAGTGGGGCGCGTCCTACGTAAGTTCGCGACGCCGTGGTAACGTATATTAAACCGACGAGAGCTTCTTTTAGAACTACAAGCGCGCAGGCTAGTGGGCAACCCCTGTTCGCATAAACGGTTCAGCTTCAATACAGCGAGAAGGAACGTCCTCTTTGCGCGACCGGGCTGGCAACCTGAACATAATGGTCAGTAAACACAGTGCCTGCACATCGCGCAAATGAGCCGCACGGTCGTCACGAAAGCAAAACATGCTTGCTACGCGGCAAAGAATGCAAACACGAACCAGCCTTTAAGGCTTTCCCGAGCTTACTCACTGAAGCTATGTCAATATAACAGCTCACTATTAGTAGAAGCGCTCTTCGAAAGCACCATCAATATCGCTTGCGCATTCCTCGCGGGCAGCCCAACAAAGGCGGAAAAGCAGCTGCTCACACGCAAACACAGTGCATGCAGCACATCAACGAGTGAGCGTACAAGTTGCCTTTGCGCAAACCGCATTAAGCCAACTGTAAACCGCTGTTGAAACCGAATGTTCTACTAATGTCGACCAACGGAGCCTTCGAAATATACGGCGCAGTGCCGACATCGTCAGTTTGCAAGCTCGCGAGCGCCGCGAATTTTGCGTAAGCTTCGTCCGAGCATATTTAGAGACGGGGCGCCCCGTTTATAAGCGCCCGCGCGACGCTTGGCCCCGCTCCAGAGCTGCCCGGAACATATGCGAGGAGCCCTTGGTCCGACAGAATGTTATTCCACGAAGAAAGCGCCTATAGGTGAGTGAGCTTTCTCTCGCCACGGAGCGCAGCCCAAATATTGACGGCCACTACCGGCCACGCCGCGGAACGCCACTCCGCGCATTCCTCGAGAAAGCAGCAGAAAAGGGCAGCCTATCCGGCGGGGATCCACTCGGCTGTTTCATCAAAACATCGCTGCGTTATGTCAAACGGTCTCCGAAACTTGGCAGCTGCGAATCTTTAGGGGCCTACATGCTGCAGATATACATTCGGAGAACTCGGGAAACAGCGACGCAAACGAAGAATAAAAGGGTCTTTCTAATTAGCTTCATTCATTTCCGGCCACAATCCCCAACGGAATGCCCGCCATCGGGAAACAAAAGCACCTCATCAAAGGTCCACAACAGAGCACGAACTGTCTCCACCAAGAGGGTGGTGCCCCTCCTCCCGCCGGGCGGCTACCGATGCGCCTCAAAGCGCTTGCCAGGTAGCGGAAAATTCCACGCGCAGGTGGAATACGCTCACTTCCTGGTTCGCTACGTCGTTCTCTTACGTTGTACAGCGAGCGAGTCGGACGCTACGAACGCCCGAAGCGAACCAGCATGCAGAGCAGGAGAGATCGAACCGGTGCGCTCACATTTCCGCGGAACACGATGAAAACAGCCGATCCGACGCTGCTTCTGGCTCAATAGCCACACGCTATATAGTGCATGGTCGACAAAAAATAAAAGAAGCCCTTGCGTGGCTTAGTGGTAGAGTATCCGCCTCCTACGCAGTGCATGGTCGACAGTGCCAACAGCTGCAAAAATACGGAGGCCGCAGTCTTGGGCACTGGTAAACTGAGCGCGACGCGCAGCACTTGCGGTCTGCTCGCGCCGACATCATCTTTGGCGAGTGCCCAATGGTGAATGCCACGGCGAGAGAAAACCACTAGTCACGCTGTCGCTGCAAAACAGGCTCCTTATAAACTCGTAAATTAAGCCTGTTGTCAGCAAGTGGCAAGATCATTGTGGGCAACGCCAAAATTTCGCCGTCACAGCTCCTACTGGCCCACGTGGCTGCTGAGGCCCCTCAGATTGGCCGAAAACGCCAACATGGAGGAATCTGGCGGTGTCCAAGGCAGCACCCCGGTAATGTCGGCGACGAGCTCGCGCGCAGTAGTGTTGGGCTTTCCCATGAAATGTTTTACGATCTTGCCCGCTCAGCGACATCATTGACTAACTTGGGTAGATGTCGGAATAGCTTATTTGCAAATATTTACTGTCTTAATTTTATTTCTTACTGTTGGAAGGTAAATCTGGTCCGGCACAATGTAGCGATTCATTCCGCGCGATTCTGTGCCTCTCATCACCCACCGTTCACGGCCGGCTGATCCCGTTGATAACGCTGTCGGGGCCCATTGTACCCCCGTTAACCGTGTTACGTTGAACCTGCGCGCTGCGAAGCACGCTTACCATAACGCACGCTAACCCTTGCTTTTATTTATTATTATTACTATTATTTCTTTTTTACGGCAATGCTACTTCATCAACTCAATTAGGAGCGCTAATGGAGACCACATACGAGTGACCACCTTGAAAGCAGCGCCCAGAGAGAAAGGGTGCGCTTTATGCGCGCTTGTTTCAAACAGCGGAAAAAAAGAAAACCGGGGAAAAGAATTTGCGGCGTTCACTTGCGGCCTTATGATGAAGATACGAGGAAAGGTCGGGACCGCTAAAGCCACTTTCCGCACGCGGCCATGAAGGCGCTAGCCATGAATAACAGTCAGCGCAACCTGACGAGGTTGCGAAACGGCTCGGAGCAGATAGGGGCGCGCACCACGAGGCCACGAGAGAAAGCGACGCGTCCCGTACACACATAGGGGGGCCGCACACACGCCGACTTGTGCAAACAGAGCGGTCCCCACTTGGGCCGACGCAGCGTGAGCAGGAAGCGGAGATTCCGGAAACGCCACAACAGAGGCGAACGCGGGCTGAGGAACTAACGCGCAGTTTCCCATTTCAGTGCTTCACATATGCGAGCTGATAAAGCGGAAAACCTACCAACACGCTCAGCTCGCTTCTTTTGACGACTTGGGAGAAAGGGGCAATGAAAGGACAAACTACGTGGGCTGACTTGAGACACTGGGGGATCACGCAATGCATAAAATCAAGATTGGGCAGTAACGGTGACATGACAGAAACCTCGGCTCTCTTAGCCGCGGATAATCTCTGACACGTCCTCAGATACTCAAATAAAATCGCGTGTCTGCCCATCTCCTTGCTCGCCGTGGTGGTTCAGTGGCATACAAGGGCAGCGATGGCCGCGTTCCTATAAATAAGTCGAAACGCAATAACCTACAAGCTTTGAGTGAAACTCGGGTGGGTAAAAATTTTCAACATTCTTCCACTGCACCCGTATTGATTTGGGGAGGTAAAAATCATTCATGCGGCACCCATGCTTCAGCAAGCACGAAGCATCGAAAACCCGGAGACTCCTTATCGCACTGGATGAACGCCGAGGAGTCGCAACGCCGAACGAGCCAAAGATGCGGTAAACATCGATCACGCGGGTATATATGCTCGCCCGCGGACAGCAGAGAACGCCTGGTCTGGACCGGGCCTCTCCGGCGCGTGACGATCACTATGAGGTGAGTGGGTTTCGGCATTTCAAGACGAGGCGATAGGAAAGATAAGCGCTGCGGAAAAGGGGGAACACAGTATGTAGCCAGAAAATAGGAGCAAAAGTGCGGGGGCGGCCGCCGATAGCGAAGCACGAGTGCGCGCCAGCCCGAAAACACGGACATCCGAAGAGTGCAGCTGTTGAACGGGGTAAGAGGGGGGGGGGGGGGGGGGGGGGATTCGCCCGCCGGCAGATCCCGCGTGATGCGAGATGATACGACGAGGGCACAATGCGCGGATGCATCGCCTACGAATGCGGCGACTCGGACAAAGCGTGTAAACAAACGCCGCCAAGTCGCTCACGCGCGCCGGCAACTTTGAGACCCGAGCCACGTATATAGCCACCTAGCGCTGCTGTTGCTGCGGGACATGCGACGCTCCACTCCACAGTCTGGCAACGCTGGCGCGACGCCTGTAATCGCGTGGAAACCGCGTTGAACAGCGCAGGTACTGCGCGACCACCGCACGCACGGACATAAAATTTAAAGTAAAAGCATTCGAAATATATTGTTGGCACCGTGAACAGCTGCCGAGAAACAAAGGCTGAATGAAGCAACGTGGGCCAGTTGACTATTGGCAATTAACAGCACCGCGGGCAGGCCGGTTGGAAAATGGGCAAGGTTTTTTTTCACATAGCGTAGCATGCGATGCAAGGCGGACAAAGGGAAACCGTCACTCGACCTTTCGCTCCTCGCGACGGATAATGTTAACTATCGGTCACCATGATGCGATCTACGACGCAAAGGCTAATCGAACCGAGATAACTCGCGAGCGCGCATGTGCTCGCGAGTGGTTGCGTATAAATAACGCAGGGTGAAGGTAACGACAGCGCGTGCACCGGGGTGTCGACCGCCGCCAGTGACCCAGATTGCGCGCGACCGGCGCCAATGACGGCGTCGTGGCGAAACCCTCGCGGCGTCGAGCCGCGCACGGCGTGTTTACCGACAAGCCAAGCGCTGGGAGGCGGCGCCGCTCCGGGCCGAAGGGAGAGCGAAAGTGTTTACTCGAGCAGCCTCCCACCAGCGACGCACGGGGGTCGGAAGACGTCGCCACTTGTATTCCGCTGCACGCTCGCCGATCGACAGACGCGACCTTGCCTTGTAACGCCGCAAGTCGCTGCGGCGGCCAGAATGAACGGGAGCAGCCACCTCGGCAACCAATTATGCGTGCCGTCACGCTGGAAGGACCGAGGAAGGCCGCTTTCTCTTGCCACTCGTTGTCTTCTCGTGACATTAACCAGAAAAGCGTATACAATATAGAGGGCCCCTCACTGGGCCAAATAACAAATTTCGGTAATAGGGTGGAAGTCCACATCATTCATCAACAGCCGAGATAGAAATATTTCAGTGCCACGAACCCACGATTTAAGGAGGCGAGCGTCACCGCCAACATAGACTACTATGTTACGTTTGTCGTTTGGAAATATGATATGGCGTTGTCTACTCTGTATAAAAGGTGTGGTTGCTGCAATAAAAATTCAGATGTAAGTACAGCGCTTCCTCTAATGTTTTCTTTGTCCCTGGCTTCTCTGAGCTGCATTCCCCAACTAACTATGAACCAACGCGCCCACATCAAAGTCCTGCTTTACAACATAGACTCTCTCCACTTGCCCCCGTCGAGCCTCCGCACTTGAAATTCCTTCCCTGCGTTCTCCCATACCGGAGCTGGAGGATCGCGTGACGCATACGTCAGAGCATACGCATTATTATTTTTCTCGTTTTTTTTTTTCTTTTTTGCTGCGCGGCGCACTTCCGCTGCCGTTGTCTCGTTTCGCGCAGCGCACGAACACCCGCCTAGCGGTTTAGGTCAGTGCTACACGAACACACAAAGGGACCACGGAGCATTATCGCGCGCTGGAAAACGGTCGGTAGAAAATTACCTAGTTTCGTTGTCTGCGAGCGCGACTGCACGACGTGTGAACAGACGACACGTAGACAATCAGTTTGTCCGTTTTATTAGTTCTCTAAACTTTAATAATTCTCGAAGTCATGTGTCAGTGAGAGATGTCACAGCACGGCGATGTACTAGCGCACTTGCGATATACTGGGTGTTTCAGCGAACACTTTCAAAAATTTTTAGATTGCCCGTGAAAGATAGCACAATTCTAGTTCACGAGCTGGGCCGGTACATTGTAGCGATGCCTTATTCTATACTAGTCTTATCATCCACCGCTCACAGCCGGCTGATCCCGTTGATAACGTGAGCGGACTGTCGCTCTGACCATTGACCAAGCGCGAAAAGGCATTAGCATCGGAAAGGCATCGCTACAAAATACCAAAATAATGCCTTTTCGCGCTTATCGCGCTTTGTCAGTGGTCAGAGCGACGGTCCGCTCGCGTTATCAACGCCGGCCGTGAGCGGTGGATGATAAGACTAGTATAGAATAAGTCATAAGGCATCGCTACACAATCGCGGCCCAGATGGTCTACTCGCAGAGGCGGACATTTCTTGCACAACAAATTTGCATAATCAACTAATCAACAAAAATTTGCTAATTAAGTTTAACTGATTACCTTATGGCGGCCATATTGCAATTTACGAATTCTAGCCGTGGAGTTCGCAAGTGGATCCACTTGGAACGAATTCTCAGAATGACACCAGTTTCGAGATATTAATTCCCTAACTTTGCGGAGAAATGCATTGGCGTCCCAGTTTAGTGCTTCAATGCATAAAACAACGCTTTGTTAAGAGAGTAACTGAAACGCCAATGCATTTCTCCGTAAAGTTTAAGAATTAGTATCTCGAAAATGGTGTGATCCTGGAATTCGTTCTTAGTGCATCCGCCTTGCGAACTCCACGGCTAGAATTTGTAAATTGCAATATGGGCCATAAGGTAATTATTAAAAAACTTGAACTTTAGTCGATGATGCATTTCAACTTTTTGTGCAAGAAATGTCCGCCTCTTCGAGTAGACCAGCTCATTAACTACAATTGTGCTATCTGTCCCAGGAGAGCTTTTAAAAATTTCGGGAAGTGTTCGCTGAAACACGCGGTATACATCACTCTCCGGCTGGGAGCGCGGCTCCCGCGAGGAGAGGGGCAAATGGAGTCTGCTTCGATATTTCAGCTGTTTCCGCAGCGCATAGTGATGTAATACTTAGCAGACACGATCGCGCATTGTATGCACTGCGCTCGCCAGCTCAAAATGGCCAGGCCTGGTGAGGGGTCCAACATGCAGCTTCAAGGTAACCTCGTGCCCTGAAGGGTGAATAAGAGACCCAGTGTAGTACTTCTCTAGAGGCCCCCATCGGTCTACAAATTTCGTCCCGTTTGGCAGCTCCTTCACGAGCGGCAAGGGGGTCGGCGGCGAAGGAAAGAAGCGTCTCGCGACAGAGCTGAGTGGGTCTTGGCAACCGGGAGACGGAAGGGCGCTATGCAGAAGCGAGGCCCCCTCCTGCAGCGACCACTGGCACCTCGAAGACGACGGCTAGCGACCCGATAAGCGCACTGCTGCTCATGCACGTTCCTCCCAGGCTGCGACCGACAGCATCTCGGATGTGTGGCCGAGAAATCGCAGCCAAGCGCCAATCAGAGCGATTCGCTACACAGCAGTGGAATGCGTCAGATACCGCTGCCACCTCTGTGCCCATTCAAATAGCTGGATGCGGGGGAATCATTTGAAACTATCACTGCTTAGCGCCCTGGAACACTAAGCTATAGGCCAAAGGTGAGACCAGTGCTTAAAAAAACATACAGTCTAAGTGAAATCAAAGAGAAAGTATAGTCGAGGCACGACACTTGTCTGCTGAAGCACATGAAAGGATATCAAAGTAGGGTTTACTAAAATGATTACATTTAGGTTGACTTCACATTCCAGGGCAATACACATGTTACGAAGGAAGTCGCAGTGGGGGCTCAGGAGATGCGCTTAAAGCACGTTACACGAGCCTTTTGCATATTAACCGCTTCAAAATGCGATCGCCAAAGCCAGTGGTCAAACCCTCGGCATCGTGCTAAGCGGTAAAACGCAATATCCATCGAGCTGCCGAGGGGAGGGTGCGACCATCTGCTACCTACAATGGATCAGACAGATTAACAATACTAAAGGGTCACACAACAACGTGGTCAAATTGATTCAGGACATGAGACAATGTAGGGCACCGTTTCCGTTATGCAGTGGACTCGACTGAACTGTTAGGGAAGCCGTGTGGCGCCGTGCCTCGTCAGACGCGGCAGTGACGGAACCTAAGCTACGCCATCGGAAGAAACTGGAATCCCAAGAAGACGGTCAAGTGCGGCGAAACAGCCCTGAGAAGGGCAGCAGCTGACCCACCTCGGCACACTGGGCGCCGTTGTTGTGTCGGGGCCGCCCGACACCGCGGACGGTTATCGCCGTGTGTCCCGCAGATGCGCCGACGCACACCGACGCACGTCCGCGGGGACGGAGCCTAATTTCGTCCGTAACCTCCGCTATCGGGACAGTGCCAGCCAGATAGGTGCGCGCTATCGCCGCGGCGACAACGTCCCCGACAGATGCACGGCGAGTCGGTGCCACAGACGTCAGCGTCGGCTAGCGCACCGTAAACAGCGCGTGGACACAGCCCCCCACTCTCGACCGTGGCCCGCTTGCACGACAAGGCACCGCGCTACTGAGCTCCATACTGCTAATATATTGCTCGCATCCCGTAGTACCTCTATACAAGCTGGCACCGCGTGACCTGAACGGCACAGACCAGATGACGGTTGCTTAACAGCACTATATACAGCGAGGAAGCACTAGGTAGCCCTTGTGTGCCGTGTCGTGAACGCATAAAACCGAGCAAATACGCACCCAGATAAGACATCACGACGGGTAATAAACGGACAGAGACGGAAGGAAGGAAAGCCTAGAGCCATCATGCACATTTGGCAAGTAATTATGCATTTTCGCCTAAGATGACAGGGCTGGATACAAAGCAGCTGCGACTCGAGTGAAGCAAGGCAAGCGACCTGGATGTAGCGGGGCGCTGCGCCCTTAGCCAAGATTTCGTGCGACCGAGCGTAGGACGGCGCGAACCAAGTGGGCATTCAAAGGGGCATGCAAAGAACGGCGCCAGCGACGCACTGGGCACGCGCCCTGTTGGCACCGTGGCGGCGACAACAAACCGCGCTCGGGCCGCCATGACCTGGCAACAGAGCGGGCGCCAGCCACACGTCCGCAGCAGACGATTCGAAAGAAAGCCAGCAGAGCGGTGTGCCTGCCAAGCGCAGAGACAAATCTCGAGCACTACCAATCTCTGCTGCACTCGAAGACAACATCGATCTGGCTCAATGATTTTAAGCAGCTCGATGTGTCGACAGGTCGCGGCGAGCTAACGGACTAAAAACGCGGGGCTGGCTCGTCGACTCGTTTCCAAGCAGACGCCATTATGCGCGGCTTGCATGACTGCCTCGCAAGAGTTTCGCGATTAGAGGCTGACGTTTCGGCGATCCCTGCTCTCGACGCGCGCAGCTTCCTTTCGGTGGGCCACCCATCCGCCGAGTCAAGAGCGACAGGACCAGACCCGGTTCGTTTCCGACACGAACATCGCCCAGGCAGGACGGGACGACACTCGTTAGGACTGCGCTGACTATGTAGCTGGCGAGAACGAGCGAACAAATAGTGACCCAAGGAATATGAACGGGGCGCTAATAACAGGCAAGGAGGTTCCGGGGGCTCAAGGCTCATGCGTAAATGAGCACTTTGCTAGAGAGATTTCGCAAGGCAGAAGAGATAAAAGTGTCGCAATCGGCTCGCGGCGCGGCGATATCGCAATCGCTCACTGGGCGACAGAAGGGGATGCCTACGTGTTTTAGCGCACATTGTGGTCTTTCGCCTCGGTTGTGAAATGACAGTGGAAAATGCGGAGGGGCACAACCCGGGGACAGACAACCGAGATAACGGGAGGAGGAAGGCTATGAACAGAGGAGAGAGTCTTGACCCACGCGGATATAAATGATGATAAAGACGCATACCCTTCGCGGATCATTCGCGCGCAGCGGCTGGACGATAAAACATAACTGCGATCATCTAAGGAAGAAAGAAAGTCGAACTTGCACAGCTGCCCTTTAACATGCCACATTAAAATTTAATTGATTCCGTAACGTACCCAATATCCGGGCATCCGTTTTATGAGGAGCTGCAAGTCACCAGGTGTGTTCACGGAATTATTGCGCGTAAGCAAATGCTTCGATTTACCAAAGGGATTGGGGCACAGGTAAAAAAAAATCCGAGAACACGTAATGCCCTTCTTATGAGCTCTGCTCCGCCGAGGCGCGCTCGTGACGTGGGGTCGCAGCTTATGGGAATTTAGATGCCGTTTCGCTGCTCCAGGCGACAGACGCCGGCTTTTTCGTACAATGCTCCACTACGTTCTCGCATAAAAAAAGGAACTTCAGAGAGGGCGAGCACCTCTAAACGCACCACTGGAACACAAGCCCCGCCTCGCCAGGCTCTGGCCTGGTTTAAAGTGGTTCCAGACATACTACCCAGGATGCAGCCGCGGGATCCAGTTTTCTTTTTTTTTTCTTTCAAGGGGTGACTTCGAGATGGTGATTGATGATGATAATTAGTTTTTGTGTGCTGGCGGGTTCTCTTTAATAATCTGTAACAGCTGGGAAGGCCTGAGTTTGTCGCATGCCGTACGCTGGCGCTGCGCACACCAATTTTAAAGGGGGAGGGGGGGGGGGGCAGGACATCCGGACATCCCCCATGGATCTGCGCATGCCAGGATGACCCGGTCCTCTCCGCCAATTTCGTAAGATCAGCCGCGGCTGCACCAACGAGTGATCTCTGCACCACGAGTGCTTTTGATCCGACACCGGAACAGTCTTGTTCGATGGAGAGCAGGAGATGGTGCTGCGGATCCGCCGTAAGAGGCGATAGCAGGCGCAACGCAACTCTGGCCTGGTGAAGTGGAGTGGAATCGTGAGGAAATTGCGACAGAGGTTGAGACTGGGTAGACTGACGAGGATGGAAATTACAGAATGCGCAGTTCAGCACAAATGTGTCACGGCGCATCTTGCGGAAACCGTGATTCTCCGCAACTATTGCGTAGTTGAATGCATTCGTCAGAAGCGCAGAAAAATGCTCTGGAAATGCAGCCAATGAAAAGCTCAAGGCATTTTCCCCTCAAGTGAAGGCAGCTGCGCTTCGGGAAACTAGAGCGGGTACCGTTGAATCAAGAGCAAGCTCTAGACCCCGGGCGGCAGAGAAGGCGGAGCACAATATTAGCGTCACGCCACAGGTGGAGGCGGTACATCGGAAGAGAGAGTTATCTATGGACAGGAAAGATTCCATCACCCGTGCTGTGCGTGTCGACGGCTACCTTGTTTGGACGCCGTTGCTGTCTGCCACCTCATCGCGCGCCCGCCCAGACTGGACAGCGGCGGCGAAGCACCTATAACGCACGTCGGTACCGTGCCACATCACAAGGCGCGCCCCGCAAACGGCCATCCACTTCACGCGCACGACTTGTTTACGCGGTGCGGCTCGGAGGCCGTCGAGACAAGGGCAGTCGCAAATTGGGGCCGCCGGCACACGACGCACGCTGCCGGCGCCGCACGTACACACGCCTGCACCGCGATACTCTAGATCCTTCAAGACATTCGACTTCTAACTTTTTTTTTTTTTTTGCACGACCACAATTTCGTGGCAATCGACAAACCCGCTCCTCGAATGGGCGAGGTCGGGGACAACCCATTCACTCATTGATTTGGGCAGAAGGAAAAAAAGAAAAGAAATAACTAACGCGCAGACCGGTACACCCGGAAGAGATAGGTGGCTCTGCCCACACGCGGCAGCCTTGAGAAGGCAGACCGCTCCTCGGCCACGTGGTAGACGCGGGTCGCGCACGCTTAGACTGGTAGCAGAGAGCGAAGCCAGCAGCAAAGAACCACACGGCGCAGTAATCGCTAGACGCTCGCAAAACTTGTGCGAGCCACCTCGTGAGAGAGGGACGTCAGAAGAACATCTGCGCGGTCGGGTGGTCATGTGCGTATACACTGCTAGACGACGGATAAGAGAAAAAGAAGCGCATACGAGCGCTGACTCGGTTAACAATTTTTCGAAAGAGAACACACACGCAAAGGCAGATGACATCAAGTAAATACATGACAGACCAGTCATCTTACAAGGATGACTGGTGTCATCTCGAAACTGGTGCCACTGTGGAAATTAATTTTAAGTGGATACGTCTTGCAAACTCACCGGCTATACAATTCATAAATTGCAGTATGTGCCGTAAAGGGATTAGTTATGAATTTAATTAGTAAATTTGTAAAAATTAGTTGAATATGTGTTTCGATTTATCGTGCAAGTAATGTCTGCCTCTAAATAACACAGCTCAATTAGTAAAATTAAAATGAGTAAACTACAGGCGATATTTAAAATTATGGGAAACTTGAAAATGATCATCCCGCATACTTGCACAGTGTCATTCTCAGATTGCATAGGGTGCTGGCGAAGTCAATCAAGTGGAGCTTATCCTGAGGCTGTCACATAAGGGGTTCACCTCTATACTATCAAGTGCACCTTGCACTGTTGAAGGCATTGCGAAGAGGCATATCACGCAGTGAAAGCACAGGGGCAGCCAAATGAATAAAGGACATTTCGTGTAAACAGCAGTCTAGTTTGGAGACGTCAAATATACGTATCTCGTCTCGCTCTTAAACTAGTCCGCCATACGCCAATCCGTGGCATATGCCCTTGGTATACATCTTAAGCTCTAAAGCCATGCCACTGCTGCAAATTCACCCATTTATTTTGTACCGACCACTATTCGCGGCTCCACCAGAGTGCTTTCCTAATAGAGACACCTGTAGCAGAGTTTCAACTAGCGACCGCCGCACCCCCTTCAACCGAAGTTCCCTGAACCTCAGATGGCAACTCTCCGCTGCGCACCGTTCATGCGGCTCGATGCATGACCAGGGTTTGAGACTCGCGCCATAATTCAATCAAATAATCGGCTTTCGAAACATCGGGCCAACCGCTAGTTTGGTATGCTTACACATGTTCGGCTTCGGGTTTCTGTTCTCACCCGGGTTCGCCCGTTCCAACTGCATCTGCAGTGCAAACGAGAGGCCCTCACTCACGACTGTTCCTCCTTCTCGGCAAGTGCACGCTGCAGTCGATCACGCCATGCAACCAGACACCGAGCGACGAGCGAAATCCGCGCGCGCAGACGGCGCCGATAGACCAGACGACGACGCGGGAATCCTGTTACATCCGCCGGGAACGAGCACCGGCCTGCACTGGCTTCGGATGGCGGTGGAAGATTCTTTTCCGCCCGTGTTCGGCACACAAGCTCAGTCGAGCTATTGAAGTATAGGAGCACACAACAGGCGACGGAGCATGTTCCTGGATGTCCGCAGGGCTTGCTATACGATACGACCTCAATTATCGTTAACATACTGTTTGCTCAATCAATATACACGTGCGGCGAGGTGAAGCGACTTCAATGGTCAGGTGATCCGTAGTTCAAGTGGTACTTCACTTTTTCTCGCCGTTAGCATTTGCTCTGTTTGGCCGGTGAAAGAAACTCGATGACGAAGATGTCAAAGAGGAAGTAAAAAAAAAAAGAAACTAAGTTAGGACGAATTTCAGTACAACTTCGTTTTCTGTTTTGGAGGTAGGTGAGGCGTGCTGCAGTGGCTTACTTTCCTGCTTTCTATGAGCTACGCAAGGGTCGGCCCGTCGGACACAGACAATTGACAGCTCAAGAATGACATCCCGGTGATCCCGTGACCGAATTAACACCCTCATTCCACCTCCGACTTCCATATTACGCCGCGGACGAGAGCTGTCAAGACGCCTTTCGTGCACTCGAATGGCAACACCAATATGCTTTCATTAATACCACAGCGAGCCCTTTTCAGCAACGTAGGCAGAACACGCAAGACGATCGGGCTGCAGTGGGATCAAGGCGCTGATCCAGTCTGCAGGAAAACGGACACTTCACTGCGCTACAGTGCGTAAGGAGTGGGCAGCTCAAAGCCTTCGTCACAACATTGCGAGGAGCATCGGCAAAGCAGGAACGGCCGGGGGCAACCGCCGATGGGCCAAATGCGCGGCGCGCTATTTCTGGACACGCTCGGAGCGGGCCCCCCCGCTTGCCAAGTGTATGCACGGCGCCAGCCAGACAGCCACGGCGCTGATCGGGCACGAGCGTTACGCAAGAAAACGGCGACGAGCTCGCGAGTGTACAGCGCCGAATACCCAGACGCGGCCGAATACCGACTCGCGCATCGACGAAGGCTCTTCTGACGCTCTGGAGTGAAGGTGTCCTTGCGGAGAAATGTGGAAACCCGCGCCACCGACGAGGACACGCCCATCCAGGCGTCGAGACGGGCCAGCAGATGTGGGAAAAGCCGCCGACCAGGTCACAAGCAGCGCACGCGACCGCGCTCTAATGGGAACAGGCGAGATAGATCGAGCAGCGCATCACTTTAGTGGACCACCGAGGCGAATAGAAGAGCGGAGGAAACGGGACAACGAACGCGACAACGGCAGGATTCGTCGGAGCCAACTGCGATACTGAGCAGTCTGTAGGAACCATAAGATTGTACAGTTATAACGAAGCAAAAGCGATCAGCAACTATTAGAGGTGCTACACATCAACGTATGACGGAAGACTAGCCAGAGTGATCTCAATTACAGATCGCTTAATTAAAAATGTACGAACGCGAAAGCAAGTTAATCGGGTTCGGTAGTAACTTGTTACACAAACGGATGTTGGATTGTAAACACTGGTTTGTATAACGCGCACAACACAGAAAGCACGGCGAAGAAACAAACTGAAGCAGACTGGAACCACCACTGGTAAACGACACTAGCCTAGCGAGGCCAGAGAGGGTCTAGAAAATGAGACACGCGAGAGGGAAATCTTGCAAGCCGAGTGGCCTCGGCAAAACGTTCCGCAGGACGCAAGCTTTCGCTCCACGCCGCTTGCGTCACAACGCATTTTTGGGGTCAACTGCGACGAAATTTTAGACCGCCTAGAAATCATACTTTCAGATGGTGCACGCAGACTATGCGAAATTTTATGCTTGAAGTACGATGGGCGCGTCACAAAAAGCTCGCAAAAAGACGTTTTTGATAGGGAAACTAAAAAAAAAAAAAAAAAAAAACGCAATTACTGTTTGCCGCAAGCGACCCTCCGCATGAGAGCTATGTTTGCAAACAACGATAGGCGCCGTCGCGTAGGCTCCGCTCCATCTGATCATCTCCTCTCAGTTATCGCGCGCCTGGGATGCCTCGCGTTGGCGCGCCAGGCTACACAGCGACGGCGCAGTACAATCAACTCTCAGTTAAGCAGGAGAAAGTGCTTCTTCTTCACTTTTTGTGCTGATCTAACAGCTCCAAAAAGATAACAATTACGTTTATAGATATCGAAGCATCTTGAAGCACTGCCAACAACGAAATACTAAGTGGCGTCTGCCAAGGTGTAAACAAGTGAGGCCAGTGAGCGCTCGAAAGGCCCCCCCCCCCCTTTTTTTTTAAAAAAGCACATTTATTTAGTTATGATTTTTATTATTATTATTTATTTATTTTTTTTTGGGGGGGGGGGGAGGGGCTACCGTGCGAAAGTCACTCCCGATGACAGCGCCACCGCATCTTCGCGGCGTAGCGCCGCTTTCACGGTGTAGTCCATTACGCCCGTGTGCTTGCGTTGTAGTGCACGTTACCCCAGGTGGTCAAAATTAATCCGGAACCCTTCACTACGGCGTGCCTCATAATCAGATCTGGTTTTGGCATGTAATACACCAGAAAGAAAAAGGAGGAGGCAGTTATAACCTGCTTGGTGGCCTCCGAGATAGGCGGCGACAAGGCGCGCAAAACAATCTCGTGGGCGACGTGCTGAGACGTCATGTCCGCTAATCACCAGGTGCACGCGTCGTCTGCTTAGCTACTAACAATAGTCAACTACCAGCGCTGCAGCTTTGCCAAGATTGCTTCAGCAATACTAATTAGTTATAGCCAATTTAGGAAAAGTGAACCTCGGTAGCCGTTCGTCCTTCTTTAACGGAGGCACCGGCATCGGGGCGCCACTGCAGGCGCGGCGTATACACAGAGCAACAACGTTGTACCCACCGGTTACGACACCCGTACGAGGCGGCGCATTCTCTCGGGCGGCAGCTGTCAATTGGGGGTCGCGCGTGGCTGGCGGTGCGTGACGATGACGAGACGAGCACAAATAGGAGCGAGCGAAGTTAAAAATAGGAGCGGAGCACGCGAGTGCAGCTTAGAACTAAACGGGAGGCCCTTAGCGCGGCTCAAAACAAATCAACCGAGCCCCGGGAAACACCAGTTGCCCACGGATTTAGGGGCGCGCCAGAAGGGTTATGTCTTGGACAAGAATTGTCGCGTCTTAGATATCGGGAACAGCGACGTTTCAGTTTTAATAAAAAAAATTTAAGCGATTGAGTAACACCTTAGCACCGATTTACCGATATAAAAAGAATCACCACCCAAGCACTCCGTACAGATAGATGGTTAACCAGCGAGGCCTGAAACGTCCGGCCGCCCCGGTGTTTACCCCTACGGTACATTAAAGTATTTCTCAATTACTGGTTACGTATTTGTGTTTCTTAATGAGGTTACACACACGTTCGGCTGCGAAGGAGAGAACGACGTCAATGACGGTATATGCCCGCAGTCCGCCGTTGTCGAATTCCCGCTTGTGATTCTTCAAAATTGCTTCAAATGAGATTCTTGAAAATTAAATTGCTTCAACATTAAATCTGTCCGTCCCGTAAGACAATGAGTGGCTCATACCACCTTAATAAGCAATGACTCCTACCGCCGCAAACGCGGCCTTCCCATTACGACGACAGATGAGAAGTGAAATTCTACGCTGGAATGATGAGCGGCAACGGAGCCAGTTGTGGAAGACGACGACACTCGAGCCACTGATGATAATGATTGTGTCTGCGTACAGTCGACAGACGAACGAATCGGCTAACGATATGCAGCTTCGCTGTAATAAAGCCAGTCACGCGCCTGGCATAGGACACAATGCAGCGCGCCGCGCACAGCAAACGAGTTTTAACCCCGAGCACGGTGTAAAATATATGCTCTATATCTTACACCGAGACCACGAGTCAATCTTCGGGCGCATTTCAGCTGTCTGCACCCACCCCGGCCCATTTTCCACCCTCTTTAAACCAACGCTAAATCGCGGAGCTTGACGGGCGTGCTACACCTACCCAAACCAGTTAACGGCAGTCAGCTGAAAATTGCTGCGTTGTTGCTCTACAGTTGTTGCGTAACCGGCGAGGGCGTCCAAGGTCACGCGCTTAAAACAAGACGGTCATAAAGCAAGCAACGCGGTGCTCAGCCGGGAACGCAACCGGTGGAGAGCGGCTGCAAGAACGAGAGAGGAGGTCGGTACGCTGAAAGCGCTGTATGTCAGCCACGCGGCGAGCACGTGCGCTGTCAGCGGGGGGGGGAGAAGGGGACCCCGGGCAAGAGCTCCGAGGTCAAAGTGTGTCCCCGCCGAGCGGGAAGAAAGCGCGCACCCATACCCCCGACAAAGTGACATAGCCGGGACGGTGCTTAAGCGTAAAACAAGTGCGTCACGGACGGTTGTGCGCCTGTGACAAATATCGTGTTCTCAGTGAGCTCATGAAGAGTGCACATGTCATCGCTCATGATGTGCGGGAGCGCGAACACGTACAAGCGCCGATGGTGTGCAAGAGCATTGAAAATCGGAATAAACCATCTGTAGACGCACAAGCTACCTGACCAGTCGGCGGCATGAAGTTGCACGAAATAGCGATCTAGCTTAGGCTTCCCAAACATACACGAGTGTATGAAAAGGAAAGCTGCACTTCAAAAGCTACATACACATAAGGGTTCGCGGCTATTAACCTAAAGCCGTGCCTCCGAATGTACCGAATTAAACAAGCCATGCCGGGTAGCGAAAGAATGCCAGAATTGAAAGCAGATTTTTCACTACCATAACATTGCGTTCACGTATAATAGAAATGTTTAAATTAAATTATGGGGTTTTACGTGCCAAAACCAGTTCTGATTATGAGGCACGCCGTAGTGGGGGACTCCGGAAATTTGGACCACCTGGGGTTCTTTAACGTGCACCTAAATCTAAGTACACGGGTGTTTTCGAATGTTTATCACACATCGAGACGGCTAGACAGAGCTTCAGAGTCCAGAGCCACGGTTGGCCTCGTAGTTTCTGTGGATATTATATGTACTGGACATGATGCGCATATATACTTTTTGGTATATTTTAATTGTGTCGTTTCATGTATATGGCTGCTCCGCGTCTATTGTGCTTAGTTTTGGAAACGTTTGCACTTTGTTCTACCAAGACTCGTAGATTAAGAACTTGCGTCACTTTGTTCTGTATAGAAAAAAGAATAAACTTTGTGCTATCAAATGGAAACTCTAAATGCTGTCCCTTATGTTTCAGTTTTCAAACGTGGTGACAGAATGGTATGGGTGTTTAAATATAAGTATTGAAATTATAATCCCGCAAAACGAGGCACACATTTTGGCGTTCGTTCGTGCCCGCCTGTCTCCACCTTCGTAGTATTTTTTTTTTCGCGGCAACATCAGGTCGACATGCACCAACAAGGACGAGCTCCCTTGTAACATGTGGTTTATATGCTTGCTTAAAAGGTTAATTAGTGTACTTCTGTTAATTAGCACCTTTTCCGTAGCCATTTGTTAAAAAGTTGTTGAAAAGAAGCGTTCAGCGTGGAAATACAACGTGGAAAAAAAGAGCGCTAGACACGTGTAACCAGCGTTGAAAAGGTGAAACGTCACTGCAAATTTTTGCATTCGGCCCCATTCAGACCGCGACTGTCGCGGCCGCAAATCGATCCCACGACCTTGTGCAACGGTGAAGCCACCGCGGCGTCTGAAAACACCTTTTTTTTTTTTTTTTCGGCAAAAACGGCCGTAAACAAACAGACTGGCTTCCTAACGAGACGCCGATTAAACGGTCACGTCATGCCCAAATCAAGCCACGCTGGCTCTCGCAACGGGCGCTCGTCCCTTGAGCTCGATAGCGTTCGCTCACCCCGCAAGGGCGAACGCGAAAGGCCAGCAACGGCGGCCGCCAGAGGGCGAGCACCGTGCAGCGACCCAGTCATCCGAAGGACGAACCCAAGGGCGGAAAAACAACGCCGCGCCGCCAGATGGGCCAGCGGAAGCTCCGAAGGCAAACGACCAGGAAACTCCCTCGCCCTTCCGAGCGCGTGACGCGATCGAAGGCATCTCGCGCACCCAGGAAGGAATACACCGGCGAAGGTTAGCGGCATTTCCGAAACAGCACATCACGCTGCGCTGTCTCTCCCAGGCCGGTTACGGGAAATACAGTGTAACCGAGTGCCAAACGGTAATCAGAGACGCGCAAACGTTTCTCCTAGCTGCAACTGCGACCGAACGCAAAGGAAAACTTGAGCTGGTGTCGATCCGACGAGACATCCGCTAATTACGACGCATCTATGCAGCCCAGCGAGCGAGTGAGCGAGCGAGCGCCGTCGGTTGCAGCCAAGGGACTGCCTCAAAAGTGGGTCAACGAACCAAACAACAGCGGACCGGGGAAGGACGAGAGATGGAGGGGGCAGAGCCTACGTGCCACGGGGCACGCATCCGCGCCAATGCGCGTGCGCGTAAAACGCGCATGCTCAAAGCGCGCGGAAATGCGCACGAAAGCGAGAGTGGCCGGTTGGCCCGGCGACCGAAGGGCAGTGGGGGCGCCATGGCTAGAACGGCACCCAACGGTCCGTGAACAGCGCGGTGCCCCCTGCGAAAAGCGAGCGCACAATGAGCAGATAATGGGGTGGGAGGAGCGAGGGCAAACGGCGGCGGGCGAGAGACTGGCAGCGTCGAGTGTCAAACGAAGACGGTGCACCTGTTTACGCCTTCCGTAAACGACCGGGTGCATGGCAAGCGCAGAAGGCTTGAATTAAAGCGACAACCACACGGAACGCACTTGACCGAGAATACAGCGTTATCGCGCGGCACGAAATGGACGTGTTGACTAGGGCAGGCGCGAGAAGGCATCCGAAAAAGACGCTGCAAGGCGTGTGGTTGCCGTCCAACATGAAAACTGTGCAGTCATACCCCCTTCGGCCTCAGTGAGTTTACATTACGCAAGTTTAAACAAAAGCATTATTTCAAAAAAAAAAATAGTTTATATGGTGGGAAAATAAGACACTTTCCTCGAATTCAGAGACGAAACCTCAATGCCGGTACGCAGCAGCGCACCCAAGAATCTCTGCCGGGAGGGGGGGGGGGGGGGCAAGCAATTTGCATAATATGCAATTTCCTTGCTTTAGCCAGAGGAATGCAACAGCAAATAAAATGCCTAATAATTATAATAATGACACAAAGGATGATGGCGCTGTTTGTCTTCAGCCTTTTCAGTAATTTATTTGTGAACAAGACAGTGACAGAGTGTTCTTGTAAATCAGGAAAATTCGACCTCCTGAATTGTAATGACAATGTGAACAGAGCGCTGAAGGTACACGTTGGACTGGTGGGGCTGGACACGGGGGGGGGGGGGGGGGGGGGGGGAGATCCCGCAGAAAATAGCGTTCTTGTTGATAGAACTGGACGCATAAGCCAAGACGACGAAGGTCGCAGGCATCGTGTATCTCTGGGCACATGACACGCGTTCTTTTACTCCTGCTGCGGTAAAGTGGAGGAAGAGAGGGAAACAGGGCGAAGATAACACACCACGCAAGAAACCCGGCCCACATCTCGCGATTGGGGCAAAAGGGCTCCGACAACGCGACTACTTCGGCCACAGGAGATCACGGTGTCCACTATCGCGGGCGCCGAGAGGGTGTTCTCCATCAATGCATGCCATTATCACGTGTGCGCCTGTCCCGGAACTGACTCGTTATCGTCTCTTGCCCAACAAACCCCCCCCTATCACGCTGTACCTCGAAGGGCCATGTTGACATGTGAGCGCAGTCAAATATACAGATGCACAAGTGACCTCGAGCATTGCGCGATAACAGAAGCTGCCTCGGCGAGTGCGCACCCTTCGCCTATCGCGGCGCCGAAGCGGGGGAGAGTCGGCGGTACGCAAACACGTTGCGGGGCTCGTTCGTGATGCATTTGTTCTTCCTTAAGAAAGTAATCCAGCGATACTTTTTTTAAGTGGACACAGATGTGACGGGACGGGCGCTGACTGACTCCAACTATGTTTATTGAAACGGACACGCGTTACATTTACCAAGAATGAAGGCACTAAGCGCATGCGCATTTATAAGCAAAAGACGCTACATTCATTCCTGCAGTCACGAATGCGCATGCGCTCAGTGCATCCATTCTTGGTAATGTAACGCGTGCCCGTTTCAATAAACATAGTTGGAGTCACTTAGCGCCCGTCCTGTCACGTCTTCCCGTGTCCACTTCAAAAAAAGTAGCACTGTATTATATTTTCTTAAGGAAGAACAAATCCTCTCTCTCCCTTCCCCTTCAGCGAAAAGCGCGGTCACTTCGATGGCTGCTGCGAGACTGCTCTCACGACGGACGAGTTCGCGGGGGCGAATGTGTAGCGATACGGCTAATGAGCGAAGAGGTGGTGGTGCTATAGCAACGTTTACTCTAAAGGGAATTTCTGATTTGCGCCACTGGCGCCGAGACGTGGTGTTTGGGAAGGGCAGACCAAGTGTGCCCGTCGGTGTCCTGGAGACCAGCGAAGAGCACGCTATGCGGAAAGCGCCCGACGGATGGCGAAAAGCAGACGAAAGCGCAGACGACCAAATTACGACTGCAGTCGGCCTGTCAGTCACGGAGGTTGCTGCCCTACGATTATACAAACAACGCTGCGTCATCGCTCAAAGCCGCTGTAAGCGAGTGCTTCAGTTGCCTGGCGCGATATTTTCCTTTTAAATGAGTCCCGATGCGTGACAACGTCCAGACACGGCCGAGGCACGAATCGGGGCCATTACGTCACGTAAGTGCAGCTTGGGCTTAGTTGCTCCACGCGGAGATCCCCCCCCCCCCCCCCCCCCCCCCCTTTAAAGGGTGCACACACTAACGCTACACTTATTTGTGCACTACAAGGTGCAACGTAGATGGAATCCGCGGCGGTGATAAGTCATCTTTCTCGCCGCCATTGATGTCCACTTTCTGACTGCTACCGAACGTCAAAAGGCGCCATAAATATTACGGGCGTGCGAGGGGCAACAAAGTGAACGCCAAGTTAGATTCTGGATCTTGACTCGTGTAAGTACTCCGAGCGGCACTCAACACGCGAAACCGGGCGGTCCTTATGCGAAGCGTCGAGTGGTCTCGCCCCGGCTCAAGCGGCCGCCGCTTGTTTTCGCTTAAATTACACATCTCGAGTGCTAGATCAAACAGTGGCCGCGTGTACACACACACTTCATCTGGTGAAGCGACAACGTAATTATAGTAGCGGTTTCGAACTGCCGTTACGAGCGAAGAAGGGCAGCGTGCGATACAGCGAGTGCCGATGAGATAGCAGCAGCGAGATACGACTGCGCGCGCGAAAGTCGCGCAGCTGCCGTCGCCTGCCGCCACGTGCAAGCTCGGTCCTGGGTATGGGGGGGGGGGGGGAAGGGGGAGGATGGAGAAAACAAAAGCATGTGCTCGACCGAAGGCAGCCCGCCGCTGCTACACCCGCCCCATACGATGCTCCTCTCCACGAAGCGATAAGAGGCGCAGAACGAGGCGCACATCACTTTCCTACAACGATAGCGCAGGGCGAGGGCAGAGACCCGCGGTAGGAGGTGATCACGCGGCGACGCAACTGTTTGCGGCGCGAGAGATACACCGGACTCGCGGGCGGGCGTCGCGAAAAATAAAATAAGAGGAATGCGCAAACAATGACGGGCTTATTTAACCACCGCTTCTTCAGGGCGAGGGGACCGATAAGGGCACCGAGATATAGAGGCTCGCCGCGCGGCATTGTAGGACAGGCAAATGTATTCGCGGCACTTCCTGATACAGCTCGTTAGGCGAGTGGGCGCAACAGCCACAAACCAGTGTAGTCGCCTCAGCGTTCCCCTCCAGCCCCAATAACTGGCCTGTGGCAAACGGCGGTGACGCGGCAGCGGCTGGTACTCCGCTTATCTCCTCAAGAGGATGACGGAGATTGTGGTGCGCTATTCTGGGAAGGCCCGCGTAGTTAGCGCCAAAAAAGAAATGCCCCCCAGTGGAGCACATTCTTTTTCTTTCTGGGGAGTTACGTGCCAAAACCAGTGCTGATTATGAGGCACGCCGTAGTGGAGGGCTCCGGATTAATTTTGACCACCTGGGGTTCTTTACCGTGCACTACAACGCAAGCACACGGGCGTTTTTGCATTTCGCCTCCATCGAAATGCGGCCGCCGCGGCCGGGATTCGATCCCGCGACCTCGTGCTCAGCAGCGCAACGCCTTGGCTGACTGAGCCACCCCGGCGGGTCCCAGTGGAGTACAAGGCGCTGGGCAAGCCTGTGGTAAATACGGGCTGCACGAGGACTGCACGGTTGTAAAATAGAAGAACTAGGATGTCGAGGAAAACACCAGTGCGAAAAGGCAGCATAAGCTTTTTTTTTTTCGCTGCTTTTTTGCTGTTTAGTAGTATTGGTTTTTTTTTTTTTTTACACTATAAAAGGTCCCCCTACAGTGTTTACACTATGGGACCTTTTTCTGTACTAAATACCTATACTTTTGTATCTGCACTAAGTATACAATAAACAAACTTCAAGGACCTGCAGCAAGACACTTTTTTCCAAGCATGACAATAAATGCTGCCTGATAAACACTATGTCTGAGAGTAATTATGACGGTAATATATCTGCATTAAAAAAAAAGGTGCATTTAGCTATGTTAAGACTGACAACCACATCGGACAAATGGTAACTGATCAAAACTACCAAAACCATCAGAGTCAAAGAAAGGTTTCAATGTTAAATTCCAGTTGTATGGTGAATTAACATGATAAAATAAGTGTTCTTGGTGAATACAATGGTGTGTCATTCTCTTCCAGAAACAATGCACAGACAATGCATCATAATTTGGAAAGAATCTCAACTGGTTTGTACTTGAGAAGCAAAAATTATGAAGGAGAAATGCTGGTGGTAAATTGAAATTGAACCTAGCCCTCCAAGTACAGTTTGTTTGGTTCTATGTGACACAGAGAAAAGCCAAAGCACAGTAAACGTGCAAACGAGGTCCAAATGCCACATCTTACAAAGGTTTACGCAATGATCTCAACAGCTCACAGCGCACAAAGTTCCTAAGCTGAAATGAGAAAAGCTGCCAGGCAAAGTTAGCTCACCATGGGGGTAGGCGAGGGTGGAGGCACAGGTTTTGGAGATGGCACCTGCTGCCATGAACTGTACAAAGTCGCGAGTGGACTTGACATCAGGGTTGTACGAGTCCCTCGAGGACTCCTTGCGTTGTCGCAGTTGAGCCTTGATGAACTCGTAGATGACAAAGTGGATGATGGTTTCTGAGATGCCAAAGTATGAAGCAGTGATCCCCTTGTAGAAGCCCAGCAGGCCATGCCTCTGGTAGATGTCCCGAATGCACTGCAGTGCAGAGATGCTGCCATACATCCTGCAAAGAGAGGGGAACAAAATGAAGCGAATGCAATAAGCATCGAACACACTGTTAAGTGCTCTCATCTGACAATCTTAAAGTTTACAAGCCATTATTTCAGGAGGGTGACACCACTAAATGAAGCCCACGGCAAGAAAAAAAAAAAAAAAAGAATATGCAAGTGCAGTTTCACTAGTAAGTCGTAGGTGGAACCTTAGTGAACAGAATCCGTAAATGTTATGCACATGTCAAGAAGCTGCATGCCACGTACGCATTACTGATGTTTTATGAAAAACATAAGAGCAGACAGAGGATATTACTAGACATACTTCTCTGTTGAGCTAAGAGACCAACAAGCTTTGCTCCTACCAACCAGCCTCATTCTCTGCTCTGCAGCAATGGAACACTTCACAGTCAACCTCCATAGAAGGCAACACAGCACCGATCCACTCAAAATAAGGCAGTGACACGACAACAATGAACCCTTTCACAGTACTACAGAAATTAGAACATGGACACTTGTGTTACAGCGATGTCCCCATAGCAATGCAAAGCTTGGCAGTGAAATTAATTTGCACTTAAATACCTGGAAGAAAACAATGCCACAGATGCTTCACAAGAAAGGATCATCCTACTCATACTATCATATAGAGTAACTTCGTCAAGGTCTTAAACAATGAAAGAAACCCACTCAGCAGACCGCAAAATCTCACAGGAGTCTTACCTTTGATCAAGTTGGAGCCTTGTCTTCACGAACCAGATAGGATTGGTTGCCGTGCAGGACATAAAGCCTGAAAAGACAACAGTTGCGAGCACACCATGGATCCATGCTTCCAATAATATATGATGATTAGATGCATCAGCACACATTTAATTCAGACAGCACTTGTGAGCAAACTCCGCTGCGCAGGGCATTTCCAAACACAAGCAGGCTACAACCACGCTACAGGAAATAAAAGCAGTAACAGCGAGAATACTGATCCCCTATGCCTGATTCTAGAAGTCTTACCAGCGCTGGCTGCTGAACAGATATGTACAATGGGAGTATCCGAAGGGAGAAGCTCGTTGAAGATGCTCTTGGAGTTGGAGTATGTACAGAAGTAGATGGCCCTGGTGTGGTAAAACATGGAAGGCAAGAACGGTGTGAGTGGACGGCTGCTGAAAGAAGACATTAGGGCAAAACAGGAAAATGGGGGCGCATCTGCGCATGCCCCAATCAGCAGCAGCGGCAGCAGCAGCTGTCAAAAATGATGTACCTCGAAGGAGCCACTCCGACCAGGTTAGGTCCGAGACCCTTGAAAAGAGCCTTGGTGCCTTCCATCTCGACTATTTGCCTGGGTTGAGTAGGGGATGAAGACAGAGAGAGAGAAGAGAAACAAAAAATGTCAGTGTTAGATTTGTCGAAGCAGCCACTGCCCACGCGTGGGCACCTGTGCGAGTGCAGAGCTGTGGCAGCGCAAAAGAGTACTGCAGAGATGTGCAGCTGCACCACTGTTGTAAAAGCAGCAACACAGAAGGAGCAATGACATTATATACGTAACTCGAAATGTACCCCACAAACTGACTTTACAAGTGGCCAGCAATTCATTCAGGCACAGCTATACAAAGGGGGATGAACTGTGCTTGTGGTGGTGACACTTAGCTGTTAGCTTGAATACGACAACAGTGGCCAATCTACACTTTGCTAGTCCATTGTAGGCCCCTTATAGATGCTGGATGCACACAAAAAGAGGTGCTACTACAATCACATGGAACTGCAAGACATGGCAAATTACTATTACCCTGGTGTTCCTTTTTACAAGGATTAATTTATGGTTTGCTGACGCATAAGGGGCAAGAGGAAAGTGGAGCTTGATGTCCAGCAAACTTGCTAGCTTCTAAATGCCACCAACAAAGGACACAATTTAACAAAACTTGTCATGGTGAGCTTACACTCACTTTGTATTGAGACATAGCAGTTGGTCTAGCAAAAATATAAGGAGAATGACGTAAGCCAAAACAAAAAAAATGCCAAACATTTTCTGATCAAGACACTTCGTACATAAATTATGACTAGGAGACCATATGGTCAGCAACATTGCACAAAACAAGGTGTCAATGTATTTGGTAGATGCAGATTGTACTTTGCAGAACACATTTAGCATTGAAAAATGTGTTCAAGCACATTGAAAGTGTCAACAAGCACATAACTGCACCATAGATGGCCCAGGTGATCACTACCATCGAGCACCATTTTCCAGCCACAAAACATGAAAGACGGTAACTGATATTTTCTTTCTTTTCTTTAACCCTTGCTACCAAGCTACCTTTGCAAAAATGAACCAAATAAATTTATTGTTTTCATTGGTTCAAGCCAACACTGAAAATTTGTTTAATTGCAGTACAAATAAAAAATTCGTTGAAGAGCTCCAAAATTAGGTTAGCTGAGAACGCATGTTCTTTGCAGTAAAATAGAGTGATGCTATCACGTTGATGAACGCCCGCACAACTGATGCCTGAACTAACCTATGCACTAACTAGCACATGTGAATGCCATAGTTAATGTGTGGGTTAAGTTAACCTTTTTTGTGAAGCCAAACTTGCGAATGAAGGCTTTAGTATGGATGAGCCAAGTTTGTCCTCGGTAGGAGCGGTACATATTTTTAACAACTAGCCTGGCTCAATCCTCTGTAGTGAAAGGGCGAACAACTTCTCACTGCTATAAAATTTGTTTTCAAGAAAAACATGAACTTCATAACCTGGTGTACATCCCACACGTACTGCGCAACCAAATGCAGCCATCAAATTATACATTGTCAATTTACAGATCCGAGAGAGAAACCAGTCCATGTTAATCAAGTTATCCAGAGCTTTGATGAACGATCAGTATAGTCATGAACTCAGATTTTAAGAGCTTTATACGGCTGCTAGGAAACTTGAAGGTGCAAACTGGAATTGGCTAGCGCAAGACAGAGGTAATTGGAGATTGCAGGGAGAGGCCTTCGTCATGCAGTGGACATAGAAATAGGCTGATGATGATGATAATATGGCTGCTTGACACTGGTGTCACACGTTCAGTGTCTATGATCAGTGGATTGTACTTGCGCCAAAATTACCAAAGTCGGCTTGCGTTGACGAGCGGTCAGCAGTGCTATACTGTACAAGTTTCTCTACACAAAGGCGATTATTAGCTCACAGTAGGAAGCAAGTGTGCTTTCTGGCAAATCTGAGTGGACTTGCAGAAGTCCGACGAAGATAGCATTAAAGGGACACTAAAGAGAAAACCTTTTCTACAATAATGGAAAACCAACTCTTACCATGAGAAGAGGCTTGATAAGCCAGTGAAAATGAAAAATGCCAATCTCACCAGGTGACTGGCATTTGATCTTCAGTTTGTCTTCTAGTATTCAACATATTACGACAATTTTCGCGAACGTAGGGCTCTGAAAGAATACCTCATCAGTCTAAACTGACTTAATGTTTCTCTTCAGTGTCCCCTCAAAGTGGCCACGGAGGACACTCACTTCAGGCAGCGCCATATTCCTAAGGAGGGTGCCCTCGTGGCGGTTGCGGCGGCGGCGGCGCCGTTGGTGTTGATCACCGAGGTGGTGAAGCCGCCGCTTCCACCGGTCGGGGACGGGGTGCATGTGCAGGCGTTGAGGCCCAGGCGCTCAGCGAGGGATTGGACGGCCACAGGAGAACCGCCAGGCCCGGAGGCGACGAAGTGGAAATTGGCTACCGACGACTGCAGGCGCGTCTTCACCACTTCCAGAGGGCAGGTGGCAATAGCACCGGCCGTTCCACCCAGACTGCGCAAGGAACACAGCTCAAGTCAGCACGATGCCGGCTGTAGAAAGAAATACGCTCGGTGGCCGGAAGCCCCTACTTCCTTTATTTTGAATGCACTCGCTGCAGTGCACCACTTGGCAACATTCATCGAACATTCACAGTACTACGGGGAACCTGCGAACATTATCTTTGAACCACTCTCGTTGTAATGTTAAGTTGCTCAGTGATGCGCAGAATTTAAACGCATCTGCTGGAAAAGCACGCCTTGTACAGGGCACGTGACAAGTGCGCAAGTTTTGTGCATGTTGACAACGATTCTTTACCTAACACAGAACAAAACCTACGCTCTCTCTCTCCCCCTCCCTTTCTGCCACCGCGAAATCTCTCCGAAAACATCTGCGCACAAACGAGCGCACGCCGGTACGCTAATCACCACACTTCCGCACCTCGCGAAATGCAGCATGCACGCGAGGAGAAGTCGACATCGTTCTTGCGTGCGTCACTGGGGTGCTTTCCTTAACCGAGTCTACCAGATCACACGAAATGCGAGGCAAGTTTCGTTTGCTGTCCTCGCAACGAGCCCGGCCACGCAAAGCTCGAGCGAACATTTTCCACACGTTTTCCTTACGTACTACTGCAAATAAGAATAATAAAAAAAAAAGGGGGGGGGGAGGGTGTTGTAAGCCCCCTCTTCCTAAGTAGTGGCGACCGATACGTGCTTCCATGAGGCAGCCCGCGAAATTACAGCAGCACTCTCCAACGCCGACGGGTTCAACGATCAACGGGCTTGCCTCATGTCAACAACGAGGAGCCCGAAGCAAAAAAAAAAAAAAAAAAAGGCAAATATAAATTCAGAAAAGGCAAACGAGCTCCACTACAAGCATGCGTTTGAGACGTCCCCAGCGCTCAGTTCTGCATTGAAGAATGCCGTAAGCAAGTCTCTGGACCGAAGGCCTTTTCACCACACCCACCCTACCGGAAAATAAAACTTTCTCTGCCTCGTGTTCTGCTCGGTCTCCATTGTGCGCCTTACCAAAATACGCTGACATAGCTTTTATGACGATAGTAAACAAGCTAGTGAAAGAGGGCAAAGCGCAGAAGACACTCGGTCGGGGAAAGAAATATAATATTAATAGAGCAGTAAGGGGAGGGGTGTTATTCCGACGCTTTCCCGGCGCCATTCGGAGAAGCATAAACCATCGATGTGCACTCAATCTAAATACACTCTCGATAGACCGACTGCCGGATTTGTGCGGGTGGGCTGACATCCTGTTAAAGGCATTCACCGGTAGTCGGACAACAGAGAACCATTGCAGGAGGGGAGAAAAAAAAATCGTAAGGCCAATAACACATTGGTTAAAGACACATCCTCCGCCTATCACCCACTTTGTAGAAATTAAGTGAGCAATAAAAATGCCCTTCACAAGTGCAGCCACCTCTTGTGAGGTCGGGCAAAATAATGCTACAACTGTTAGGTGCGAATACTGTAAACAAACGTGAGATGTATAAATGTTTAGCGACTAAAAACACGATTTATCTAAAGTTGCGATGAAAACACGAACAATCGCGGAGCCCGTTAACGCATGAACTGCTCCGTCTGTGCGAACGTGACCGACACCGCGTCCGCACGCCGTGCGGCATTCCCAAACAACAACAACGCGTCCCACATGCTACCAGCTGCCTAACGATCTGCCAGAACACAACTCCTTGGAATCCAATTCAGCAGCACGGGAAGAGAACACGAAATCGCCTCAACAGATCATTAAGGCAAGTTAAAACATGCCAGACAAAGGGCTATGCACAATGTATTGCTGCGATCTAGGTCTTGCCTTAACGCTGCAGTTTTGTCGGAAGACTTGGTTCATTTATTACGTGGAATAACTAAAAATGCGCAGCTGTCCGACGCACACGGTCACGATGCGGTAACGCACGACGACACAGGCAGCACGTTTGCGAGTACTACGAAAAGCCAGGTTCTAGAAATAGCTGAACATGGAATGAAGCTCCCGGGTCCACTCTCACCACCGTGAGAGTCCATGGCTTAGTAGTTAAGATCTATAATGTAGAAGGCTTTCCAGCGAGACCTCACCGGAATATCACGAGAGCACGTCAGAGCGAGCTGCGACGTTGCTTGCCGTTCGGAGTCGCATTACGGCAGCCGCAGCACGATTGACTTGGAATTACGTCGACGGTAACAGCTCGCTTCTGTGCGCAACTTACCCTCCAGCCAAGAGGTGTATTATGGCATCGTATTGAGACATCCCATCCAGAACACATCAAGCCGCACACAACAACACTCGACGCTGCTCCTGAACACACTACTGAAAATTTTTACAGGGCTGCGGGCACGCATCTCACAGCACCACTGATTTACCGATCACTTGGCGAGCACGTGAACACTGTGCCGGCATTGGCTCTCCGAGGTCACGTGGCAAAATGTTTACCACCAGAGCAGCAAGAATAAAAAGACGCCCTCTAGAGCGCGCCGTGCTCGGTTAAATGTTTTGTTACTAACATTTGTGTGTAGAGTTTTTGTTCACGTAACGCACAAAAAATTTGAAAATATGTTTATCTACGAAAATAACATTACTTCAGCTATCAGGCAAAAGGTGGCGACAGTAGAGTCGTGCCGCCTCTAACGTTTTTAGCCTCCTCGCCCGCCGCTAGCTGGGGAGGAGGTGCGCATTCAGGCGTCCTACGCTGCCTACGCCCTACCCGCGAGTTCCTCGCCTCTTTCTTTTGCTGTTTTTGCGAGGCACCAAAACGCAGAACTGCGCCTATGACCTAACTGCGTTAAAGGATGAGAACAGTAAAAGAGCGCTATTGTTCAGCCTTACTAAACTTGGAACTCTGGCACTCTGGAACTGGCATTCGTACTTTAGGGCTCCAAAAGCACCTGCACATTCAGAGTCCAGAAAGCTGGCTTCGCCACACGCGTATACAGCCGCGATGTATTGACTCTCGCTTCTGTATACGTACCAGCTTATTCAGGATATTCATGGCGACATAAAAAAAAATCCCCTATGCCGTTTCAGGGGGAGACAGATTTATTTCAATTTTTTTTTGGAGGGGGGGGGGGGGCATCAGAGATAAAAATAAAAGCATTGATATGATTCTGGATATTTATGAGAAAAGCAGCACCAGAAATGTATACAACATCGAAAGAAAGCCTGCTATGTACTGAAAATTACGAAAAGCTGAGAGTAGGCGCGCTCAGATTAGCAAGGCCATGCAATGAAAGCTTTATATAAGAGGTCGCGGGTTTGATTTCCGGCCACAGCAGCCGTATTTCAATATGGGCGAAATGCAAAAATGCTCATGTACAATTTGGTACACGAGAAGAACCCCAGGTGGTCAAAAGCAATCAGGAGTGTCTCACTATAATCAAATCATGTTTCTGGCACATAAAATCCCAGAATATAATTATCATTTTTTAAAATTCAGGGGGCAATGTTGGCATCCTGAAGGACGAGCGGACAATGCCGTGACAATGCACTTTCATGCAGGAAAGCACCAACATTTTTAAAAACCTTGCGGACTTATCTTGTCGCCAAACAATTGCCATCTTGCGTACACCTCCTTTCAATACTGCTGTCAGCAGTGTCACGCCGATACAAGCATGTGTTCGTGGCCAAAAAGTACTGGAAGCGTTGGCAGCACTGCCAGTGTTTGAAGAAGAGAAGCGCGATTATTGTTTGGGGACAACATGGATGAGCCCCAAAGGGTGCAAACTTTTCTTTGAGTGTATACATATAGAGTTTTAGATTTTGCATAGGCAAAGTTAAGGGATGCAAACCAGCTAGCTTACAAAAGAATGCAAAGAGGTATGCAAAAAAAAAAAAAACCTAAAGGAGTACAAAAGAATGCAAGCCAGGCACGTCAGCGTTTTGCAAATGCAAAGGGCCCTTTGGGCACCCAAACCCGTTTGCGTATACAAAATCTGAAATACCCTTAAATGCAGACAATTTTGAATCTACTCCAGTGCACAATGCGTTGTTCCATTTCCATGTTGCATTGCATTTGTAATTGCAACTTACTTTGTAACTGAATTTTCACAAGTGTGAGTCGGCACTCGAAGGTGTGCTTTGCAAAGCAGATATGCAAGAACTCCTGCACGTGAGTGCATGCAAGGGTTCACATATGACTACTCAATGCTTAGTAATAAGTGGCTACAGAGCAATTATGCATCGCACTTTCATGTACCATATTTGTACGTATATAACGCGTCCTAGAATATAATGCGAGGTGGGAGTTTTGCCTCTCAGAAAAAGAAAATATATAACATATTACGATTATTACATGAAGTGATGCTTCAAAGAAACAGTAAACAACACATAAAAGTGTATGGCTGCAGGGCGCTTTCTTCATTGTTACTGCGAACTGTCGTCACAAAGTACAGTGAAAAGACGAGTGCATGCACAATTTACTCATTGTCACTGCTGACGCTTATGTCACTGTTGGCGAGAATGGCGTTGTCCTCCATGCCACCTAGGTTTTTGGATAAGCAGCACTTCAGAAATGCCCATGACACAATCGAACATGGCCTTTCACGTGCTCTGTTGTGGTCCACTGCGTGACTTCCAAGACTTCCAAGCCCCAGATAGAGTGCGAGAAAAAGCACTATGTTCATGTCATTAACTTGAATAATGCGAGGTGTGTTCTGAGGCCATAATTTTGGAAAAAAAAAACCTCACATTCTACTCGTGGCAATACGGTAATTTCGTGTACCAAGCATTCTGATCAGGTATTTCCTGTTCGTGTTTTAATTTATAGTTTAGGTACATACGTGTTCCTGTATGCAGGGACACTACGTATGTGTAAATACACTCCAAGAAAAGTCTGCACACTGTGAGGCTTATCTTGTCCCCAAACGATAATCATCATCAGTCTTGCGTGTCTTTTCTTTCTTTAATGCTGCATGCCTGGTACTTTCAGGTCACAAATCATAGGGTTTTTTAGTAAAAAAAAACTATATGCCAATAACGGCATGCATTAGTGGCATAGCATGACACAGCATGCATCATCAGCATGACACAGCATTCGTGACAGGAAAGTGACGAGTGCAGAGTTATCAAGAAATGCAAGGAAAGCAGCTGATTATTAATGTTTGTGAACAAGATACACCTGAAGAGGTCTAAACTTTTTTTTTTGTGTATGTTTTATTACACCATTTAGAACAAGCCTTCCTCACAGAATTCAGCCTAAAAAATGATGCCCTTTAAAGTTTATCTTGTGTATCTGCTTGCACAAATTTTTATCCATTTTGTAATGCTGTGTGCCTGGTACATTTCATTCTTATGTGCGTCTCGGCATGCTGTAGCGTTTATGCAGCAGGAAAGTAATGAGTGCAATGAGCTAAATAAAGCAAGTGCACAAAATTTTGATTAGGATTATTATTGTGGGACAAGCAGGGATCATCGTCATGCCCCAAGGAAAGTTTGAGGAAGAAGCCCTAGCCGTTACAAAAAAAAAAAAAAAAAAAAAAAAAAAAAAGCTTCAAGCACACAAGTGCCAACCAACTAAGCTTCAAAAAAGTACGGCAACCAGGCTAATGAAGGACTTGAGCTTGGACACGCTTCATAAAAGGCAGCAGCAAGTTCCTTGGAAGCCTTCTTCAGAGGAATGACACACAGGCCAGACTGTCCGTTGAGAATGATAGTTATGGAGAAAGGTTCATGGCAAGGCTTCAGTGTATGTTACTTACAACAGCTTCAAAGTTCCTAAAAGATTGAAAAGCCGTTCGTCATTAGCAGCTATTTCAATATCATCAAGGGACTCAAAGAGGGAACAATGAATAGCCCACAAGCTTTTCAATTGACACAGAGGAGCTATTCTATTTCATAAATCACTGCAAACTGTCGTGCTATGTGTGACATGGTAAACAAGAATAGTGAAGTCCCATTGCAAAACATCACAGGGGTAATCGGCGGCAACTTCCTTGCTGTACTTATGTTTTACCTCAAGTCAACAGCCATCAGTTTCAATGGCCAGTAGTATGTAAAAAATACAGGAATATGTATCGGGTCTTCTGCAATGTTAGTTTTGTGTTTAGCACCTGTCCTGTGCACTTTGTATTTGTCCTCATCTTTTTGCACTATGTCTTTTACTCCTAAGTTATGTCTTCTGTGCAGTTCCCGACAGAAAAATAAGAAAGGAAATGCACACAGTGTTGATAATGATCATTGTGAAAAAATTAAACCCTAAAGGGTGTAAAATGTTAGAGTGCTCACTCAAACAAAAATATGCACCCTTTGGTGCTTACCTTGTCCCAAACAATATTTGTAATCTATATTGCATGCACTTCCTCTCTTTAGTGCTGCACACCCATAACTCTGTCAGGAATGCTATGTGATGCTGATACATGTATTCCTTTCATGACTTGTAAGTACCAGGAGCATAGCATTAAAGAAAGTAAATTCACGCAACAAAAATGATGATTATTGTTTAGGGACAAGATAAGCCCAGACAGAAACGTAGCGAGTGTAGAGTGTTAAATAATGGAAGTGTATGAAAGATTGAGGATTATCATCATTAGGGCACGAAAGAAGCCCAAAAGGGTGTAAATATTTTTTGTGTGTGTAGTGCCAGGTGCATCTGCATGACTGACTTTTTCATTGCCTTAGTGTCTATTTCCTTGAAATGGAGCATATAACCCCTTCAGGCATACACAACTGTGCGTGCCAAGAGAGTGCATCAAAAGCAAAAGCACTGATGAAAACAATGGTATTCAAGACATATCGCATACATAATAAAACACTTCTGATTTGACATGTGCTGCAAGTTTGAATATGCATGAATTGCTTTAGTAAAATGAGTTGGAAAGCAGACAGCTGTATGTTTGCTCAAGGTGTCAGTATGACGCCATGTGGCAGGTTCATTTCTTTCACTGTTTTTCCAATGTTTAACATCAGGCATATTTTTAAAGTGGCTGGATAGGCTCTGTTCAAGTGTGAAAGTCATGAAAGAGTGGATGTTTCCATATCTAACATTCCTGTAAGAAGTTCTTGCATGAAGTCCACATTCTGTAAACTTGGCAAAACTCACTGAAGAATTGAAAATGTGTAGCCTGTTCTACAGCTGTACGCTTTTAATGATTCTAAAGATGCAAGAAATGTGCTGAAGGTAAATTTTCAGTGGACATAACTAATCGCACCTGAAAGGGATATGCTGTATGCGATAAGTTCCACTATGTGTGCCCATCTTTATATGCACATAACGAAGCTATAAAAGCATGGTGGGACCTAAATGAAGATCATATAAAAAGAGATAGATAAAAACAGAGAGTGAGATGGGGGGAGGGGCACAATAAAGTGCATTTGTATACCAAATATTTACTGGCTCATAGCACCAACACTTACATGAACGTCTCTTCAATGCATGTTATTACATGCATACACTTTTGACCCTTTTTGCGGAGCAGTTTGTTCTAGAGAAACGAGATGGTGCTTTTGGGGGCGCACCGTACGTCTCCTCAGCGACCACGCACGAATAGAAAACCATTACCACTTCTACCTCGCTTCTGTGTTATCAGCTGTCCGAAATACAATTGAGTTTTCGCTAATGCACTGTGCTCCAATCATGTTGGATTGAATCATGTGGATTAAAGACTTGTGCAGTAGTTGGCTGCAAAAATAATGACTGGCATATTAAGGAATGTAATGAATATGTGTGGCCAAGTTCGCGGACACGTTTCTGGCACTTCGAGATGTGCGGCTTTCCTCGAGGATACAGAAATTTGCTCATCCGCCAGCATTGTATCGCTAACCTTCAAAGAAAGGGCTTCAGCTCAGGTACGTCAGCAAGAGTGAGTACCGCTCGTTAAACAATGATAAAGGGAGTAGCGCCGCTTCCTGTCATATAGTAGGTTTCGCACACTGTATCTACACACCTTTACCCCCAACTGGCACAGAAACTTATGCCCACTCTTTCGTCAACGTGTCAAGAATAAGTGAATGGGCGCACACTTGAATACATCCGCACTATATACGCACAATAAATGACGGTACTACACCGATAGCGGACGAATGGTCAAAGCTGAATGTTTCGTGATGGTCCACAAGAGTAAGGGAGTTACTAGCGATAATAGATCTTTGCTACAAGGTACAGCACAGCTATGTTTCAAGCCTTATGCACAACAAGAACAAATCTAACTGAACTGAGCACACTGGCGAGCGATTAGGCAAAATATTATCAGATGGTGATCGCACCGAGAAATTTTACACGAATCATGACAAGCCGCTGCTTCAAAATATTTGCCAAATAAAGAACGAAGAACAAGACACGCTAATCCTGATTCAATTCATGGATGGAAAGTTTGGATAGCTTGGAATACATATGAGGTGTGTTCAAATAGAAACTGAACTTTTGAAATAGCGCGCCAACTGGCAGAGGGAGTGCGCTGCGGCTACTAAGCGCATGTAGCGGCAGTTACTACAGTGTTCCCAATCTTCAGATTGGTGCCAAAGTGACAATGAAGGAATTGGAAGAACAGCGTGTGTGTGTGTGTGTGTGAAGTTCTGCTACAAACTTGGGAAAACTTTCACAGAGACATTTCAGTTGCTTAGCCAAGCATACGGGGAGAACTGTATCAGTCGCATGCAGTGCTATGATTGGTTCAAGCGTTTTGAAGACGGAAGAATGTCAGTCGGTGGCGATCCCCAGCCTGGACGACCTTCCACATCCACAGATGATGACCATGTTCAGAGAGTTCGAACTGTGATTCGTGGAAATCGTCGTTTGACTGCTCGAGAAGACGCTGACGAAGTGGGTATCAGCGTAGGATCATGTCATTGCAAAATTCATGCAGCGTTTGTTGACTGACAAATAGAAGCAGACCCGTGTTGAAATCAGCCAGGAACTGCTCGCCGCTGCCAATGACGATGAAAACTTTCTTAAGGACATCATAACAGGCGATGAGACATGGGTTTATGGCTATGATGTTGAAACGAAAGTGCAGTCATCGCAGTGGAAGGCCAAAGGTTCTCCTCATCCAAAAAAAGCATGCATGAGTCGGTCAAAAATGAAGGTGATGTTGGTTGTGTTTTTTGACTGCAAAGGCATTGTCCATCAGGAATTTGTGCCACATGGTCAGACGGTAAGCAAAGAAGTTTACCAGGGAATCCTAGCACGTCTGAGAGATTCTGTGCGCACTAAGAGGCCTGAATTGTGGGAAAATCAGGCTTGGATGTTGCATCATGACAACGCCCCGGCTCACGCATCGCTCCTTGTCCGCAACTACTTCGTGAAACACCACACTCCTGTTGTGCCCCACCCACCATATTCTCCGGACCTAGCCCCAGCAGACGTTTTTCTATTCCCCAAGCTGAAAACCACCTTGAAAGGACGTCGTCCTTTCAAGGTGGTTTTCCACCTTCCCATATTTGAAAATATGGGAAGAGTGCATTGCCAGTAGAGGGGACTACACTTTGAAGGGGACAGCACTTAAAATGTTGTACCATAAGCAGTAAAGGTGTTATAGCAAAAGTTTGGTTTCTTTTTGAACACACCTCGAATATAGCCCCGCTTTAGAGCGAGCACCATATACGCTGCTCGCGTCATTTGGACGTCGCTTAATTAGTTCCGAAAGCGCTTCTGCATGTTTTCTGGAGCCGTGGCCAAAGCTTCGTGTTGTCCACTCAGTCAGCGTCTATAACACCTCCCGAAAAATGGGTTTCCTGAGCCCCACCGGGCGTCATGTACATCCATTGTAAACACGGAGGCTACGGAGGCATCTGAGGCAAGCAGTGGACACGTAACAATGTGATCAAACATAGCAGCGACCACGGGATCGCCGCGAAGCAGGTCAATAGGCATATGAAGTACTACTGAGAACTTTAATTGTCACTTGTGCTGCAAGAACTAAATACTCTTATTCGAAAAGAAGTTCCACACAATGTGTTCTTACATGCCGTTGGCAATTGGAAGTCATCATTACTGCAAACATTGCAATAGTCTTTCACGTTGCTCGCTTCTTAATTTATACATATATACTAATGGCTATGCCTTTCATCATCTTACAATGCTACCAGACCATTTCTCAATGTAGCAAGTTCTTCATACTTATGCAAGAGGCATGAAGAGCACTCAAGCAACATATTACCTATGTGATGCTTCAATTACTCTTAATGAAAAGTGTCCTAAAAGTCAATTCGTTATGTGAACACTGTAAAACTATAGTTACAAACTGGCTTTAAGTTCACATAATGATCTGTGACAAAATGGAGGCTGCATCTTCAACAGCTACTTGGGACATGGGAAGGCCATCAATATCAGGCATATCCGTAACTGTCTGCTTCACTGTTCTCCTGTACTTACTTGAGGAGTCATTCACAGCTTTGTGCGACTGAAGCAGGTGCTGCCGCAGTTTGATTTGGCTGACTGCTCCTTTAGAGCAAAGTGGACAGAAGAACTTGAATTCCTTGGTGTGCTGTGTGATAACGTGGTTCTTGAGATTGTGTGGTATGCTGAATGCCTTGCTGCAGTGTGGGCACACGTGTGGTTTCTCGCCTGTGTGTGAGCGAATATGCAGAGCCAGAACACTCTGCGAGTTGAAATTGCGGCTGCAGTAGGTGCAAGTGAGCCGCTCAGCATCTGCGTGCCGGTTTAGTCTGTGTGCAGCTAGGCTGCTCTGGTACTTGAAGCGAATGTGGCAGACGTCACAGCTGTGGCGCCACGTGTGGTCTCCACTCTTCCACTGGCTCGATGACTTTGCCTCCTTGCTATGCCGAAACCTCCGATGAATTGAAAGCCCCTGAAAAATTGGGAAATATGAACCTGAGGTACCAGATGCTACATCCCACATATGGCACTGAGGAAGAACGGGAGAAATTTTATCCACACGAAAGCAGCCTGAAGCTACAAAGAAAACCTAATGTGGGTTCCTAAGAAAGAAAGCTTTGGGGGGGAAGGGGCACTCACTGCACCCTCAATTTTGTCAGTGCAGAAACACCAGCATATCTCTAGATCTGGGGAGGGAGGCCTCTGGATTTGCCAGTGGTTGTGCAGGTTTCAGAGACCGAAAATTCAAGGACTTTCAAGGCTTTATCAAAGCTTTTTCAAGGATGTAGAATGGCATCCCATGTAGCAATTCCTTACTATAACAATGTGTAAAACACGCTATATATATATAGTTTTTTTCATGAGTGTCGCCATATTGCATACGCAGTGGCGCCATCTATGGGCAGTCGGCATGCTGGCTTGGGCGAGCGCTCCGTGTTGTATGCCAGGTATACGCTCAGCGGCAGTTTCTGGTGGTTGTTTTCGCATCACGCGGTCTATTTGGTATGACGTGGCGTCTTCTACATGGGAAACGGTTCTGTGAGATGTACTGAAGGGGTTTAAGTCAGCGTAGCTGGAGTTTCTGCTGGTGTTGAGGCGGACGGAGCACCCAGCCCGATGTGCGCACGCGCGTTGATTTGAGCCTACAATCAGCCTCGGAGGTCAATTTCTGTTTCTGAAAATTCGTTTGAATAATTTGACTTTACTGCAGCATTCCCACTGTAGTTCTAAGCTATGGTATAGCAGTAATGAGTAGTTCCGAAACATGACGATCCGAACAGCGTGGGTATAGTATACTGTTGTGCTACAGAATAAGTTGTGCTGTTTACTATGACAGGGGTTCAAATTATTGTGCGATCCATTGCGCGACTACCCCATTGTTGGATGAGGTTTCCACCAGTGAATAAAATAGTTTTTGTTAAGCAAACTGTACAGTGTGAATCAAACTTGTCGAGACGTCGAGTGAACTTCTGCGGACTGCGTGAACATCCGAAGCAGTGATAGATGCGAGGTGATAGATCTGTTTGGTCTATATAGCGCATGGTCCAAGCATGCGGCATGGCCATGCCAGGTCTTATTGCGGCTTTAGCACTTTCTTTTAAGGTTTTTCTCGCGAAAGAAGAGGACGAGAACCGTTTTTGTTTCTGTTTTGTTCGTCCCGTCCTCTACAATGCACTCACCTGTCTTGCAGAAACCGTGTCATCACAAATAACCGCTGGATTATTTTTATGCGTTTCCCTTTAGATATCATTACTGCTTTACAGAGGAAAAAGGCAATGCCGAAGCGTAATGCTTATATGTGTCATGCTGGTTTACCAACCGCATTGATCGCTGTGTTGAGTAACACCATCAGCCTTATAAAGGTGACTAGCGTAAACATAGCATAGTGATTTCAATTCTGCTAGAATTCAAATGCGTGAGAATGATGGTGGTGGCTGATCCAAACATTTTGCAACGATTGATGCTTAGATGTTGCATTGGGTTTGCCGTCCACGAGCATGCACTTTTATGTTTTAGTTTCCACGCCAAGCGATCAGATAGGGAGATGATCTTCCAATTCACGCTGGCAATCCACAGATGCCGGTTGTCTCAAAGCAGCATGAAGCGCCGGTGTCTCTCGCTCACTGTAGAAGTTGCTCTACGAAGTTTGTGTACATTCGTGTTGGCTTTATATTTTTATGCAGTCAAACCAATGATCAGATTATTAAAGTGTCAAGAAAATTCCATTGTTATACCTGATAACTGTTATAATCATGTTGCATGAAAAAAGCTGAGGTGACAAACATAATAACATTTTAATTAGAAGAAAGTACAGTTGAACCTACTTAGCATTATCAGTTTTAACAATACTCGGATGTAACAATGAGCAGCCCTGGCACCGAGAACTTTTGTGTTTTCGATGGTAAAATAAACCACTTACTATATACAATGTTCTCATGTGGCATTAATGTACTATAGCAATTAAATTTAGCTACCTGTTTTCTGTGCCTAGAAGAAAAGAAACACCCGCCGTGGTTGCTCAGTGGCTATGATGTTGGGCTGCTGAGCACGAGGTCGTGGGTTCGAATCCCGGCCACGGTGGCCGCATTTAGATGGGGGCGAAATGCGAAAACACCCGTGTACTTTGATTTAGGTGCACGTTAAAGAACTCTAGGTGGTCCAAATTTCCGGAGTCTCCCACTACGGCGTGCCTCATAATCAGATCAATTAAAAAAAAAAAGAAAGAAAAGAAACGCTAAATTCTGGAAAAAATAAAAGTGAGCCAGCACACCCGTCTTTGTGCCGTGCTGGATGCACGGCACAAATTTGCTGCATCGTTGGCCTTGTGCGCCTCTCTCCCTTCCACTCTCCAAAAACGCGAGTGGACTGCCTCGACGTCAAAGGAGTGGAAAGGAGACAGGAGGGAGGGTGCAACTATAATGGAGGTGTGCTGCACGGGGTGCGCGGCACAAAGGCAGGTGCAGCAAAGGTTTATGCTATGCAGGCAAATGCAGCAGCTGGCATTCAAAAAATTTTTTTGCAAGGATTTTGCATTCTTTTTCCTTTTGGCGCACACACTCAGTAACTAGATTTAATTGTTATAACTGATAACCCAACATGGGAACACTGTAGTAAGCGGTTTATTTTATCATAGAATGCACACACAAGATTACAGTGCCTCAGATTCCCATTGTTATATCCAATATATTGTTAAAACCAGTACTATATAATATAAGTGGGTTAGACGGTACCATTGTTTCTAGAGCGGGATGTTTGCCAGCTCCAGACTGATCTTTCATAGAAACGGGGTCACATAATCGACTTATAATTCATTACTCAAGACGTTCAAGAGCTTCAAGGCAAATAAATAATTCCAGGACTTTAAAGGGCCTTCAAAACATACTTTTCAATTTCGAGGGGTTTCAATGGTTTCAAGGACCTGTGCGCACCCCGCATTATATATACTTGCATGGCACCGAGAGAATTATGAAAACCTGCTCTTTATAGGTATAGAGCTGCTACTGTGAGAGCTCAACCTTAGTGTAATGAGTCACCACTACCTGTGAGAACTTGAACCGCTGCTGGCACAGCTCACACTGATAAGGGAGGCTTGCTTCATGGCTTTGGCTGTGATGGTCCAACGCAGCCTTAGTGTCGTAGAAGTTGTTGCACATGCTGCACAGGGAAAACAAGCAGTGAAACTAAGCCATGTTCTAAACAGACAACTGCCCTGCAATGTATTAGCTTTAAGGCCTGAAAAACAGGTCGTAAAAAAAAAAAAAAAAAAAAAAAATTACCTGTTCGGTTTGGGTTCAAGGTGATTCAATTTTGTTCCGGTTCAGTTTTAGTTTGGAGCAATACAAATTTATAATGATTCGCGAGCCGGTTCGGTGCAACCCATTTTATCCTTCCCCATAGCGGTATGCTGCATAGTACTATCAGTTGGTCTGCATGGCACATTAGCAAGTTTCATCAAGACAAGGCAGAAATTTAAGAATGAATTACACAGATATGGGGAATTTTTATGAACATATCTTAAGCAAGATCATCACTAGGTGGTGCTGACTTGTCCTGGAATCTCTACTTAAAGGCAGCCTTCACCTACTGTTGACTATTCTTGGCAGCAGTGGCAGTAGTGCAACGCACACTGGCTGATGCATTCCTTTGTGCTTGTACAGGTTAGTTGTGACAGAATCTGTCTTTACCTCTGTCATACGGTTACTGTCGCTGCTGCCACAAGCTGTATCTTTTTATGCTACTATCCTATCTCTGTATAACATTATTTTCTAGTGTTTTTATATCGTTTAGAACAGTGCAATATGCCTACTTGTGCTGAGCTCGCAAAAAGAATTGAAGTGCTGGAATCGAGGCTTCTTAATGACTCCGATCGACTGATTGAATGACTTTTTGTCATGAAGACAATTGGCAGTAAAAAATTGGATTCCCTGTGATGTCTTCTGATCTCGATGTTGTTCATTGTGTTTCTACCAAAGGGCAAAAAGAACATTATTGCTCGATCTTGCTCATGAACTAAGAAGAATGAGTTCAGTGGCAAGGCAAAAAAGGCAAGGCTTTGCCTAAGTGACATCGGAATGTCTGACAGCAACAGACCAATATTTATTAACAACCACTGGCCTTGAAAAAAGCTAATAACTGGAAGCACTTGTGGACTGATAATTGACAAATCAATACCAGAAAGACAAATGAGAGGCGTGTTTATCATGTTGCTGATGAATCTGACCTTTCTGTGTTCAGCTAACTTATAATCTGACCCTAAACTTCATTACCATCAATCACGGCTGCTTAACTGTCAACACCTGCACTGAACAACTTTCTATTGTGCGATTTCCATTCCATTATTCACTTAAATGCCTGAAGTCTTCGCAAAATTTCAATGACTATCAGAACTTCTTTTCAACACTAACCAACACCTTCACAATAATATGTGTATCAGAAACCTGGCTTAGCAGCGATGACAAGCACGTACTCTGCTTTAACTCATACACATCTCAGTATTCACAAAAAGACGAGTAACCATGGCGAGCAACCATTTATACATCATCTAACGTTTCTTACAAATGCCGACGTGACTTGGAGTAATATGTTACTAACTGTGAATTAGTATTTGTGAATTTGATTCACCTTTACTAAATACTGACACCAAGAACCTGATCTTAGGCTAAACAAGTACACGTGTCAATATCAACGAGGTTCTACTGTATATGTGACTCATATACACATATTTTTATGATTTTAACACACAAACAATATTTTTAGGGTGGAATAATATGCAGCTTTCTATTAAATTACACTACACATTTGGCCAGTTCTTTAAGGAATGTGGATGTTTGCTGGATTCTGTTAATTAGCCATCTAATTGGCCAAATAGCTAACGAGTGTGGTACCAGCCAGGAGGAGTGTCTACCAATGTCCACCAGACACTGGCTGACAAATATAAACGCTGCTTCTATGTCTCCGTAGCGATGGCCACTTCAGACATTGATGCCAGGCAGTCACCTATTAATGATTTCCCAATTTTTCACTGGCCCTATCAGGAGTACCTTCCCCTAGCCCCAGCAACAATGAAGTACTGCGTTTCACAGAGGACCCAGAGCCGAGCATTGCGGCATTGAGTAAGCACAATCTTGTATGATAGGTGTTGGTACATTACAACACAGCCCTTTTATTTGCTGTATTCGTGCAATTTTAAAAAATGTAGGGAGGAAAGGAATGTTAAAGTAATCAATTACTTTTTACTAATTGTTTCAATTATTTTCGTGAGGCAGTAATCGGTAACTACAATCAATTACATTTATGAAAGTAGTATAATTGCAAACATAATCGGTTACTTTTTTTCTGTAACATGCAGAAGTCCGCACAACAGGTACCTTCTTGGGAAAGACAAAAGTAAGAGCACAAGATGTAGAAAGTGTGCATTGGCAAGAGATGGTATGCAGCTTGCAACACAGAGACAGAATTCGTGCGTTGCTTAATTAAAGCTTGAGCAGACGTACGTGCAAGGGAAACCTTGTCCCAACCGATGGACATCAAGGTGCTGTTGAAAGAGCTTCTCAGAGAAGAACAGGCGTGGACACTGTGGACAGGTGAGTCGTACCTTGCGGTGCACAGTTTGCACATGCCGTGTCATCTGGTCACGGAACACAAACTGCTTGTTGCACTCGGGACACTGATGCGGGTACACTCCTGTGTGTGTCACCCTGCGTGACAAAGAAAATAAATCAAGACGTGGTGAGAAATATGAAACTACTTTGATTTTGCACATTATTAAAATGGATTTATGGGACACAATACAGTCAATGATAAGAGGCAGGACTTTCGGAACAGATGACTAAAACTGCAACCTTTCCTAAAAGAAAAACACAAGAAATGCTGCAGATGGGCACACAGCACAGGCCACAAGAGTGCCAGTTTAGACAAGACCTGCTTATGGGCTAAGTGAGCACATGTTAACGTGCTCACTCTTTGGTAATTAAAAAAAAAAAAAAGAACCACTTCTTACATCTCAACGTGGTCATGCTTTCTTTAGGTCCTAAAAAAAAATTATGTAGCCTTTTGTGCCAGGTTATTCAATGGTTAGTTTCATGTAGCTGTGCATAAAGGCTATTAAGTAAATACGCATAAATATGACAAGGATGATAGAACATTGTACAATTTTAATTCCAGTGCTATAGGCAATGCTTAGGTGTAACAACTAGGGTGTCCTAACTTGGAATGAAAATAGAAAACAAAAGTCCGGCAGCAAACATTTTTCTAATACAGACTGATTCTTCTTAAAAAAAAAAAAAGAATAAGTAAATAAATAAGTATTATTGACTCTCCAAGCTTCACCACATGATCACTCTCTGCTATACTTGTAAAGTTCTTGTATACTTGTATACAAGTACTTGTATACTTGTAAAGCCCTTTTGGCATACCGCCAATCTATTCTTTCTTTTTTGCCTATAGGAGATATGTGTGTGTGGGGGGGGGGGGGGGGGGGGAACGAAGGATTGTTGTTACTGGTGCTGGTTGGTGCATGGCTCTTTGTGAAAAACAGTGTGAACACAGGAGACTGCATGTCTGTTTCTTGCCCTCAGTGTTAAACCTTCATGCAGTTTTTCACAGTAAAACATTAACAACCACATACATCACTACGTTATGCCAGTCCTCAGTGTAGTACACTGATAAATTTAACATAAAGAATCTTGAAGTTTTTTTAGGATGCCAACTTACATGTGGCCCATAAGCTGATGATGGGCATGTTTCTGCATGAAGTTAGCAAATATGTTAGATACTCGTCTTGATCAACCTATACTACATGGACTGGCATCACTAATATTGCAAGGTCTTATACTGAGCCTAATGCGCAATGCAGCATTTTCAAGGCCATGAAATAAAAGGGAATGACATGACTCATTATAGCATTAGAGGGGCAGCAATGTCTGTATAACATGCAGAAAGGACAGGGCCTGAGCAGGTTGTGTACCTAGCACTGAATGTTGACCGATAAAGCATTACGACTAAGTTCACTCCTGTTGTACTGTTGTAAGTGCAACCTTAAATGTACTGTAACTGAAGCTTGTGTAATCTGATTGCATGTGTGGCGTGAATTGTGTGCACCTCTGGAACCTTCGATGACTCATGTATAAAAGCCGACTCGCTTGACCGGCAGGTCAGATTTTTCAACGATCGTCGACTGTGTTCGCCACTATCATTGTGCTTTGATTGTGATTTGCTTTTGTGGGCACAGGTTCGCCCAATAAAGAGTTTGTTTTGTCATTCACAGTTTGCTGCTGTGTTTTTGACCGTCACTACCACGCGACAGTATTTAGATATGTGCCTTGCTTCTCTGTGCGTGCATTTCTTCTAGCCATTTCTCCATCGACAAGCATCATACGTCACCTTTTTACTTGTGATATTGCTGAGTTGACATCTCACACTTTGCACCCATCAAATTTAGTGTTTGCATTTCGGAATAACTTTAGAGTGATGTAGTGCATAAACGGAAACACTGCATGAGATTAAAGTTGTGACCTGAGCAGTGCATAAAGACAATCGTATGCATCACATTCACTTCACAAAAGCTTTCCGTCACACAGATTCCAGCATGTGTGTTGGATATGCATAAGCTTTTTTTTTTTTTTGGGGGGGGGGGGGGGGGATGCCAACTGTATTTGAGATAGTGTGTGATGTGTAATTTCTTACAGTCCTGTGCAGCACGTGTCAAAGATGAACTTGATCGGCGCCAGTGTGCACTGTGCATATTGAGTGCTGCTGAATACATCAGCTGTAATGGAGCACAGAGTTCCAGCTCCCCACCAACAGCACTGTTTTGTGCTCAAGGCATAAAGCGCACACTATACGAAATTTCCGATGGTTACGCAAAGTCTGACATGGTTTATGACTGTTTTTGTACCGTGTGTGCCAAGTATTTTGTATTTTATGCAACACACACTGCACTCACAGTGAAGGACGTGCATAAGAACACACTACACAAAATGCTAGGTTTCAGTGTAAAAATAAAGCAAGAAGAGAGGCACATAAGCCATAGGCATTGAAAAAAAAAAAACTGTTATAAAGTTTAAGAGCAAAAGAACATGCAGACTAACATGCAAGTCACTGCCTGTCCCATGTCCTTCTCTTTTTGTGCATGTATTTTCTTTAACACTGAAATATAGTATTTCATTAATGAAACATCAACACAGCAGCATGTTCCTATCAAAACACACCTATGCCTTGCGAGCCGTGGGTAGCTAAAGCTCTTGAAGTCACAGTGGTCGCACTTGAGAGGGCGCAGCAGGGAAAAGGTACCATCCTGGTCGTTGACAGCATCACCATAATGTGTCAGGGCTATGTGACGTTGCAACTTGCGCTCAGTGGCCAACCACTTGCCACAGAGTTCACACTGCCGACGGCCTTCCTGGCTGTGGATGGCCCGTACGTGTATGTTCAGCGACCGCTTTAGCTTGAATACCTGAGCAGAGCAAAAGCAATCCTGCTTTAAAGGACAACTGCAATGAAATACCCCTTTGGCTAAACTATTCAACCTCAGGGAATGTCTCTGCAGTCAATGTTTCGACAAGTGGACTTGTCTTTGTCAACCCTTGTTCGACCAGCATTGATCATTTTAAGTCTCTATCTTCCTGTATACCTGTCTTGGTTGGTTTGGTTAAATTGGTTAGCAATGAGTTATACATTATATATACTAGTGGAGCAATCATGGCAAAGCTGCAGTAATTGTCTAATGTCCTTAACAGCAGCCTTTAAATAGTACATAAGCAGATGACGCAAATCCCAGCACATCACCACCGAGAATGTCAGCATGCTGTGGGTGCTGCCAAATTTCAGAGGTCCTGCTGAAAAGTTGTGCAGGTTCTTGGTATCTTGTCACTTTCAGCGAGTGGTGTGGCGACACTTTTTTTTTCTCAGTTTCGGTATCAAAAATGCTTTTTACAAGCTCTTTGTTACACATCCACTTGTATTCGAAACATAAAATTTTGCACGAAAGAAATACTGTATTTACACTATCTGAAACTAGGCTTTTCATGTGTTTCAATATTTTGTTGCAGTTGGCTTTTAACACAACGGCGATAGGTCAGCATGCATTCGGCATGAGATCTTGCATTCACAGAATATTTGGCTAAATTGTTATTCCACACTAAATCCAGAATGGAAACTCTCGCATGGACACAAAACAAATGTGGTCACACATGGGTCAGTTACTGTTGGGGTGGTATGAACACATTGTGAAACACTGAATACGTCTGCCTGCCATAAAACATGGAATAGAAAAATGAAGTAACCTTAATCACTTCTGGGCATCTCCTGCTCTATGCCATTTTCAGTGCACACAGAGTTAAATTCTGAGCACAAATTTATTTTTCCTTTAATACAGAGTGTATCATATCTGTGATGAGCTGTCCCTGACAAATGCTGGGAGAGGACTGGTAAGAAAGGTGGTTGCTATTATATCAACAAAAGCTAGCTGTTCACCCATTCCTTCAGTCGCTTTCTAAAAGAACCACACTACTGCCACAGTCTGAGAAATATTCTACTCTACATGCAATGCATAAGAAGGTACTGTTGACTTACACATTTCATTGACTTACACAGTCAAATTTTTTAGACAAAGAAGAAATATTGCTAATGAATACATAAAAGCAATCAATGTTTGAAGTATGCTCAGCTATGTGGGGGCCCCTATACTTATTGACATATGCAAAATTTATTGATTAGGCAATGGGGAAACTACTTGTAAAATGTGCCCAGGATTATGTCAGTTGGTAACTCAATTTGAAAAAATTTTGTGCAGCTGATGGGCAGTAACACTAGGGCACTGTAATGAAAAATCAGGCAAGCAGAAAATATAACTGACCTTAGGGCAATGAGGGCACTTTGCATTGTCACCAGGGTTGCCATGAATACAGACCATGTGTGCTTTAAGGTTAGTCATTGATGTCAGTGAGGCACCGCATTTGCGGCACTCGTATGGGCGGAGGTTCTTGTGAACGTTTGTGTGTGCCTGGATGCCACGGTGGCTTCTAAACACACGGTCACAGAAAGTGCATGGATAGAGACGTGTCGTTGAGTTCTTGTCATTAACTTTCTCTCTGGCTGTTTGTTCATCTGTCTTTTCGTGAACCGTTTTGCAGTGATGCTCAAGCATGGCACTATGGAGGAAAGGTTTCTGGCAATGTTCGCACTGGTGCACTGCCACATTAGGGTGCTTGTCAACCACATGGTCACACAACTTGGAGTAAGCATCAGTGATGAAAGAACAGTGAGAGCAGATAAATTCTCGTCTTTTGCGTTTGGATGTAGCACAGGCAACACCACACTGTGCCTTGTGGTCCTTGAAGGCTTCCTCGCCAACAAAAACCATCAAGCAGAGTGTACAGTAAAAGCAGATACCTTTCCCATGAGCCTCTGACACATGTGATTCCAGGTTAAATGCCTCGCTGAACACTTCACCACAGATGTGGCAGAAATGTAAATCTGGATGCACCGACTGACGATGGGCATCGAGATCAGAGAGTGATGCAAACCTTCCAGCACACCCCAAACACCTCAATACAGTGGCCTCGCTAATGCTGGAATCACCTGAAACCGATGCATTTTGCGCAGGGTCAGCATATCCTTCAAGAACACGAGAAGATAATGGTTGTGGGCAATCAGACGTGGTCTCTAAAACGAGGTTTTGTGAACAGTTTACCGACTCATTCATCGGCGGCGCTTCACTAGCACGTTTTACCACAGTTACTAAAGGCACCGCTGCGCCACGGCTTGTGTGGTTGAGCAGGTGCGTCTGGAGAGATTGTTTTGAGGGAAACGACTTGGTGCATGTATTGCAGTGAAACCTCTTTTTGGGAGGCCTTCCGCGCTTCGTCGGAAACCTTGGCACGGCCTTTGCCGTACTCGCGGCGTCCGCTGTGCCGCTGGAAGCGAGATGTGACTTGCAATGCTCCACCGCCTCTTCCTTGTCGAAAGTGCGGTGGGGACACTCGGTACACACAAATACTGTTTTGGTCTCAGGCTCTCCAGCCTTTATGATGTCATCGAGGGCTTTTTTGCACTCTTCAGGGTCGTCTGCGACGACCGTGTCAAGACTGTCAGCGGGCGCTAACGTCGTTTGTGGTATTGTCACGCTCGCTGCCGATTTGGTCGATGCAGCAGCTGATGGTGGACACGGTCGTTCCGATGCCCCCTTATGTACATTTTTTAACTGACATATGCGCTGTCCGTTGACTAGGGGCGAGCGGACGCACAGACCCTTTGGAACGGAAGCAGCCTCAAAACTCTTGTCGAAGTTGTTCCTGGCAATGGGAACCTTCCTACCGCACACAAAGGCGTGACACAAGGAAAACGAGCTTTTGCGGTCGTCCACCTTTGGTTGGGACGGAGGAGTAACTATCAGGTCGATGGAGCTTCCAGCGGGAAGACCGAGCGGGAAAAAAAGCTCGGCTGTTAGCGGCTCGATGTCCAAGTTTACCGTCACATAGATTCCCATTGCACGTTTCCACAAATTAGAAGAAAAAGAAATATAATGCCGCTGAGTCCATTACGTCTCAAACGTTGTACCATTAGCACGTGCTTAAAGGTGCTTCTCGGATAAGCGGCTGTGTAACTTTGGTCCTTTGGTACTACGTGCTGTAGAAAGTTCAGCTGTCTACGAGAAGTCTGGCGCACAAGCGCAACATTTGAAATGTTTTTTTAACTCTCTCGGCTGTGGCTTGGCTAGCTTGTCTGTGGCTTTGTGAGAGCCAAACCTCGTGAATAAAGATGCACAAAAAAATACAACTTTAGTTATTTTATTTATAAATAATTGTTAGTAACTAATGCTTAGTTTTACGTTGGTTGTTTGCAGTTGGGTAAATTGTTCAGCTATCAAGTAATTTTATGAGCAGAGCTTGCGCGAGCCGTCGGCAGGGGGATGGTCGTTTCGGAAAGCAAGTTTTGTTTTGTTGTGTGACATGCGGGAAGGAAAGTAAGCGTAGACACTTAAAATCGGCTGTGAGCACTTTAGGACTTGTAGATAAAACTACCGTGAAGCTATAAATGTACCACTCGAACGCTCCTGAGGCCAGCGAGTCGCCTGTTAGCTCAGATAACGACTGTCATATAATGTACGAGCGTGGCTCGAGCGGAACCATCACAGAAAGTGGTGCGGATAGTTCTTCGATTGATGTTCAGTTGGTGAGCCTTGCGCCGTGTTTTGCCTAGAGAGAGAGAGTAGCTTCCAAACGCCCGAAAGGTGTTGTACATGTGAAAGTGTTGTCAGTCGAGCGGTTGCTTTGGTGTGTCACTTATGTTGTTCACTTGGCAAATGTTGACCGCAGTGTTTGCAGTCAAATGATCGCTTAGGCGCCATGTCGCGATTTGGGATCGTTCCTGTTTTCGATGTTAAGCAGCTCGGCTCTTCCGACCACGACGCAAAAAACAGTCTCCTGACAGCGCTTCAAGAGGCTATAAAGCAGGTATGCGCTTGACAACTTGACGTGTGGTGTTTACCAAACAGTAGACAGCGTCTTCGTCATTTAGTAACTCAGCTGAGCGAACAAGCGCGTTTATAGATTTCTTTAACCCAAAACGGTTCTAGAGAGATCAGCTAAAGTTACTTTAGCGGTATCACACTGGGGTGTTCGACTATTGTAAAGAGTTTGCAACGATAGCCTTACACCAATAAAAACACAGGCTTTCATTTCAATAAATATGGTTTTGTAACTTAGTTCCGCATATGTAGCTTACTTCACGATAGCACGACATACATTGAAAAGTATTTTAGTGCGTTTGGCTTTGTGACAATTTGTTTGTCTGATTGTAGGTGCAGAATGTCGCAGAGCCTGCTGGCACCAATGGTTTGACAGAAGACTCTCCAGAAGCTTGCTGGTTATGCGAACACCTTGACAGAGTGCTTCTCTATGGGTAAAAACTGACGCCCTTCACTCATTTGGGCTATTTAAGCTGTTCTTTTGTGTCTGTTTTCTTGGAAGGTTTGTTCAATGATTTGCAGCAAGATTTTGCCTTTTGTATCCTACAAGTGCTATATCTTTTTTCTGCCCAGTTTGCAAGAGCCTCAGTGGGGCTATTGGCCATGGGTGCGCAAGTTCACGCACCCTGCAGCCCAGCAAGAAATTGCTTCCTTGTCGGCAGTGTCCACAGATCTAGGATATGGCCGTGCTTGGCTCTTGGCTAGCCTGAATGGGGGTCTCTTGGAGAGCTATATGCTGTCCTTCCGCCAGAATTTGCGGCTGTTGCGCAAGGGCTACTCATCGAACTCTCTCCTTCGAGATCCACAAGTAAGATGGTAGAAACAGGACAAACCTTGCATGGAGGGGGGGGGGGGGGGGGGGGGCTTGCATGGATTGGAGTGTTGTAACATGCTGATAGGCCTCATCACTATGTGAATGTGGAATCGGTTCTTGTACAACTGCTGAAAAATTTGTTCTCTACCCTCTTGGAAGCCCCATGCAGACTGACATGTACTATAATACTAACATTATTATTAATTAACATTTTGCATTAAACTATCTACATGTTACGTGTTGAATTAAGCGCTCTTTCATTGCTGTATAATATCTCTCTCTGTTTATGCAGTACTTGGACCTGCTTGCCACCTTGCTGTCAGGATTGGAACACATTCCTTTCAGTCTGAACCAGGTACTTCTCTTGCATTTCAACCTTTGACTGAAGATGAAGCTGCATCCGCTATGGCATGAATGTTTAGTCAAAACTCTTTTTTTTTTGCTGTGCTTTAGAGATTAGGAAGCCATTTGGTGTTAGGATGAAGCTTAAAGGACCCCTCGCCAGGCCACATAGCAAATCTTATATACTGGGAGTTGTTACATGCCCTTTAAGGAGTGTTCTACTGCAATAAATTTTCAAATTAGTTCATTCGAGGGGTCCTCAACTGCCCCTTTTGGTTTGGTGAAAAAACACAGTCTGTCGATACCATACGCTGCTGTGAACATCTGAGCCAAATTTTGCAGTTGTGTGCAGCGTGGAGCTCGCAAGCAGAGCACGAAGTCACCTTTTTGTAGCACAAAGGCACCGCTCGATCGTAGACCGTCGTCCATGAACGTCCCCCGAACAGTCTAGTTCCTTCGAACAGCAGTGCTGCCTCCTTGCTCTGTCTAGGGATGCACTGCCGCCGCTTCATGAACCGGCATCGCCTCTTAGTTGCCAGCCTTCCAAGCCCTGCAGCGCACGCTCATCTCCGCCCGTGCCTCGCGCTTTCCTCTTCCTTTACTGCTGCTGCTGCTGATGATGATGATGATTATTGGCATCTCTTTTGAAATGGGGCGGCGACAAATCGTCACCTAGCCTACTTGATTTAATCTGGTATACTATACATGTTCTTTATCTAGCATTTTTGTATACCTCTCATTATTATTTTTCTTTTTCAAAAATTTACCTTGCACCGCTACCTATGATTTTAAGTGATCAGGTCGTATCCATCTTTTCTCTGCTTTTTTTCCACCAGTACTCTAATCGTCTCTTGCTTATCTCTACGGCTGATCTGTTGATGTTTCCTTCCACTTTAAACCCAAGCGCTTCTGGGAGTTGCACGTTACCTACAGTTATCGCTGGGTGGATCCCGTTGCATTCCATTAGAATGTGCTGAATGGTCTCTGGATCTTTACTGCAGCATACACATGCCTCATCTAGTTCCGAATATTTGCTCCAGTATGTTTTGGTCCTTAGGCAACCGGCTCGAGCCTCAAATAGCAAGGCACTGCCCTTTGTGTTATCGTACAGATTTTCCCTTCTAATTTATTTCTTCTCATTCTTGTAAATCTCCATTGTCCTTTTTGTTTCCATTCTTTGCTCCCTTTTCAGTTTGGCGCCACCTGTTTTTATTTCCCTCGGGCTGCAGCTTGTCTCCTCTTGGGTATGTGTTGCAATCGTCGGATAAGGTCTCACAACACAAGTGCGACATTGCGCGCCTATCACAAAAGCCCCCCCCCCCCCCCCTTTTAAAAATTAGTCGGCACCAACATTTGCAGATCTGTTGATGTGTTCTATACGGAAGGAGTATTCTTGCCAGGCCAAGCTCCAACGAAGTACCCTGCTATTTAAATGTTTAGCTTGCGAAAGATACTGCAACAGATGATGGTCCCTCTGCACGATGAGAAAGGTTTCATACAAAAATATGTGGAATTTTCCTATTGACCATATGAGTGCCAGACACTCGCGTTCAGTCGCAGAGTACAGTGTCTCTCGTGGGAGAAGTTGCCGACTAGCATAGGAGACTGGGTGCAGCATGCCATTGTATTGCTGCAGTAAAACTGCGCCTAAACTTGTGTTGGATGCGTCTGTCCAGAGCACAAACTCTTTGTTAAGATATGGTGCCTTTACCACGGTTCGCAACGGAAGAGCGACCCTAAGCCTGGAAAATGTATTCTCGCGTGCAGGGGGGGGTGTCCAAATTGCTTGCAGGTGTCCAAACCTCCCCCTGGCTACTGCCTGTGATGCCTTGCATTTCGCAGATATATGTCACTTTGCACTTGCCAACCTACATTTTACAAATTTCTGCTGTATGTTATTTTTGCCAGAAAAAAATTCATCAACGATTACGATACTCCTTGATGTGAAATTTGAGCGCAGCTCTATTCACCCTTTTCGCGGCTATCCCGTGGGCATTGAATCAGGATTAGCGTGTATTGCTCTTCGTTCTTTATTTGGCAAAATTTTTGAAGCAGCGGCTTGTCCTGTTTCTGACTCGGTAAAGTTCCTCGATGCAGTCACTATCTGATTATTTTCTGCCTAATTGCTCGTGGGTGTGCTCAGTTCTGTTAGATTTGTTCTTTCTGTGCACAAGGCTTGAAATTTAGCTGTTCTGTACATTGTAATACCTTGTAGCAAATACGTATTATTGCGAGTAACTCGCTTACTCTTGCGGACCGTCACGAAACATTCAGCTTTGACCATTCATGTGCTATCGGTGTAGTACCGTCATATATTGTGCGTATATAGTGCACATATATTCAAGTGTGTGCCCATTCATTTATTTTTGACACGTTGGCGAAAAAGTGGGCATAAGTTTCTGTGCCAGTTGCTGTAGATGTGTGTAGATACTGTGTGCGAAACCTACTATGAAAGGAAGTGGCACCATTTCCTTTATGATTGTTTAACGACGTACTGCCGACGTAATGACGTGCCGACGTTCCGGGGCTGAAGCCCTTTCTTTGAAGGTTAGCGATGCAACGCTGGCGGATGACCAAATGTCTGTATCCTTGAAGAAAGCCATACATCTTGAAGTGCAGGAAACATGTATGGACAGTTGCAGCAGCGGTCCGCGAACTTGGCCACACATATTCATTACATTCCTTAATATGCCAGTCACTATTTTTGTAGCCAACTACTGCACACGTGTTCAATCCACATGATTCAATTCAGCATGGTTAGAGCACAGTGGGTTAGCGAAAATTCAATTGCATTTCCGACAGCTGATCGCACAGAAGCAAGGTAGAAGCGGTAATGGTTTCGCATTCGTGTGCCGTCGCTGAGGCGACGTACGGCGCGCCACCGAAAGCGCCATCTCGTTTCTCTAGGACAAACTGCTCTGCGAGAAGGGTCAGTACATGTTTTCATTTTGCGGTATATTAACTGGTGCGGAAAAACTGTCTCATGCGGCACGTTGCAAGCGGAGCAAAGTGTGGCGCGACTGCCTCGCTAATCGCGAGAGGCAGTGCGTGGGCGTGGTACACAGCAGCCGTCGCAGACAGACCTTCGCTCATGGAGTGCTTTGTTTCCATACAGATGATGATGCTCACTACTTTGGTGCCATCTCGTAGCCACCATTGCCGCAGAGCCCGTCCTGTGCAGCACTACGCTTTTCTTTTCACGCAATCAACAGGATGCTATCTGTGAAGCAGAGTTGGGTAAAAATGGTCGTTGGTGGGCACCTTCTAGGTCAGCTATAGAAAACTTCTCTTGTCCACTGAAGTTGACACTATGCACAAGAGCTTCTTGGAAGCGCTAAACTTGCTCCAAAATTGCAGAAATTTGTGCACTATAATGGACAGCATGCAACAAAGGATTAAAGTTTTCGCATAAATCGGGGGGGGGGGGGGGGGGGGCTTTGTCATGTTCCAAGAGTTGCCTTGCTGCCTGTCTTTGTAGCACTGGTGTTATTGAGATGTTATGTCATGAGTCATTTGCAGTTTCTGCTATGAACGCTCACAGAAGCATAAACCTGTTCTATTAAACATGCTGTTTTTCATTGTTTCTTATTAACTTACGTATGCAACTAGAGAGAATGTATTGCTTGCGCCATATTATTTTTGTTGTGTATTGAAAGACGTTCTCATTTTATTTTCCTCAGAACAATGCATTATTAGATGACACTAATGCTTGGCCAAAGATCATATCATATCGTCAGTCTCTACTCCATACGGAAGACAACATTGTGGTGCTACCTCAGGTGAGGGACCAGTAAAATTTCTACCATTGCTCTATGCATTGTACTTAATGCATGCTTGCCAACTCTCCTGAATTTTTCGAAAGTTTACGAATTTGGGGCTTGATTTACGATTCTATGAATATTGCATCGGGCTTTATGAAAAACAAGTTCTGTTTGCAAAAAGTTTCATTTGTCAGTCTCTGAGCCTTCTGTTTACAAACCTTTCGATGTTGAAAGGACAACACAGGACAACTTCAGACAAGTTCCTGAAGCAGGTGAAATTGCTGAAAAGGTCACTGTGATCTGAAAACAATGTGTCTCTTGTCAGTCTCTTCTGTTCCAAGTTTGTTGCTGCATGTGTACTACACATAAACTTAAATCCTCATTTATAAAGCATGTATGTATTCCTGGAAAGGTGTGTACTCAGGATAATCCTAAAAAAGAAAAGTGCTATTGCCCCCCCCCCCCCCCTCCTAATTTTTCTAGTGGCGTAATATGCTCCAAACTGTTGCTAAGGCTGAATTATTTGCCTTTTTATCATACAGCATTGATTGTCATTACTCTATAGTGCACCTTATTTTGACAGTTCTGCAAGTTCATTTTCTACTGCTGTGTGCATGCTGCCATAAGAGCAGATGTGTGTTGAAAAAGAAATGAATCTTAAAGGGGGGGTACTGACACAAAATTCTTTGGGTTCTGTTTTTTTGCACTTAATCAGTAGGTATTGACCTAGTAATCATGCTGTAGAAACTCATTTGCTCCAGTGCATGAAGATTGTTTAGTTATTTGCTCGTATCTCACAAGCAGGTTGCGCTTTCGAAGAGCACTTCGGGCCCTGTGATGTAAGAGGCATGCTTGTAAACAGCGATGATGATGTGAGTGCGCAGACTTGTGACGCATGCCAACACACTGTCTATCTGCCATCTGTGCTCGTTTTTCGTCTGCTAGTTTGACACTAGTTAGGTGGGAAACCTGTGCATTGCTGCATCATTGTAATGCATCCTTGGACAGAAGTCCACTACGCAGTATGATCCTGGCATTAGAAGGTTTTAGCCATGTTTTATCATGTCTGCAAACTTCTTACCATTTCTGGTCTACTCGGTAATTGGAGGGGTATGGCAGGAACACTGGTAGCGACATCTGGTGACATGTGTCTAACCAGAGAGCATGTAAAAGTAATATTACAACTTATATACCTTTATAATAGTTCCGTTGAACAGCAAGACTGATGAAAATAAAGATTCAAATGTATTGCAGTTGAACAAATCATCACATGATGTGGCCACCAGCTTTGCTCACTGCTGGCCATAGCTCTGGTAACCTGGTAATCCGTATACAGTAAGAAGTTCCCGTGTACGCTTTATGTGCACATGCACCTACACTTTGTGTGTGGTCATATCAAGACACCAACTGTAAACCGTGCTGGAATATCTTGCGAGCCCAGAGACAAGCCAATGACATTGCACGCCACTGACATCAATCTCCGAAACTTGTTATGAACATTGTTTACAAATAAGACCTATGCTGATGACTACGACGATTGGTGCTGCACTTTCCAATTTACCGCATGCACAATCTTTAAAATTGAATTAAAATGGGTGCGATCGTGCAAACAGCTAGCTTTCCGCACGTTCGGTTTGACTGCTACGTCACAAAGTGGGAAAGCTGCGGTACTGCCCCGCTGTCTCTGACGGCCGCTGACGCAATCACAATTCTGACCGATCATGAGAAGGCAAGTGAAGGAACAGAAAAGCGAGCTGTTTGCGCGATCGCACCCCAAAGCTGCATTTGGGGCTATTCATACCTTACAGATGATGCTTATGAGCTCGCAGCAATTTAATCTACTAGTTATTTCATTTTAGAAGTTTTGTGTCAGTACCCTTTAAAGGAGAAAAAAAAAAGAAGGCAGTTTCTTGTTCGCCACACAAAAAAATTATGCTTAACCATTTGTGTGTAAAAAAGATCAGCGCACATTTTGAATGCATTTTATTTAGGGGTGATTGAATAGGGAAATATTTTCTACTCGAATGGAATACCAAATATTTTAACTCTTTCCGTACCGCGCCCATTGGGCATGGTTAGCCCTCAATCAATGGTTTGAAATGCCGCTTTCGAGACCTTCTGCGCCGCTCACGGACCCACTGCGCCATCGGACGTGAAAGAGGAGAAACTATATGTTTGTTTTCTAAGCAGTTTGCTTTTTTCCTGCCAGGCGGTGATTTTTAAACGTGCTCCGAAGTTTCGCGATCATGAAAGCAGAACACAATAATGTCCGGCTCCGGAAACGATGCGCGCGCTTTGGGTGATCGCAAATATCATCAATCCGCTGCCTCTGCGGCTAATCTTATTGATACATCGAATAGCAGCGAGTCAGAGGCCGTTGACTTTTCGTCGGACTTTGAGTCTAGAAGCAACGACGACGCAAAGCAGCCCGGAACATCGGCGGCCCAACTGTAGTGCTTGCAGTTAAATTTTTGTAGTGGAATATCTGTTCAATTATAAATTTTGATTTTTTCGGTGATAGTGCTTAATAGACGGCAATACATTTTGTATATCTCATAATTTTCGTAACATTTTTTTCTTAGTAGATACAACCGTGTCTTACAAACTTTGTTCAGTTTTATCGCACAATCTTGATTTTAACAATTTATATCTTTTTTATGACATACATCTCGTTCATAAAAGTTTTATGCGTGAAAAGTGCATTCATTTTGCTTTCTGTTAATGTATTACATTAAATATTGAGTCCAGTAGTTCCTTCAGAAAAAAACATCTGCCATAACATACAAAAAAACACCTATTTTCCCCATGGTAGGGAAAGAGTTAAAGTTAGATATAAAGATTTCGTGGAGTATTTTGGCAGTAAATTTTTTTTGCTATTATTGATTACTATTGACGCCAATAACAAACGTTTTTCAGGGTAAACTTAGAAGCTTTAAAGGAAACAGAAGAAAGGTATTTTAGCTGGTGCTGGCGCCAGGGACTAGTGAAAAAAGAAAAGCATGTTACCAATGCCATTTAGCAAGATGTAGCGCTATTTTGAAGGAGGCTAAGTGTAGTAACTACACAGCGTACCCATTTTAATGCAACCCAAGCATGGTGACATGAGTCAAATTATTTCTATCACACTTGGTTTGCTCTATTACTCTAAATTTCCAATTTTCATCACTAATTCACCTTCATTTACTCTTCATTACCGTAGCTCACTCAATCTCATCATTACCTTTCGTTTGGCTCCTACCACCCAACTAAGCCCCTTTAATTCACCATCAATTCACTCTTGATTAACCTCATTCACAGCTCTGTATACCCATTCTTTATCATTACCCATTACTATCATTAATTCTAGATTCCTGGCCACTTTTTCAGTTATTGCCCCATTTTTCCGCTTTGTCATGCTAATAATCATAATTAATTTAATGAATATCATGATCATTTATCGACCATTTTTTATCATTATCATCACCATCATTAGCCATTACTATAATTCTCGGTTCTTGGCCACTTGTTGGGTTTTGCAACCCATTTTTCCACTGTCTTGCTAATTATAATAAATAATTTAATGAATATCATGATCATTTATCGATATTTACATTCCCTATCTAATTACCTATCGATTGATATATAGTATTATGGGGTTTGTAATGATCATATTGAGCTATCAAATTTTTGTACATATTTTTTACCAATTTTTGGCTACACTTTTTCAAGGACACCTCAAAATGAGACACACAAGGCTTTCGTTCTAAAACTGTTTTTTTTTTTTTGGCTAATACATGAGATGAAGATCTAACATGGCATAGAACTTTGGCGTGCTGATGAAGCATCCTCTATTCTCATGTCAACTGGCCGTAATCAAAAAGCACTTCATGGCTGTCTTTCAGCGTTTGTGACGACACAATGGTCTAGACCGAATTGGTGAGAATTTCCGCAAAAGCCGACTTCAACTTTATTTATGACAGCAATAATGCGCCCGAACTACTCTCACCCAGTTATGCATGCCTCAGACTTTATATTGGGGATGAATATTTTATGTAATTACTGCTGAGGCTAATCTTAAGAAGCATTAAAAGCAATATACCCAGTTGGGTACTATGGGACTGAAGAGGTTAAATATAAAGATTTCGTGGAGTCTTTTGGCAGTAAATTTATTTGATATATTGATACATTTGATGCCAATAACAAATTTTTTTTCAGGTAAACTTAGAAGCTTGTAAATGGAAAACAGAAGAAAGGTGATTTTAGCTGGTGCCTGTCGACAGTGACTACAGTGAAAAAAAGAAAAGCATGTTACCAGATGCATTTAGCAGAGTGTAGCGCTATTTGAAGGAGGCTAAGTGTAGTACTACACAGCAGTACACCATTTTAATGAAACCCAAGCATGGTGACATGAGTCAAATTATTACCCTTCTGAAATTGACCTTGCCTAAATTGAAGCAGCAGAATTTGGAGGCTGCAATAAAGGAATCATGCTCATTTAATGACTTGAAATAGTGAATTATATTATAAGAATAGAATTGCAATAACTGTTTGACTCATATTTGAAATTTAGTATATTCGAGGTTAAAAAATAAAACTGTACCTGAATTTAACATGCTCCCGATTTATAAAAGAAAAGTATAGCATGCCCCCACGTTCGGAAACGGAAAGATGGGACGTGAAGAATTTACCTTCACACGGAAGGGAGTTTTTTTTTTCTTTAATGAGCTTTCATAATGAAAGCAGCAAGTCGTCATTGCCATTGGCTCTTCATTGGCCACAAGTACCAAGCAAACAGGGGTGGTATTCCTGAGCAATCGCTTTTAGAGATACTACTATCACAGTTGCAAAATTTTACGTCACTCTGCATTGCACTTGTTGAAGTAGTCAGCTGACAGCGTCCCTGGCACTATGCACCTATAGTGAGCTTGGCACAGCGCCAGAAACACTGGCAGTTGTGTTGGCCAATGCATCCGGTGCCGAGTTGCATGAAATATCATGAAAGTGATTGACCGAGAGTACCCATCCAGATTGCAGTCGAGCACAAAATTAACCCACAGCAACATTCACAAAAACATATGGCGATGACTCTGTGTCTGACAGCTCTAACGGTAGGCTCTTGCTAACGTCGCGGACATGGTTTTGGTTTTGTATCTGATTGTAACGTGCAGGCAATTTTTGGACCCATTTTCTCGAAAAAAGGGTGCACATTAGATTTGGGTAAATACGATACTCGCGTAACTGTGGCACAATTAAATTCAAGCGAAACTGGAAGGCTGTAGCTCCCACATAGCAATGCCTCTTGAAGCTTACGTCACCCAGAAGAAGGCAGCCAGTGTGCTGCAATGAGGACCAAAGAGCCGCAAAGCGCTGACGGCCCACCGCTGGGTGACGTAAGCAAAATGCTGCTTTGAAGGGTGTGGTTATGTGACCTTTTCTGCATGCTTAATCTCAAAAGGTGCAGTAACAGGTGCTGCTTGCAACAGCAATTGAGATGGAGTATGAATTTTGGACTACAGTTGTCTTAGGGTACGTTATGAAATATTGGGGCTCATGGTTGGTCTCTCAACTTTTTGTTGCCTAATAGTGCTTCCCATCTCCTGACTGCAGGGAGTTTCTGTGATGACTATATCATCAACAGACAGCTCGACCAGCTCTCGTGAAGATGACTCGGGCATCCAGAGTGTACGTGTCTCTTGTGCCACGCTGTCTTCTCTAGCATCACCCGCGGAGGAGGTGCACGTCCCTGAGACTTGTGGCTGTGCTGAATGTGCTGCCTTTCTCGATCGAGAACGCATTCGGCGGATAATCAACCTAGACGTTGTTCCAGCATCATCTGCCAACTCCAGTGAAGCAGCTGATTTAGAACTTGAGGTGACACGAGTTGTGATAACACGACGAAAAGGGGGAGGCCACAGTACTGCTAAACCAAGAACACTTTTGTCAACATGTGGAAGTGAAGCTGCATCGACGGTGGTGTCAGAAGCTTGCGAGGCAACGAATGTTGATGGCAAGGTGTGTGCTCCACTGAGGCAGGCACTGATTGGAGCTGAAGGGCAGCCTGTACACTCCTCGCAAGAGGCCCTATTCAGCGAGAAAGGCAGGACTGGTGCTGCATGTGTTGCTGCGATGACGGAGTCAACTGGTTCTATGAGAGACTCGGGATGTTATGCATTTGTGGAAAGTGACAGAGGTGCACCAGATGGCTGTGAAGGAGAGGGTGATGAAGTTAGGCAGGAAGGGAGGACAACAGATGACCGTGAACAGAGCGAGGAAATGTTTTCAATCTATGATTGTAGTGGCAAGTTTATCTCGAATGCAACATGTGATGACGGTGGTGACAGTGGTTCTGCTGCAGAAGAAAAGGCAGTGGAGTCTCCAAAGTTTGTTGAACCAGAACTGCTCGTAGAGACAAGCAAGAAAGAAGGATTTGATATCAAGTAAGCACACGGGGTACATCTTACGAAATGGGGCTTTGGATTGCACTGTTACTCTCGCTGAAGTAAGGCACAGCACAGCTATTCAGGGATATGCACAATTTTCAGAACTTGTTCATGCTTTTACTTATTACTTGTCTGCTTTCTCTTGCTTGGCTTATATTCTCTTTGCCATGCTTGTGAGCTGCATTTGTTTAGACAGAAAATTGACGTAATAGTGTTTGACGTAATAGTTCAGTGGGTTTCCGCTGAACTATTACGTCAAACACTTGCCTTTGCTTCGAGTTGACAAATTCGACTTTGCCCTGCCATCTGCTAGCTGCCTGGTTAGCTCAGATGGTAGAGAGGCTGCCCCGGAAAGGCGGTGGTCCCGGGTTCGAGTCCCGGACCAGGACGAATTTTTCTTCAACTGCGAGGCTTTTCTTTCGAGGAACCCGTTTGGGTTTCCTTTGTAGCAATGGGGCTTCTGCGTTGCCCAGTGGGCGCTGCAAAAATGGTGCTAAAAAGCGCCCTCAATCCGAAACTGGGTAGTACCAATCTTGGGGGGGTCGTCTGCTTTGGAAAGCACGTTTACAATATGGACCCGCCACTTTCGGTTGTGTTGTACCATGGCTTGCAGCGAATATCGGGTGCCAAAGATTTTTTCAGGGGTGGCACGCTGCGTAAAGGCAAGAAATTATGCAACGCCGAATATGTGTACGCCGTTCAAGAAATAAGTGGCAAAGTTTTAGCGTGGTGTCAATCGCAAGTGAAGCGAGTCATGTACGAAGTTGAACTTCAGGTAAGGTTTGCACGCTGCTAGATTCAGGTGCACAAACTTGAGGAAATGCTTGCTATAGATGAATTCACAGCAGCGATAAGCAGACATCATGTGTATGGAACAGCTCGAGCGCACGGGTACGCGCCGCGACGGCAGCGGCCTTTCAGCTTGCCACGATGTACAAACTGCTCGAGTGCACGATCGTACGTGCCACGACGGCAGCGCTCCTTCTGCATGACGCGAAACAGCCGGCCTCCTGCAATATTTGTTGACTGCATGCCGCTAAACAAGTAGTCATGCCTGCTCTGTAGTAACGGCCATCTGTCCCTTTAGCAACTGATAAATAACTTATGCAATGCATATGAGCTCGCAGTAACGTACTACGTGTGAATCGCGCTGCAGCGTGAGCTCGTGCGCTGCTCGCTTGATGTAGCTTTTAATGACAGCTGGCGCTCGAACATCGATGTGCTGTAATCAATACTGCCTCGCTGCTCTGCCTCAACGTGCTGGCTTGAGGTCAAGGATGAGCACATTTAACTCTCAAACTTGTGCTGCTCATAGTGGGGTAATGAAGTTATCCAGCGCGCCCGACGCTCCGCTTCGTGAGGCTTTGAAAGAAAACGGTAGAATCTAATGTTGGGAATCAGGCCTTCTTGCTCGTGGCAGCTCACGACGCAGCAGTAACGACGGTGACGCTTTTTCGCGGCTGAGCTAGGTCTCTCCGGATCAGCGTCACCGATTCCTTCTTCTTCCAGCATTACGTCCCATGGCACACGGAGAGTCCGTTTTCATTAAACTAGGCTGCGGCCAGCTTGCAGCGTGGTCTATAAAAAGTGATGAGCCTTTTCGCACTCGCAATAGGGCCAAAAAAAGTGCGAATAGACATAAAACTAGGGCTAGAAACGTTCTTCGCCACAGCCAGGGCTCAATACTACCCAAGCTGGTACTACCCAGATATAACTTCTCTTGCTGCCACCAGGTGCCACTACTATACCTCAAACTCCAGCGCAAGACGCCCATTGCTACTATTAGGTGGATGTCTCATTTTCCCTTTAATTACAGAAAATTTAATGGTACTATGATTGCATGCAGTCGAAATGTCTTGTCAAGAAGAAAAAAATAATTTTTGTCACTTTAGCATACTTGCCATCCTAAATGGAGAGCTGATAAAGAACCTACTTGCTAAGTGTATAAACGAAGCCCAAATGAGACCTACCAAATATAATCACTCAATACGATAAAAGCTAATGGGAATTCGTGAGCTTAAAATATTTACGTGTGAGCACATTTGAATTATGAAAGGAAAAGAAGCCACTGGTGTAAAATTCACTTCCATTCTGGGCTGCTATGCCCTCTGCATCACTGGGCTTTTTGTCCCTGTTTTGTAGCAGCAATTGACTTGGAATATGAAATTTTGGCCACAGTTGTCTGAGAGTATGTAATGAAATATTGGAGCTCATGGCTGGTATCTAGTGTAGGGGTTCTGAATGGAGTCTTAGAGTTCTGCGGGCGGCCAAAAGAAATCTGACTCAATCTCCTCTTCGGTGAATTTGTTACATTAGAGTTTGAATTAAGCAATTAAAAGCATGACTTCCATATTTCTGTAGTTGTCGCAGGAATGGCCATCGCAGTAGCAGTGTTTTAGACTGATTGCTGTGTGATTCACGGTCTCACACTGTCCTTGCTGGAAGCGTTTCATTCATGCTCGCACATGGTCTGAGCAAGAATGAACTTGTATGTCCTGAAAGCTGAAAGAAACTTTTGAATCTAGCGGCATGTTGGCTCATTGTCGATGTTTGACAATGGCCATAGGAGTAAGGACATGCAGGGCGCGTGTGTGGTAAAAGCACGCTGATGCCTTTATGGACAGGGGTTCAGCGGCACTCTGGCAAGGCAGGTGGGGTTCCTCAAGGCCAGAAAATTTGAGAACTCCTTATCTAGTGCATATGTGAAGCGTGCAAAAACTAATAGTTAAATCATTATGTTTTTTTTCAGGGTAGAAAATAATGCTCTCCTCCATCTGACACTAGAGATATTTGAATCAGATGATGAGAAATTCTACAAGGTAAGGAAGTTTTGTCTGTTGTTAGTTATTAGTGTTCTGCATAGTCACTGGTGCTTTGCAAATGAGTTCTGAAACTATGTACATAGCGTTGTTGACGATATCGACAGCTTCGATGTGATTACTTACGCTAGAGTGATGGGATTAGTGTTGGAAAAGGTTTCTTGTTTTTTTTTGTTGGATGAATTTTACGGCATTACTTGAGTGTTATATCATTTTGTGCTGCAGTTTACATGAACCATTATGTTTTTATTCAGTTGTATGTTGCTGTTCCCAGCAAATGTTTCATGTGTTTGTTGATAGTGTTGCATATAAAGTGAGCGAGCATTTTGGCATTGCCCCCTGTTACTCCTCCTCTTATATGTGGGGCAAGCTTTACTATATTAGGTGAGCGAGCCTAGTCACCTAGGGGCTGAGCTCGCCACAGATGAAAAAAACAAATGGAAAACCGCATATTGATGGTAGCTGGTTATAAAATTCACAGAAAGACAATGCCAGATATTGCAGCACATCTTCTGTTAACCCCATGGCCTTGAGTATTAACATAGTGACCAACCTGAGCATTGCTTATCTTGTGTACAGTAACGGTGTGAAGGGCATTGGTCTTTACTCTGATAGGTTTTTTACGTTTTTGATGTGTAAAGCATGCAAGTTTACTACGAGCAAAGCTGTGCTGTGTGAAGTGGTAAAATAGTGGGGTTTTCTGTAACAGGTTTGCATTGCTCAAATGTCAATGTCTTGCTCATCAACACAAGCTTAGTTGGGGTCTTTTTGCCTGATTTCTGGGCTGTATTTTCAACTTTTCTTTTTTGAAATGTAACTTTTTATACTAGTTGGCTTGAACTGTAGTAGTGGGTGCAAGAAAAAAAAAAAAAGAATACTTATAGAGAAGTGTGCTACTCATCTGCCTTATTCTCACAAGCATAGTTGTTGACCGTGTTGACATAATAAGCTGAAGTAAGGTCATGAAGTTGATAGACTTGGTTTTAGTAAGAAATCTTGATTATTGCATCATACTAAAGGGCGTGTGGGTGCAAGTTATCTAATAAGTATACAGTGCCCAATCATGTATGTACCTGGAAATTGAGATAAATTAGCTAGTATTACAAAGCTGTCAGTATCCTGTACTAGGCCTTGTGCGTATTGGAAACTACAGCACTACTTTTATTTTTTTGTTTGTTTGCTGTTCGGCACATTCAGATGTTTCTGGCATGGAAGTGCTGTGATGGAAAAGGACTTTTGGAGCCTATTTATGTCCTGATGACAAACAAATTTCTGTACATACTTCGACCGAGGGCTGAGGTGAACCTGTTTGCCAGAGACTTTTCTGTGCGCCTCAGCGAAGTCAAGGTGGTCACAGTGAGTAGACAAATCTGCTGGCTCTTGAGGGTTAATTGTTTCAGTAGTCCACAACATGCTTCACTTCTGAAGTGTTAAAAGTTGAACACTTTGTGTCAAAATATTAATGTTTCCAAAACTTCACTGAAGACATCACCATGTGATAACACAGTGTCTAGCAATGTTTTTTAAATGCATGTTGCCTGCTTCAGCTTCCATAGTAGAACTAAGATTAGAAGTAAGCTCATCATACACTAGTTTAGCTGCTGGTGCTTTCGAGAAACTTGAAGCTGACAACTTGGATTCCTCATGTCCATGACAACTGCTTTAGCAATGGCCACAGTGGTGCAAAACAGTTGGAACATTGGCTTGTGCCAGTATTTGTTGTCATTGAGCATGTGTTAGAAATGTTGTTTTGACGTAACATTTGGTATATGAAAGGTAACACTTCATTGGTGTTTGATCAAAGCTTAGTCAAGTGTGGACTACAGGTCTGTTATCGTCGAGTAGCCACTCATGTTCAGGAATCTTCCCGCACTGTCCTATTTTGTTTCAGGGCAAAAGCAAGGACCTAAGGCAGTCTTGAATGCAAATTGTATGTTCTCTTGCGAATTTCTCCTGCCTATACCATTGTACTGCAGTATTAAGGGCTTTGTGATGTGTAGTGGCTGTTGAAAAGAAGCCCTGCAGCACCTCCCACTTTTACTGCCTCTTTTACTGCCTCCAACCTTTTGTTACTAAACATATGCTTGATCAGGCGCAGTGTTGGACATGTTGCCCTCAATGCTCGTACAGTCACGCGCAGTGGTGGTTGCACTTTCCTTTTAGTTTTCTTTTTTTCTTATGAACCTATAAGTACATTGCTCCGCCATTTAAACAAACATGCCATTGGCGCATTTTGTGCTAATGATGGAACACACATGCATACTGATGTCATGAAAATCACTGTGCTGATGGGCAGGAAAGGAGAACCAAAAATTATTGTGAAGTCCTTTCTATGTTTCTTGACACCATGGTCATTGATACCTGAAAAGTAACACTTGTTCATACATGTCACATGCTCTAAAAGGGAAAATTGCTGTTTATTTTTTGTAAATATGCACAGTGTTGGTGTCTGAACATTATATTTCAAATGTACTTTGTCCTTATTTACTTGTAGTTGTTGCTCAAGTGGCGAGCATTGTTCTGTGTATCACCTCTCATCTTTAGGTCTGGCTGAACTACCAGGGCTTCTCCCTGACTTGCATCTCTGGGAAAAAGGCAGATGTGGCCACTGGCCATGCTGAGCTAACAAGGTACTGTGTTTAAAGGAGTGCTTTTTCTGTTATTGCCCATTTATGTTTGAGATTGTCACAAAACAGCATTAATAGTTGTGTGATAAAATAGGAGAAAAAAAAACAGATTTTTTATGTCGTACAATTGTTGGCAATACTTGCAGCTGTGGCTTTTGACTACGGTATTTCACTGCAGAGCATGAGGTCGCAGGTACGATTTTCTGCCACAAGAGCTACGTTCTGATAGGGGTAGAATGCAAAAAATGCGTGTATATTTAGATTTAGATGCACCTTAAAAGAAGCCCAAGTGCAGGGGTGGGACTCCTGCACCATTTTGGTACAAACACCGATTCTTGTGCCAAACTGCGCCAAATACAGAAAGTTGACCGAAATTGCGCCATGCCGCGCCAGAACAGCTTCGACATGTATGCTCTGGCAGTAGCCGTGAACACTGAGTGGATTCGTTCTCCGAAAAAAAGTGCGGCTGTTCACATTCTGCAGACCGACGGTGTCTTCCGCACAGTTTCTTGTGATTTGTGCGCTTATAACACTGGACTTTTCGGTGCTTCCCGCAAGTGGCCGGTGTACGCGCGGCCACTCTCGGCTGTTGTCACTGCTGTCGAAATGGCCAGGGTGGCTGTGTTTAGAGTGTACTAGAATACTGTTGGGCCGAGCGGCACAGCGCTGCCTAGCTTAGGCGCAAAACAATGAAACGCAGGCTCGGGGCACTGCGACCGAACTAGATATTAGGGAGGCACACGCTGCAGCAGGTTCAGCAGGCAGGGGTCCTTGTCCCCAGGGCCAGTGCACCGTAAGAAGCAACGATTGCGATAGCAAATTAGTAGACAGCTATATGAACTAAGGATAGTAGTTCTATCGGCCGTATAAACTTCTAAAAACATTCACTTACTAACTAAATTAACTAGCATGGCGTCACGTGAGCACTAGCAAACATGAACATGTCTCACTCGATGACCGCGGAAACTGGCTGTCTAAATGCTGGAGTGAGGAAGCGCGGCAGCAGCAGCGAGCGAATTTGACTTGGAACGTGAAGCTATGCCAAGCACAGACTTTACAGTTGTTTCGTGCGGCAGTTCGTGCTAGATTACAATGTGACTATACTCTTTGCTTTGTTCTTGAGTTTCCTTTTCACTCTGCTCTTTCGCTTATGTGCAGGAATATTCTCTCAAGCCTGGATCTAGCCGTTCGGAGAACTCATAATGGAGTCAAGTGCCTTCCGTCAATAGTGAGTCACTGCTCTGAACAGCTAGATGCCATGAAGAAGCTCTTGGCACAGGAGTTAAAAGCCCAAGAGGTAAGAAGCAGAAGAGTGGGGACTTCTCCTATTTTAATCCCATTACACACTGTATTTGTAACTTTATTTGAATATTCACTTTATGCATTGAATATATACTCTGTAGCACACTTATAGTGACCCAGATATAACGAATGCTCACCTATTGCGAATGAAGATAGCATAACAGTCTTCATTTTCATGCTGTCTATTGCAACTCCGAGCTCCTTTATAGCGAACAGGCTAATATGGCTGTGGAAGCGATGAAGGCAACTTGGACAAAGGTTACTGTGCCTTGCATCAAAAACAGTTTTTTCAGTCTGGATACTTGTGTGGGGCATGACGGTCTGGAACCGTGTATTATGGCAGCGCATCGTTGAAGCGCACTTGAGTGCTGCTGATATTGGCTTGCATGGCTTTGTTGATGCGGATGGCAAAGTCGATGTCATGGAGTTATACACGAGTAAGGGAATCATTTGTGATGTGCAAGGCTTTGTCACCAGTAAATTGGATGAAGAAAGTGAGGAAATCTTGGGATCGATACCACCATCAGTAAAAGTGTCAACCGCCGTTGTGTACTTCGCATCGCTGAAACAGTTATCTGCAGCAAAGATTTTAGTGATGAGCATTTGTCTGCTTTGAACAGTCTGGAAGTCGAGATTATCGGGTTGGCAGTGAAGGAGCAAAGCAAGCTTACCGATTACATTTGAAAAATATATTACAGTCTATCCCGGATATATCAAACTCAGATTATCAAGGGCAGTACATGCCACGAAGGAAAAAATTAGCAGGGTGCATGTCTCACTCTTGCTCACTGCACATGTGGATTTCTTATGCAAATTGTGCAGTTTTTTTTTATCAGCAATTTGATACAATAGTCTGGCTGGTGGACTTGTTTACGTATGACAATCGGCCATTTAAACGGTGCATTGTAAAGGGCTTATGCCGTGCACGTTCACGCGTGATTCGCAGTACAAGTGCTCTGATTGCAACTTGGTGCACGTCCATACAGGCTGATTTGCTTCAGCGCTGTGTCCATTTCTATCTTGTCTTGAACAAAGGCACACGGTCAGCATTTTGATGCGTGTGGGGTGCACCACAGTCTTGCGCCCGTGTGGCGTGGGCTTTTAGGAATAGCATTGTAATCGGGACATATCGAAAACCGTTTAGCAGTCCAAGAGACTTCTTACAATTGTCTAGAAAAAATTAATAACCAAATTTTGTGGATTTGATGGGACCTTGGAGACAAAATCGGTAAATTCCCACTTTTCACAATATCAGAAAAGTGTCCGAGACGTGCAGAAGTCTCAAAATGACTTCCGATCGATAAGCTTATTTAGATTTTGAATTATCAATATATCAAACTATTTCATGATCCCCTTCGAGTTTGATATACTATGGGATCGACTGTAAATGTTTTTGCCATTTCGTTGCTTATTCTTGCTTATCCACTTGTCACAAGACCTCAGCTATAATGAAGACATACTGCGGGATCGTGATATTCATTATAAATAAGCTTGTCTGTATATTTTAAGTGTATGGAAAACCAGTTCTGCGGAAGCCTGCAAGATGGAGAAAGAATCATGAAAGGCAAATTTCCTCTTTCACCTTTCGTCTTATGTATATACAATAGCAGTCTGATACTGGCACTGTTGCAAAAGAATGAGAAACTTCTTAGGCAGTAGAAAAGTTTTGTAATAGTTGTGCAACGTGCAAAAGGCCTGCTTGCTACGACATAGTTCATTCGCATCTCTTTCTCATGCTGTATCCTGAGACAGGTGGCTGCAAGAAATGCTGGAGGCTGCTATTATAATGTCACCAGAAATTTACGTGGAAGCTTTTGCGTGTTGTGACATGTCATGATGATCAGGGAAAGTCCTGCTGCTTAGAGAATGTATTCTTTGTTGGAAATTTGAAGTCACACTATAAGAAATTTAATGTTGGTTCCTTTGATGTAGCATGGACTCTGAGGCTGCTTTCTTTGCTGACATGTCTAGATTAGAACACAGTTTCTGGGTCCTCTAAAGGCCAAATACAGCAAAATTTTACTTTAGGTAAATTGGTTATAAATGAGTTGCATATACTACTGAAGCAATCCTGGTAAAGCTGCAAGGCTGGTAATCGTCAATTTTTTTAATTAGTAGCCTATAGTTAGCACATAAGCAGACTATTCAGGCACCTAGTGGCTAGTGAATATCATGCAAGTCCCAACATGTAGCCTCCACAAAGACTAATCAATGCGCCGCAGGCGGCACCCAGTCTTTGAGGTAATTTTGAGAAGTCACATGTTCTGACTCACGATAACTGTTGTGAAATACACGTGCAACAACCATGGAAGGAAGATGAGAAAGAAAAGGGCACCTCATCTTCCTTGCGTGGTGGTTACACATCTATTTCACACCAGTTATCATGCACGAACTAACCCAGTAGCAAGTTTTTCTGAATCGTGTCACTTCCAGCGAGTGGTAATTGCATTTTAATTTTTTTTAAAATTTTGGTATCAAAAACGTCTTCTTTTGCAGCCCTTTTGTGGCACATCTATTTGTATTTGATACATAAAATTTTGCACAGACGCTCCTCTACATCTGCATAACCTGAAACTAGGCTTTTTATGCAGTCCAAAATTTCTTTGTAGCTGGTCATGCACTGCCATGCCACACTTTGATGCCAGATCACAGGCAAATGAAACAAAAGTAGGTAAGTTAGAACCAAACATTTAAATTGGAAGATGATGCTAGAGTCCTTAAATGTACTACAGTAGAACCTCGCTGATACGTTAAAATGTAAGATCCCAAGTCACTAAAAAGCTCTCCAGACTCGACTGTGGCTGACATCTACCTAATGTGAAGCGTTGAGCGAATCGCTGCAGCACGGGATGCCGATGCACGCCGATACTGTGGGGCCTGAGTGGCCTGAGACGTCCATCGTCGTTTTATTGCGATAGCAATTATATGGACACTCCAACCGGATTTCTGCCGTTGCCGTGACGTTTTGACAGTCTGCGGTCATCGAGTGGGATCTATTCATGTTTGCTTGTGCACGCTGGCATCATGCTTGTTAATTCTATTAGTATGAGAATGTGTCCAAGTTTATACAGCCGATAAAACTACTATTCTTACTCCATATAGCTCTCTATTAATTTGCTATCATAATTGCTATCTATCTAATTTGCTATCGGCCTTTTGGGCGAAACTGCGACATTTTTTTTGTGGATTTGGCAAGCTTACGTTCGCGTTCCTTGATTTTGACCCGGGTCAGCAGCTTCTTTGGGTTTAGCATTGAGTATATTACAGTTTTACAACTATGTGAGCAGGTATGAACATGGTCCATGAGCGAGAGGGAAAACGCCCATATTGACACCTATATCTAGTATAGGAGATATCAATGTCCTACAAACAATTGGCTACTAAAAAAAAACACACACACACAAAGGGAAAAAACTATTGCATGTGTGCCAAGCTTTGCACGACTGTGAAGCTTCACAAGCGTAAAGGTTCCACCTTATTGGTAGGACACTAAAAAATGTTCAAGCACAATAAAGGACCCGGACAAGTGTCTGTATCCTTTATTGCATGTAACATATTTCAGAAGCTCGAAGCTGCAAAGTATACCTGTTTCTTCAGTGAGAATTTCAACGAGTGTGAGATGCAATAACACTCGTGTGCTTTAACATGTGCATGTTAAATAACCCCAAATAATCAAACTTTTTCCGTAACATCACTATGGCATCTCCACAGCTGTGTTTCTTTGGGATATTAAGCCTTCCGAGTCATTGAAGCTCGTAATAAAAATAAATGCAAAGTCTGGGATTGAATAATTCATTCATTCATGTATTTTTCTTTTCTTTTGGTTGTTGTTATGACCCAGGATGGTGGTCTTGTCGTAAAGGACTACCGTCTGGTGCACTGGGAGAAGTGCATCCAGTCATCGCCAGGCGATTACGCTTGTGGACCCAGCGTGGGCGGTCCCCTCATGTGGCGGTTCCTCGAAGGGAGCACCAGGCGAGAGAGAAAGAAGCACTGGGAAGCTGGCTACTTCCTGTTGCGGTGGGTGGTTCATCCTGCATTCGAATGGGGAGTTAGGAATGATCACTTGTCAAAAATTCTGCTCTTTGTCATGTCCAGAGGATGTAACACACACTCGGGGTGATCTTGTGCTCATTGGATGCTGATGATGTATTTTAGTGTGTTAAACAAAATTAAGATTCTGTCCAAAATGTTAAGCAGTGACAGTAGTAGCCAGCACTGCATTCATCAGCACTCTCCTTTGGAGCCAGCGTCTGCAGTGGCAAGCAAATTTGCAGTCTGTATAAACTTAGCTGTGTGCGAGCAATCTACCAGCGAACATGATGGTTGAAGACTGTTCAAGAACCATTGCAAAGGCAAGTATCAGCTGGCTTGTACCTAGCTCAGCCTGCAATCTGGGTGCTTGCTTTTTGTTGAGCCTCTCTCGGTGCAGTGATGGGCTATGCAATGAACTTAACTCTAGAAGATGTCACATCACACTCTCAAGTGCTTGCGCTGGCTTTAATGTCTCACCCAGTACAATGCACCATTGAGCTACCCTGTTTCCTTCCTGTATGGACAACATCTGTAACTTTTGCTTGTCTCTCTTTCGTGTGCTGTGTCCAACACGTATTGATGGCTGCTTTCATTTTGGTGCTAGTTCCCGATTATCTCGCCTACAGCAATGGCTGGCTCAAAAGTAATTGCTGCTGCGCTTAGTGCTTAGTTAGTTGGGAGTATCATATTTTTAGAGCGAAAGGTTGTAGGTTTGATACGATTTGATTTGCTTTTTCTTTTGTTGTTGGTATGACAACTTAATGAGAACAGAGGAACCACTACACAACACTGACCTACAACACAGCTTTCAGTGCAGTGAGCAGCTGCCTGAAATGTGGGGGACATGTGAACATGTGTCACCACAAGTTAGCAGCATGAGTTGTGATTAGTGAAGTCATGACCATTAGATCATTGTTAACCTGCTAGGACTCACCGTTTCATTGCAACACAGCGGCTTTGCAGCCTGTGTGCTGACACTTGCCAATGCACCTTTGCTTGCCCAACTGAGCTGAGCCGCTATTTCAATGAATAATGGCATATGCCGCCACATATGAGCCATCTGCTGTGGCACGTACACGCTTGGGGGTTGGAAGAAGAGAACATTTTTCTTTTGGTCTTATCGGTCTGAGTGGGGCCGCAATGTTCTAAGCTGGAAGAGGGCATCGCCCCCATGACTGATACTACACATGTGTGTATTAGAGTGTATTTTTTTAATCTCCTCTCTTTTGTTTCTTCACACCTACTTAAGAAAACATATCTATGAATTAAATAATCTTGAATGGCTTGAGCGTTTGTGAAACTATGATGGAAGCTGTTGTGCTTTTTCATGTTTTCTTTGAATATTTTACATATGAAGACTCCTGCTATTATATAAAAAGCTTATATGAACCATTCCTTGTGAACAGTGCAGTGCTTCAAAAAATTGTGATTACGCATATCTTTTGCTAGATTCAGTGGTTATGTTACTACTGCAGTGTAACACTAATCTATTTGTTATAACTGATATTTGGTATTATGCTGAATAGTATTAGTATAAGGCTGTACTATTGTCAAAATTAGTCTAATCAATTCTTGTGTGCTTCTTGCTGATATCATTTTATTTTCTGGTTGTAGCATTGCCACAGAGCAGTCTTTATATCGTAAACTGTTGTTTGTCTGGTGCACTGGATTTTATTCTTGCAGTTCCATAAAAAACATTTTAGAGGGGCTCTGCTGTGCTTGGGTCCGTAACGCATACAGTGACTGTAGCTTTGCTACAGTTTACAGGTACTTCTCACACGTCTTTGGAATGTATAAGATATAAAAATGGTGAATTTACTTTAATTTTAAGCATGCAGTTTTGAATCGTAAGGTGAACCTGCGCATGCAACTTCAGAATTTGAACCACTGAACTGTTATGTTTCTTTCCCTGGCTTCAGTGGTTCCAAGAACTTTTGTTGGTGCCTGTAATTGTAGTTCTTTTTTAAAACACACTCAGAGACAAATTTATAACCCATCTGCACTTGTCTTTCAAGGTGGCTCAACGTGCTAGCCATTAGGAGGAATAGCCTACATGTCAAATTTGATTGTCTCCATCTGGTGTTCTTGTTGCAGGGCTGGAGTCCTGTACAGATTCTCAAACCAAGGAGACACTATACCAAGTGCCACTTACCTTGTCAGGTGATAATTGCGCTGTTTCATTTGCTCAGTGCTTTCAGCAGAATTTTGTTTACACTTGAGCGGGTAGCACATCTTGTTGACATCTCCTTTTCCCCTCTCTTTGTTTTTTCAGCGGGGTCCACTGTGGTTCCTGTCAGGCTGTGTCAAATGTTGGGCGACCACATGCCTTGCAACTGAACCTGGCTCCCTCTGGTGGTGCCTGTCTTCAGCTTGCCGCTTCCAATGAGGCAGAGATGGAGCGCTGGGTTCATGCACTCACTGAAGCAGGGCAGGCCTCCTTTTATGGGGTGCGTTTCCTGAGATGGAAGTGCAGTATACAAGGCTTTTTGCAGTGACCACTAAGGACAGGCAGCTTGGCTTGTCAAACTTTGGCAGTCGTCTGGGGTCACATTCACCTTTTGTGTTTGCAGTTTGTTGTGAGGATTGCATGCTTTGTGCAAAACTCTTAGAAAATTGTGCACCACTGGCCCAAGATCATATTGCACAGGGCTACTAATTGAAACTGCTTATGGAAAAGCAGCCACTTTTTTTTGGCCTGAATAACATGCTTAGTACATTATCACTTTTGTGGATCACTGGCGGGTGGTCACATTTGGTTTTCCTGCTGCACAACCGTGAACACAGGTCACTCTGATTAAGGTGAAGTGAAGTGAATGAAGATGAATTAAGGTGGGGGGGGGGGGATTAAAGTGGATTAAGGTGGTACAAGTTAGAGCAAGGTGGATTAAGGTTTGTACAAATTAGAGCAAGGTGGATTAAGGTTGGTGCAAATTAGAGAAAGGATTGAAGCAGAATAAGGTGGATTAAGGTTGGTAGAGTAAGGATTAAAGGGGAATAAGGTGGATTAAGGTTGGTACAAATTAGAGCGAAGTAGATTAAAGTAGAGTTGTGAAGGACACGTGACAATGTATGACATCACGTATCATGAACGTAACCAATTAATTTGAGAAGTCGTGATGGTTTCGCGTTCAAATCACGTGAGGATACATAAGTGACTGTCAATTTTTTTTTTATGAGCATGGTGCGCTTCAGCCAGCATCAGTTGCACAAAAATTAACATGTTATATTAGTGTCAGAACTAAGTTGAGGTGAAGTTATTTGAGTCTTGCCTGTAGTGTGGGAGTAGTTTTTGACTATGGGAGGTTTTGAGCCTCTTTTCTGCATTTCCCCTCCGACTTGCCCTAGCAGAGGGTCCATGGCAGTGTTTCCAATTTTTTTTAAGCATGTTGGTAAAGTGAGACAAAGTCGATAAATATTGCTGCAGTATTGCTATAATTGTCGCTAAAACTATATAGCAAATTTTAAGTAGCATAAGCTTTTTGGAACACTGTGATGTAAATTACACGTGTAAATTATCTGGAACACACGTAAATTATCTGTTGATACGCTTCAAGTTTGTCTAATGTATTTGCTGGTGAGGAATAAACAACAACATCACTAGCAAAGTATAGAGGACTTTTGCTTTACTGATATACCTACACAGCAACGAATGATAATAGCTAAAATTCTGTATTTGCCTTCGGATTGTTAGGCAATGCAGCACAATTCAAATGACCACTTTGAATGTGCTGACCACAAAAGTGAAATGACCACAAAAGGCACTTTGTACAAATTCTTGGCGCTCCTGAAAGGTGTGCCAAATTCTGCGGCACGTGCTCGGTCGCATGTTAGCACTGGTGATGACAATTACAGCTAAACCTTGATATAACGATGTCGGTAAAATCAGCAATTTGATTGCTACTATATAAAAATGTCGTATTGAAATTTGACCTTTTATACAAATAAGTGCAGTCAATAATAGATATATTTTTACTTAAAAGGGGCTGCAAAATTCTCCAAATTATTATTGCGATAGCAATTATATGGACACTCAAAAGCAGATTTCTGCCGTCGCCGTCGCCGCGAGGTTCCGTATGACGTCATTTGGAGAAGAAATCATCGCCGCGCGCCGAACGCTGTATGTGCGAGTGAAAGGGCGCGAGGGGCGCGTCTTTCACGGGGAGTGAACGCACGGCGGAGAACAAACGCGCGTTCTGCTCCGTGCTCGCTTAAGGGCTGCAGAAGTAGGCGTCTCTGTTCTCCTTCACAATCACCATGTATGTAGAGCAAACGCGCCTTCTTCCAACGAGCGAGAGGCCGTGGGGGAGGGGGAGGGAAGGGAGGCGACGTTTAGCTGCGGCACGCAGTGCCTATTTATATCAGAGGCTCCGGCAACAGTCACCAACGCCGCACGCATTTTGAGCGAATGCGGACAAAACGCCAATGGCGTCGACAACAGTTCTGCGTGTTGTCGATGCTGCTGCATGTCCAAGTTTATACAGCTGATAAAGCTAATATCATTACTCCGTATAGCTCTCTACAAGTTTGCTATCGCAATTGATGCTTCGCCTTTCAGGTGAAACTGCGACAACTTTTTGGACAATTGAAAAAAGAAATTAGAATGAAAAACAATTCGCTCAGTCGATTATGAAAGTCGGTGACGAAAGATACTGTTTCATGCTGTGTTGACGATATCTGCACATTAGTGGTACGAATTGAAGGCCAGTTGCAACGAAATTTTCTACCGTGCAAAAAGCCCGGTTTCAGATAAGATGCCGCCATTATCACACACCGGAAGTGACATATGACTTAGACTGTAGAGAACAAGCACCCGCGTCGTCTGCTTCTCTTCCCTGTACTGTACCCATCTATGAGTGAACAGGTCCCGCATGTTGTTTGCTAGCCACAGAGCTCTTCTAGCTACTTTGTGCGCTGTGCGCATGCCATTGCGTGCCCACGATATTTTTTTTTAGCGAAGCATTCTTTTTAGAGTCAAGCCAGTTTTCTGTAACTGGTCGACTACATTTAACAAGCAGAGCCTCGATGCATTCAGTCTCCGCTCGGAAATGAAAAGCACATTGGAGTGACCCAGCTTAAGGTGCAGGTGTAGTCCGGCGTAACATGGACGCGATCCATGCACTGTGCAGTTACACTACGTCAGCAAAAATAGGATGCCGTACAGTCTATTGGGCTGATATGAGACTAAAACATGTCCTATCTCACGCTGGAGCCACTGGAGCAGAGTGCATTGCACGCTAGCTTGGCTGATCAGCAGCATGCTGGCCTACAGTTCGGGTTCAATAAAGCAAGCGTGCCGAGTTTGGGCGTTCGACAAACAACAAAGCGCTCGCTTACTGTGCAGTTGTGCTACGGCAACAACTGATCACCGTGCTGCTGTGGGCCATGTTTAACGAGCTTAACCATACAGAAGGCAAAATTAGTTATCTTAGCATCGCCAGCATGACGTGTCAGATTTCGCCTGCTGCTGCCTGGGAGTACGTTGGAAATGTGCCAGGCAGCATATTTCCAGCGCCTTTAACCGTAGCTACCTTAGACCGAGTCGACCGAGCAGGCAACTACCGCCATCTGTAGTAAAGGATGAGGAGTAGCTGAGGCTTGGCGCAAAGTGTGCGTAAAGTCACAGCCAGACTCCGGCCGTGGTATAGTTTTGCTCATTATGCTCTGGCAGCATCGCATTCTGGCTTCCTTTGCCGCTGCATTTTGTTGGGTCTTAGGGTCTCATAGCAGTACCGACCACTGCGAGTTCCAGGGCTGCATCAGCCGTCGCCTCCAGCACCGCTGCACGCGAGCTCAGGCCGCAAGGGGCTACTGAGTGACGCACGCAAGAAAACAGTATTGCCCTGAGTAACAGAAACCGTTATTGACTCTGGCAGCACCAGCACTGCACAAACACCTGGGCGGCGGGGATCCAAAGGGGTCCCACACCAAGGGCGAAAATACAGACACAGGCAACTATAGCAGGTCGGTGCGAGAGCACAGGCTCAAGCTTGGACACGCTGCTAAGAAAAGTCCCGCTGGCTGTGCTACTTGCCCTCCCAATAACCAATGGGCCAACTCACTACAGCTTGGGCAATCTCCTTCGGCTTGGGCCTTTGGCAAGTGCGGCTCGGCATGGTACGACCTTGCACGAGCACTGGGCATCGCTCTTCGGCTTCGGAAAATGCTGGGCTACGATCGGCTAGCTTCGCTGCTTCACGCGTTGCGTGGCCGAGTGCAAGGTTGAGCGTTTTTTTGCAATAGATTTTGGTAAACTTAAACGCTGCTCCGCTTGCAAATATTCACCAATCAAACATACTTAGCAAATGTGCTGAATCTGCAGCATCACGACCCATTCAAATCGCTTTTGTAAATTCTTAAAAAGAAAAAAAGAAGAATTTATTTTATCAGCACAATGGGAATCCTGCGAAGACCACCATGATATAAAGTGCAGTGTGAAGACCACAGATGCAAAAGCAACCATTCTTTTATCATGGTCACAGAGCCCACGCGCCGTACAGCCAATTTTGACTGCTTACGTGTAGCTTTTTAATAATAAAATGCATTCTAGAGGGCGATTTTCGAAACTTTCTTAGTTTCAAAGTCGGTAATTGTTCGGTCACGTTGATAAAGAGTCGCTGGTCGTCTAATAGAAAAATTTGTTGCTAGGCTGACAAGAAAGTAGTTAAATATATAGACGATATTGCTATGTCAACAATGGTCCACAGGAACTTGAGAACCATTTGTTGAACCGGTTTGGAATGGTTCCTTCAATGAGTTCCAGTTTGGGTTCAGTTCCAAGATGGCGAAAAAATAATAATAATGGTTTCGGTTCTGGTTTAGCTGAAAATAACGATTCAGCTCCAGTTTTCGGTTCAGCTTTGGTTCAGTTTGACACCCTGGCTATAGCTGTGTGGGTTCTGTCAACAGGCACTGCGATATCCACTAAGTTGAGCCATAGGACCTACAGCACTGCCACGAAGCTGGTTGCGCTGCATGAAGCATTCACCTACATCCTAAAGCAGCCATCAAGTACCTGGGTCCACCAATGATATTACTGTCTGGTGACAGTGGGCATCAGGCACATGAAATGTCGCCCACTAGTGGGTAGTTAAGAATAGAAAACAGGGCTTGAATAAAGACTTCCCACAGTGCATGAGCTAACACAGGGTTAAGAGAAAAGAGAATCTTGCAGTTAAATATGTGAAGTGTTTACTACACTTGTGCTGCTTGTGGTCATTTGTGATCATCCATCACTGTTATGAAGAAGATTGCTTTTCTGAATATGTTCTCTCACAACATTCTGCAACATCACAATTACCTGTCAATGGTTATCATTTTGGTTTCACCATCACACCATTTCTTTGATTTTATTGATAGCATGTGGTTCAAAAGGGTAACGAAATGGGCTAGTTGGTAGCTGTTCATACTTTTTTTTTTTTTTTTGCACTATGTGTGAAAGGCAGCAAAACATGGACAGACGAATGGTTTGCAACCGCTGGCCACTGCTGTGGAGTTGCAAGTTGGTGCACTGCCCGTTTGTTCATGTTTTTATGTCTTTCTTTTTAACTTATACGTAGCACAATAAGAAGTTGCAATAAAATTAAGCTCTTTGATTTGGGTCATGGCTGACTTTTTTTGGGAGATGGTGTTTTCTTATGACTGCTCTAAGACTTTTTTTTTTTATGGACCTTGCATTCAAGAGCGCAGTGACTGTCTGCTAAAATGAACTCATGAAAGGGTAAATTGTCATCTACCTGACTATAGCACATAGCTACAAAGGAAATCCGTACAGGTTTCTTTTGTGGCTTCATGCTTCAGTTGGGTGGACGACAATTTTTCCTTTCATGAGCCTTTCTCTACCCTGTGGGCTTCCACAGAACTGATTTTCCATAAACTGAATTGGTATAACAGTACAGTGTAGTAAAGAATGCTTGTTATCTACAGAAGTCACTGTGATAATTTGTTGTGCAGTCTGGATCCATGGGTGGCATGGTGGCCTGCTGCCTAGTGTTGGTGGGTGACCTTGTGTTGACCTTGGTTGAGGGCTCAAGAGTCTTGGGTGTAGGTGTCATTATTGACCTGAGTGTAGTCCGCAGCGAGAACAACTTCTGCATTATGGTAAGCCTCTCTGTAAATCCCTTCTTATTTGTCAATTCAGTATTTTTTTTGTCAACCTTGTTGAAACTCCGTCCAATGAACTCGCAGGAGTTTGATGGTGGTGATGCTGAGAGTTGTGCTTACAACTGGATCTTTTGGTTTGCCACTGAAGAAGAAAAAAATGAGTTCCTGAGCATCATCTCCGTTTCCTGGCAAGAAATGTTCCAGGTCTGTGTTGCATGGCTTATCTTATGTACAGTATTAGGGATAGAATGTCTTCGTGGGTGGTGCCTGGTGAAATTGCCATGGCATTGTGGTTTCTCAATTTCACAACCTGATTTCATTATAACTAGTCCATGGACTTCTTTATTATGTATTGATGTAATCAGCAGCTAATAGTTTGTCATGCTTCATGCTTTCTGTTTTGAAAAAAACATTTCTTGTGTGCATGTTGTTGGACTGAACTGCTGTAAGGTAGCACACGTCATATACAGGGTGTCCATTTTTAAGTTTTACGGAATTTTTAGAAGTCGCCTGTGGCAGGTAACGGAATTTTTATCATTGAGCTGGGTTATTCGATGAAGCGGACATTAGTAGCACGAGAAATTGAACCACATATTAAGCTATTTAACAAAAATTTACCAATTAACTTCTTAGTTAATTACTTTACGACATATATTGCAATTTACTAATTGTAGCCGGTGAGCTTGTCAGGTGTACCCACTTGGAATGAACTTCCAGAATGACACCAGTTTGGAAATGTGCAATCAAACTCGCCGTAAAAATGCACTGTTCCACTTAATGTTTTATACATTGAAGAACAAAAGTAACTGGAACACCCATGTATTTCGTCCTACACTTTGGGAAATAATATCTCGAAACTGGTGTCTTCCTGGAAATTCATTTCAAGTGGATGCGTCTTGCAATCTCACCGGCTACAATTCTTAAATTGCAATATGTGTTGTAAAAACTAAAGAGTAATTAGTGAATTTTTTAATTAGTTGAATATGTGTTTTGATTTCTCGTGCTACAAATATCAGCCTCTTAGAATAACCAAGCTCAATGATAAGAATTATGGTACCTGCCACAGTCAATTTTAGGAATTCCGTAAAGCTTAATTTTAAACACCTGGTATATGTGCCTTAGGTGTTATTTCTTTGAATTGCAGTGAGTATTTTTTGACAACATTGATTTGGCTTGCTCAAAAGAGTATGCTTCTGTGCTCAAGGAAAAAAAAAATAGTAGGGGTGTGCAAATAGTGAAATTTCATCTCGAATCGAATTCGTATCGAATAGTGCCGAATAGTGGCCAAAAGTATTGAATATCGAATACAAAGATTTTATTGAAAATTTACAGAAAGAACAAAGAAATGATGTCTGCTCATGTCCTCGAGCACACAAAGTGGTGAGTGACTGTTACCGCAAGGCTACAAATTGTCATGCAGAAACACAAGCTGGCTTACATAACCTGGCTTCAGGCTCTCTCGCCGCGATGTTACGGTGTTTCCAGCAGTTGAAAAGATGCGTTCACTGGGCACCTCTATAACAGGGATGAGAAGGTATCGCAAAGCAATTTTGGAGATTCCTGGATTACAGTGATGCTCCATGCTCTTTCCAATATTTCACAGGATCATCCTTTCCTGGGATCAGCAGCTCATTGAAGTATTTTTCAATTTCTTGATTATAAGGTGTGAGCTCATTGTGCTGGTTCCATTTTGATGCCAGCAGTTCGACAGTATCCCAGACTGTTCAGAAATGGCATAATCTCCTTTAACATAAACATGCGCTCGCTTTTGAACCGGTATACTGGTGAAAGTTTCAACGAAAGGCCTACTTTAACGACGTTAGCATTAGTTTTAACCACACCACCCTAACCAAGTTGCACCATTGGCCTTTGTCGCGTTTTAGATAATCGTTCTGTCGAATTATTCGAAACTTCGAATACTAGCTATTCGAAAATCGAATCGAATTATTCGATTAGATAATATTCGATTCGAATTCGGAACTTGAATATTCGCACACCCCTAAAAAAAGCCTTAATTTACTTTCATTTGTTGTTGAGCTTGGCTCTATGCAAAAGAGGTCCAGGAAGGGCTTAAGGTATGGACAATTCGATATACAGGATTGTTGAGGTAAATCGGGAAAATTTACTCTACAAAGAAGAACATTCAAAATATGAAAAGATATACAGCATTGTATTCGTACAAAATTTTGCACAGAGTTTGAAAAAAGAAAAACTTGTCAAGGGGGAAACTATTCAATGTAACCTCTGTCAGCTGACACGACCTTCTCAAGCCTGGTCCTGAAACTGCTGCAGGCATGCTACACCTGCTCTGTCTCCGGGTTCATTATCACTTGCTTTATGCCCTTGCACCAATAAACTACAATAATAATCATCACTACCTGCTTTATGGATGCCTTCAGGGCATTCTTGGGGTTGTGGCGTTTCAGAATGACCTTTGCCTCAACAACGCCCCACATTAGTCAGTTGAGTGGCTTGCATTCAGGGCTGGAGGGGGGCCACAAGTTGGGCAACCAGTGGTAGGGCTTGTTATCACAAAGCCATGATTGTCTTCATTGCCTTGTGCACTTGAGCTCAGTCCTGCTGGAACACGTACTTCCTTCACTGGCCTCCTTGTTCCATCCAAGGCTTCACAGCCATTTTCGACAAGTTGTCAGAGCTGTCAGAAGTCACCCTCAAGCCATGCTCAAAAAAGTGGGGCCTTGACGTTACCATGGCTTCTCATCACACCCAACATCATCACATAGGCGGGAAATTTGCTTTGCATATTGGTTGGTACGTCAGTCACATTCTGGCATAACCAGCAATCATTTTGGCGGTTCACCGTCCTGTCTTGAATGAAGTTGTTCTGTTCGAGAAGGACCTCAGGAAGCCAATGCTGTTGTGCTCCAGGTTGTTTCAGGAAATCTTAGGGCTTCACCTTCCTGTCGAGGTTGTGCTTCTCATTTAGCAGTTGGCAGTACCTCAGCGCAAAGGATGTGTGCTGCAGGTCTTCACGCACTGCCAGGCTGATTGTGGACCTTGCCATGCTCATTGCTTTTTCGAGGCCACTAATGCTTAACCCAGGGTCTTGCTCGATTATTTTCTTCAATTGCTGGCAGAATGCTGCTGTTCTTATGCGATCTACAGTTAAACCTGGATATAACGAAACTTATAAATTCCCGAAAAACTTCGTTACAAAGAGGATTTCGTTATATGCATGTTTGGCACGAAAATTCGAAAAAGAAACGCTTACCGTATTTACTCGATTCTAACGCGCCCTCGATTGTAACGCGCACCCGTCTTCCGTTTTCATCGAAGCACTCATCCTTGGAATGTCACACCAGGTACTGGATGCGTGGACGCGTGTTGTTTCGCACAAGCGCGAGGCATCGGAAACGAAGAGCGAACGTCATGATGGCGTCGTAGCGTCGTATAGTGTTACAGTAGAACCCCACTGTTACGTTCCCGGGTGCTGCGTTTTCCCGGTGTTACGTTGTTTTCGGCCGGTCCCGGCACAGCTCCCATAGAACCCAATGCGTTGGTAACCCCGCTGTTGCGTCGCAACTGAGGGACCGTTCCCGCATCGTACGTTGCGAACTGCCACCCCGCGCCGGCCCGAGCGGCCATTTTGACTTTTCATGTCGGTTGGCTTGACAATGGCATTGGCCGCCCAAAGTGCCGGGGGCGACAACTATGACGTATTTTCGGTTTCCGCCAGCAAAAGTATGGCCCTTGAGATTCGTATTTGCTATCTAAAGATGGTGTCTATGACGCGTTGTGGCCCGAGTGAAAATGGAATCAGTGAAGGGAAGCTGACTTCACAGGGTCAGTGCTCGTATCGCTGTGCTGATGCATAATCTGGTAGTAGCACCTAGTGCCCATTTACTTTTGAATTTTATTTTCAAGAAGGTATATTGTCCAGTATGGGGGGGGGGGAAAGAGAGAGAGAGAAAAACGCCAAAGGCTCCATATAGATGGCTGATAGGATTTGCAATAGCAAGTTCTGGTCTCTCTTGGTGTTACTGACATCATCAACCACCACTTCAGGGGCATGTTGATGAACGTGCACCAGCAAGGTGCAGATATGACCCACCTTGGTGAAGCTTTGGAAGTTTGCTGCTTCTCAATATTGTGGCACCATCTAGCATGCACTTGGTGAATGACAGCGGTTACCTCTGCGATTTCGGTGCACATCTTTGTGCCTTTTTATGCTTTTTTATTGTTTATTTTTCTGTGTGACTAAGCATGTGACACTCAAGAGGCCTCAGCAGACGAGATGACAAGACTAACTACTGCAAACACTAAGTATAACTTGCAAACTTCACTTGGTTGCACACCTTGCAGGCAGATGACACACAATGCTTCAGACGAGAGGTTTCTGAAACCAGTGTAAATACTGAGCGCAACTTGCTCTTGCAAGTGAAGCCAGCTCAAGTGTGGGTACAAGAGTTCACTGATGATGTGGTTTCTCTGTTATGACTTTTTTACGAGTAAAATTTTGCTGTGGATTCCTGCACGGTTCTTGCATGTGTTCTGCAGAGGCTGTTTTCGTTATGCTTCTGTCATACCACAACTTGCACTTTTGCTTCTTGGTTAGGTCCCACTCGAGGTTGCTCCCATGTCCAGCGGCACATTGAGAAGGCACTGCCTGGAACGAGCCTCTCAGCTTGAAGCAAGGCTAAATGATTCCAGGGCATTCTGTCTCGACAGTTGAAGTGGCGGCAGCTTTCAGATGCTCATGGCAGCTTGCTGGCAAAGTTGTCTATATTTTTAGTTCTGTGGTTAATTTGGAAATATCTTTTAAGGACAAGCTCAAGTGAGACTGAGTGCAGTGCAAGCATATGTTGAGAAATGATGGACATGCACGCAGGTACCACTTCTTTCAAGCTAGAACAGTAACCTGCTTAGTAGGATTGACATGTGAACTGGTTGGTAACTGTCTGTTGTTGACAGAAGCGCTGCGCAGAAAAAACAGAAAATGTAGCAATGCTGTTTTGTATCTTTCTTTCCCTTGTCTTCTGTGCACTGCTGGTCAATGTCAAAGGGTAAACTGCACAAGGAATAATAATACATGTGTTTTCACCATTGCGACTTTTCCCCTTCTGTTTAGGCAGTTAACGGCTGCTTAATCACTGTCTGCACAGCTGATATTGCTGCTATTTTTATTCATCACTGTGCTGTGTCTAGCTAACAATATAGCTTAAAATCGAGAATGGACATTGCATAGTGGCAGCAGTACCACAGTGGCAGCAATAAAAACAGGACTGTGCATGCCCTGTTCTTGCTTCCTTGTGTCTTAGTAGCGCTGCCACCATAGAATGAACCTTCATCAACTTGCCCAATTTTCTATTCGAAATTGCGATTTGATGTAAAATACACTGCTGACTTATGGAATAGGAGGTTGCTTGAATGTTCAACCTCTTTGTGGGAACGGCTTCCGATTCAAGGCATCCTGTGGAAGCATAAACTTGAGAGTACAGATCTGCTTTTTTTCAGCCTCCATATTCTTTGCGATGAACAGTTCACTCTACATCCTGCTTAAGCTTTGGCATGAGCTAGTGTTAGTGGGCAGAATGCACAAATGCCTTATGTTTCACGAAGTCATCATTTTGCTTGACTGTGATAGGCAGGTGGGGTATCACTGTAGGTTTGGGCCTTGATGATGGTGCCTGAACTAGATAATGCAGGTGTGCCCTCCATTTGTTCGTGTGAGACCGTCATACACGTGTGTGAGCTGCTGCAGGTAAGTGGATTTCCAAACCGGCTGCATAACTGTCAATGAGGAAAGTAGCAACACAAACCATGGCAAGAAATGAAACACGCGTCTTAAGACCGCTGGCATTATTTGCCCATCAATCACCCAGCCTGTTTTTTTTTCCTGTCACCATATCATATGTTTCAGCAAACTTTATGCAACAAAGATAATATGTGGCTGCTTTGTCAGTCTTATGCTCCTAGGCTGTTATGTTCTATGTATAGGCTGTTATGTGGACATAATTAGATGCAAACTCATTAATGGAGATGCAGGAAGCTGCAAGCTGCTGATGCAAGTTTGGGTTCTTTTAATTGTGGCCAATGAGCATTGACATGTTGAAAGATTGATGCTGTTTGTGTAAATATTTCCACATCATTGAAGGGGCCCTAAACAGGCATGGTTCATGTGCACCTGGCAGACTAGTTCCAACCATATCAAGTAACAGACAATGAATGAAGCCAGAGAAAATCATAGTCTAAGTTAAAAATTTAAATTATGGTGTTTTACGTGCCAAAACCACGATTTGATTATGAGGCACGCTGTAGTGGGGGACTCCGGAGTAATTTGGACCACCTGGGGTTCTTTAATGTGCACCTAAATCTAAGTACAAGGGTGTTTTCGCATTTCGCCCCCATCGCAACGCGGCCGCCGTGACTGGAATTCAATCCCGCGACCTCGTGCTTAGCAGCCCAACACCATAGCCACTAAGCAACCACGACAGGTATAGGCTAAGTTGATTGCTATGCTGATGTAAAATGGTAAAGTAGCAAGTTAAAGGGAAATGAAGTTGCCGTACGTAGTGACAACCCATATTTCCAGCATTAGGTAAGCATGTGATGGTTTACTAATTATGCTACCGCAGCACTATCCTCTCGTCCACTTTCTTGGGTATTTGTGTATGTGTACAGTCGACTTCCGTTAGTTTGACCAGACCGATGAAATTGATTGAATTATCCGGCAACTCATATTAAACAAGATGCACAAAAAATGCCATAACACATACCTGATTCATTTGGAAGTGTTTGCCTGATTTTAACATGCCCCTGATATCAGTTCGCGCCAACTTTCTTGTCCAAAGTATAAAAATAATCTACAAATGACATTAAAGCACCTAAACAAAGTAAATATCTAACGTGCACCGGAATTTCTTAGCAAGAAATATTGGCAAGGTCGCGCAATGACAGCCATTTTCCTAAAGCTGGCTTCGCCACGTGGTTCTTTACAATCAGCTTTGCTGTAATACCTTTATGTTATGCGGTAAAGCATACAAACACCACAAAGGTGATTTTCATTTTGTATGCGATGGCACTGCACAGGCGATTTTCGGCAAAAAAAAAAGTGCCCATTAAAATCGGATAACTATCATAATCAGACATTGTGAGCTATAATTATTGCTTGAAAATGTTCCTAGGGCAGGCCCAAAATAGGCTTTCTTGACAGGAGATGACGTGTGTTCAACACATTCACTGGGAGTCCCCTAAGCTCTGCTGAGACAGATGCTGCCATTAAAGGGGTCATAATCGGGGTCACCATAAGAGTTAGGCATGTACTCATGCATGCTGATTGTTCAAGTTCGAATTATTCGGCGAAGGCCAATTTGAAGATCGAAATAACGAAAGGTTGGGCCCATAGAAAATGCATGGGCACTGATAGTGACCTTCGGTCGGGATCGAATTAACCAGAGTCGAAGTGATCCGAGGACACCTAAGCACTTCTTGTAACTTGTTAATGCGAAAGCATTAATGTTCAATTGAACGCCGCTGAGCGGTCGTTTGAGTTACGAACAGCTCGCAGGTGGGCGAGCGATCACGTTGAGACGCTTGGCACATTTTGATTTGGTCTTACCGAGGCACAGTTAGAACGCAGGAGAGAGATTGCACGGACAAGGAACACGCCGATAACACAGGCTTCCGAGAGCGAGAGCAAGAATGACACAGCATCGCAGCGATGCCCTCTCCCCTCACGCAACAGCTGGCATGCTAGTTGTCTGTTTTTCCCACTCTGCTTCATTGAGGCACGCTCATGCTTTGCCGTCGCAACCAATGGAAATTTAGGCTGCTACAGACGCTGGGCACCGGCTTTTTTGGTCAATGAGCCATTTGATGCTTTCGCATCAATAACTGAAATCTGCTGTACAAGGTTAGCCTTGGGAGTGTTAGCCAGCACCGCTCACAGCCAATGCGACGGATGGGAGCATCCTTTTAATCGCAGGTATTGCGTGGTGCATGAGTTTAGGAGCGAGCAACTGGCCAGTAAAACCCTTGTATGTTACTTCACAGCATCAAGTCTGCCAAATTTGAAGCTTTTGCTATGCATTGAGCGAGTAGTATAGGGGGATCCGAGGGGCTTGATTTTTTGTTAGTCACAGCCATATGAAGTATATGTGTTGAAGCTGGTGAAAACATAGGGATAGCTAGTTGGGCATCACAGCCAGTTGTTGATGTCAACGAGTGGTGGAAATAATAATTTCCAAGTCTGTTTAGGGCCTCTTTAAGCTTCGTGGCACTACTTCATGTTTAGACAGTGCCAAGCACACCTGTGCAATTATGAGTCTCTCTGCATCATACAGTGCATCAGACAGTACTTCTACAACACTCCTTATTAGCATTTGCAGAAGGTAGTACTCACATCTCTTATCAAAATTGATTATACTTCAACACTTGGGTCAATTTTTGTTAATAGAGATAGTTATGTTCGGCTTAAGGGGAATAATTTTATCTGCACAAAAATAGTTGAAAAGCGCTGAAAAAAACCCGTACAGGTTTCTCAGAAGGAAATCTTTGCCACTTTACAAGAATTTATCCTGGTTCAGTGATTGAACCCAGCACCACAGCTGGTAGGACAAGTTGTGCGGTATGTGCAGGTACAGTGACTGCCCCAGAACGGTTGTGCTTGGTTCACTCCATGGACTGGGAAGCTCTGATTAACCTGTGTGAATTTCTTTCATAGCATCGTACGCCTTTTATGCAGATGACACTTTTACCTTTTGATGAAACTTTATTTGCCTTTATTGTTCATAGAAGGTATTTTCTCAAGCGTATGTTAGGCTCAAGATGTCGTGATTTATGTGCACAGCCTTGTTGGCTCAGTTTGTGCTTAGCATGAAAGAAATCCTTAAAATTCGCAAGTATTAAGCTAAAGAAATATAGCTATTTCAGACACCATGTGCTAAAGCTTTCTAAAATCACTTTTTAGACTGCTATAATGATTTAAGCATAACCGAGGCCGGTTATATGTAAGGAAATGTTTGTAACCACCTTTACTGTTAATACATCATACCAAATTGCATTTGATTAAGTGATATTGTTCTTGCTATGTACTGTAGGTTTTACAATGAAGTTTTGATCCTGCTAGAGGTACATGAAGGCTGTCCCTTTACTGACTACAGTAGCATCTGTGTATATCTTACGGGGCCATGTTGAAGCTGGGTGGCAGAGTTTGTCAAGTCCTGTTGATTGTAGAATGTTTACTTGGAAACCTAGTCCGTATTTTAATGTGCAATGTGTTCCTGTTGCATAATTTTACATGAGCGTCTTGCAGCAAGTTTGATGGTTTTTTTCTTCCATCATGCTTACATGTAGTGTTCTTGTGTTTTACCTTCTTTCATGCTCATTATGTTTTTTATAGAGCTGCATCATTTTATGTGGTGTACAATAAGTTTTTTTTGCGTACGAGCAACACATTTTACAAGAGCTCTGACAACTTCCTTTGATGTGTTGTAGTGGCTGCCTGGAATGTATTGTGCCGTCATCATTTATTTTTTAGTCTATTGGCACACATTGAAGCAAACAACTCACTACTTTTGGCAACAGCTTTGGCCATGCAAGAAGAACGACTGAATATTTAAAAAGCTTTAATTGAGGATCTATTCACCTGAAGAGTAAAGAAAAATAACATTGTGTTCCTTGATTCTGCATAGTGAGCAAAATAGAAGGCTGTATGTGCTTTGGGTAACTGAGGCTAATCAAATTGTGTTTGCTATGAAATGTTGGGTGCCAGTGCTGTCGTTAGGTATTAAAGTGGGCTTTGAATTCTTTTAAAGGTATTGGCTGCTGTAGGTGTTGAACAGCTGTTATGCTCGATGGGCAAATCCAAAGAGCCTGAGATGCAAGCGTCGTCCCTGCCTGGATTTTACCAAAGAATTCATTCTGCATCTCACCATTCTGAGTTCATAATAATATATCATCACTACCACTAATTGTGCACAAAGCACACGAGAGACAAGTGTTAGTCCATTGTCAGAAAGCACAGTTGATAATCTCACTACAGCTGCTGTGCTTCAGGCAGCTGACCAGGAAAGGGGCTCATAATGTTGCAGTAGGGCTTTTATCATTTGCAACATCTGTGTTAAAGAGCAGTGGCATGTCAACAAAGCTTGCTGGAAACTCTATAGTATCCCTGACAGTTATATCTTACCAGTATGTTAAAACCTCTTTGTTAAGCCATTCACACTTTTAAGTAGATGTCCATGCAACTTCTCTGCCCTCATAGCCTCAGCAAAATGTCTTTCAAGTTTGAACTGTTTTGTCAGTTACATCTGCTCATCAAAATTGCTGTCCTATGCAAGTTGTTGTGTGTTGGCGACAGGGTTCTCTGGCATGTATTTTCTTTCAGGTGCATGGTACATTGATTGTGCAACCCCTGTGTTTTCACATAGCTGGTGAAATAACAGCACCACCCATTTGTTTCTGTGTGTTTGTCATGTTTCTATTGCTGAGCATCATCTGTGATACAGCTGTGAATTGGATGCTCTATGCATGTTTCTCCGATTAGTCGATGCCTTGACATTGGCTTCATTGTTGGTAAGAGCCAAACAAGCGAGAAAATATTTGCATTGCACTTTTTTCACACTTGCTTGTGTTGGCCTTACTCATTATGACCGTTCCTGCAGAATTTTAAGTGTTGCAGCGATGTTTGCATATGCTAATAGATGCAATAATAAAGAAGCTGTATCTGCTGCATCACAGCCCATCATTTGTTCTAGAAAAGACGTAGCACATCGCAGTAAATTTGCTTTTGAAATATGTATGATGTATCTAGTGTAAAACAAAACTATAGCCTGGGGAAAAAAAAAATACATGACCTGTTGCATATACCTTGCAGACATCAAAGTCCCTGATGCAGTTACAAGTGTTTTTAAAGTTGAAACGCTGACATCGCATGAGTATGAGAAATGAATGAATCTGATTGCACGGTTTTGAACAGATTCAAGTATTGTTATTAGATGAGTTTGGTGGGGCTCAAGATAGCTGATCCATATTCAAGTTTGGGACGTATGACTGTTTTGTAGGCAAGCAGCTTAACGTGTTCTGGTGCGTGTCGCAGATGTTTCAAAAAGTCCAATGTCTTGTTGCCGGCGGACACAATGTTTATGATACGTGCTCGCCAGTTTAGATCTTTGGAGAGGGTAATGCCTATATATTTAAATGCCTTGATTGATTCAAGGAATGTGTTGGTGATACAGTAGGGAATAGATAAGGGGTTCTGGCGCTGAGAGCAGATAATTCTTTTACATTTAGTAGGGTTAAGGGTCATAAGCCAGTTGTCAGCAATTTCTGCTGTTGGTCAGAACTATTGTGGAATTCTACACATTCATTGTTCGTGAAAGGATGCAATCATCTGCGAACATTCGTATTTGTGAAGACACCTGTAGTGGAAGGTCATTAATATAAATTAGGAAGAGTAACGGGCCAAAACGGATCCTTGGGGAACGATTACTAAGGAACCGAGCTATTTATTTTAGAATGTCAGGGTGCAAGTTCAGTTTCGATAGTTTTAGTAGTAAGTGTTGGTGGGGTACTTTGTCAAATACTTTAGTAAGCCCCCCCCCAAGAAAAAAAAAGAAAAGAAAAAGGAATACGGCGTCAGTTTGTGCATTATGGTCCAGATTAGCGTGTAAGTCGTGGTTAAACATGGCTAGATGTGTTTCGCATGATAATCCTTTGTGGAAACCATGTTGTAAAGCATAGAAAAAGTAGTTAGTATCTAGGAACTGCATTATTTAGGAGCAGATTATGCGCTCCGTGATCTGTCTTCCGCTCATGCCAGCAGCGGAAGGCAGAACGCTGCCCTTGCTCCGCCATCGAAGCGATTGAGCGTAGCGTTGACGGTGCACAGTAAACTGTATTGAGGGTGTTCACGGCGCGTCCAAATATGGCCGCAGGAATAGCAGTGCCAAGAAACTCGGCTCAAAGCCCCACACTTCATTCACACTGATCGACACTCTGCAGCCTTCACCGCCGCTGGCTTGATGCGTGGCAACACTTCGCCGCGAGAAAGGCTGGAACGTCCGCAGCTAAATCCTGTGCCGACGCGATCCTTATGACGTACCGCAGATGTGTGCGTCGGTCATTCTTGTTCACATTCATCGAAGAAAATAGCTGCTGACACAGATACGTGCTTCAAAACATGACGGAGATGCACGCTGCTTCCTTACGCAGTGCAGGGAATGTGCATTCGTCAAAGTACAACAAAGTGCAATCCATTCGCGACTTTCCTCAGCCCACAAACCGCGATGTCCCGGTATTACAACCCAGTACCCAAAGCAAGTATACTTGCCGCAAGTACGAAGGAACCATTGAACAAAATCGCAAAAGTTTTGAATTTGACCAGAGTCTTCGTCTTCCGCTCGTTAGTGTCCCCTTCTTCTTTCCCTTCACCGTAACAATATGTATGCGGCGCTAGGGGGTGGGGGCAAAGTTTAGCAAGTATACATCTCCTATTTCTTAAACCGCCGCGATTCCTCGGTGATTCAATGTGACAAATAAATGTTCGTGACGTCAATTTAAAATAATTACGCAAGATATCGCGCACGCTTCTGCTGTGGAGCTGGTAGCTTATGGTTATAATTACTTCAGAAAACATGTATTTATTGCGCGAAAATGGAAATTTCGACCCGTTATTGTATACCGCAGTTGCGACACGACGTTCTCCTTCCGGCCAGTGTTAGAGGGGAAAAAATGTCGCAGTTTCGCCCGAAAGGTGAAGCATCAATTGCGTTAGCAAATTAGTAGAGAGCTATTCGGAGTAGGGATAGTAGTTTTATCGGCTGCATAAACTTGGACACATTCGCTTACTAACTGAATTAACAAGCGTGGTGTCAGCGCGCACAAGCAAACATGAGTAGATCACACTGAATGACCGCAGCCAACGACTGTCAGAACGCTGGCAGCAAGCCCAGCTGCCGCAGCGGGCGAAGGTTCGCGCGGTCTATCGCTTCAACGGAAACTGAGCGGCGAATGCACAGCGCATACAAAGGTCAGAGCCGTGTGGAGATAAGAGACGGTGCGGGCGACCGCCACAGCCGGGCAAAGTACAAACGCAGTTGTTGGCAGAGTAGAAGCTGCCCCCCCCCCTCCCGCGCTGCCTTCCCGCTTTCTTGCTTTCGCGTGGGAGATTGAGTGGCCAGTTCCTCTTGCGCCCGGTTGCAAGATACGCATTTCGTGCCGCAGCACAGCGTCGCCCCGCCTCCCTCCCATACCCCCACGGCCTTTCGCGCGACGGTCGCGTTTGCTTTCCGCCGTGCGTTCGCTCTCCGTGATAGCGCGCGGGGGAATACGGCGCGCGGCGATGATTTTATCGCCCTTGGACTTTATACGGAACCTCACGGCGACGCCGACGGTAGAAATCCGGTTGAAGTGTCCATATAATTGCTATCGCAATAATAAGTCTTACTGCGTTCTTGGACCGAGGTCCCTCACCAATGCCGTGCCAGCATGGCTGTCCGAGAAAATCGGCAGCCACATGTTCCCCAAAGTTTTGCCAAACGAAGCTCTGCTAGGCGAGAACTTAATTGAACCAACTCTGAACTCTTAGCTCTGAAGCATAGAGGCCCTCGCGCACCGTGGCTTCGTTTCTGTTAAGAAAGACTACTGATCTGGCTTCGCCAAGAACATTCTTGCAGGGTTCCGGTGCCTGGATCTCTTTCCCAACTTATTTAGCCAGTCGTGAGGGCTCTCCGCAGTACGCAAAAAAATGCATTTCACAATCTTTCAGATACACCAATACCCCGGGGCCTAGGTCGGTGCACTCATGAGTGCACTCACACTCACTCGCATACATTTCAAAGGCGTGAGTGCGAGTGAGTGGATGTGAGTGTCAGTGGAGGTGAGAGCCAGTGAGTGTGAGTGGAGGTGAAAGCCAATGAGTGTGAGTGGAAGTGAGTGTGAACGTGACTGAGTGCTGCGTGAGTGGAGCTGAGTGTGAACGTGACTGAGTGCTGTGAGTGTGAACAAAAGTGAGCGGAAGTGAGTGTGAACGTGGTGAGTGCTTGAACGATAAGCAGAGGTGATATCGGTTCACCTTGCTTGCGGCAAAATGGAGGCACGTTGTGTGTACAAGCTCACTCGCGGTGATGACTTATCGCGCTAGCAGATTGTGCACGCCAAGATAGAAACCACTTACTGAGGTCGTAATAATCCAAGGTGCTCCGGCGGCGGCCGCATGGGTGTCGTATCTTGAAAGCGATCTGCGACGTGGAAAAAGTGCGCGCCCGCGCGGGCCTCCTCTTCAAAGCGATTTGTGACGTGAACAATGTTCAACTAGAGCCGGTAACTTCGTATGCGCTGTGTTTTCGGCGTTTATAGTTCGCTTTGAAGCGAGAGGCGGCATGAAGGTCAATTCGCTTGCGGCTATACCTGCGCCTCCTTACTCCAGCGTTCTGACAGCGAATTTCCGCGGTCATCGAGCGAGCTGCGTTCATGTTTACCTGTGCGCGCGTGACACCGTGCTTGTCTATATAGTTAGTAGGCGAATGTTTACAAGTTTATACGGTCCATTAAACTACTATCCTTGCTTCGTATAGCTCTCTACTAATTTGCTATCGCAATCGAAGCTTCGCCTTTCGGGCGAAACTGCGACATTTTCTTTAATACGCCAGGGAATATGTATGGGCTGGAGCGCTGATGGCAGACATATATCCAAATCATGACCGGCAAATTTTGCCATGACTTCCACTGAGTGAAGACGCTTAATACCGTGCGATTTGCTACCCCTTCGCTGGTCATCCGCCTTCAGAGGGTGGAATGGCTCCTCATTTTCTTCCTGCTTCCCTCTTAATTGTACACGTACAGGCTCCTTACATAAACAGGTAGAGCGGAAGAGGGACTAGCCAAGTTAGAACAGAGTAACAGACACGCACGCTCGCATACATGGAGAAAAAGCGAAGATGCAATGATAGATACCGCTTTGTTCTTCCTTTTGTGTTTGTTTCGGCGTTAAGTTTTTGACTAAGTATATGGACAGTCAATCTCTCCCTCTATTTCCCGCTCTCTTGGCTCAATCCGACCGGCAAGCATGCACACGTCCTAATGTCAATGCCAAAGAAATGGACAGAGAGAGGTTGGGGCTGACGTCAATGTTTACGTCACCATGAATAAACTGAAAAGAAAACTTTAGTCGTGCTAGTTTTGCTTTACTTTGCAGTCTTGATAAACAATGAATCCGTTAACTTCTATTTATTTAAACAGAACCCCATTGCCTTCCTCTGCACCCCTTCCATTGTTGCAAGGAATTCTTTTGTGTACGGAAACCAAACAATATTGGCGTGCTCCGGCACTGTTCGAACAAGCCTTTTGCAGGCCAGCAAATTTTATCTGGGGGCGCAAGACGAAGGTGTCTTCTCAGAAAGAAGAGTCGTTTTAGTGCTCAGCATGTACATTGATTTCCACTTGAGGTTATTTTGTTAACATAGCTTTCCCATCGGAGAGCGTATGTTAAAGTGACACCTAAATATTTACGCTGAAATGCACAAGTGAGAGGTGTGTCGTTTCTGCCATCCTGACACTCCTGACACTCCTGACACCAAGAAAAGGCAGAATTTTGTATATGGTGATTATCACTGTGATTAATTTCGCGGTAGGAAATACAATAGTAAGCGAATAGACAGATGTTACCATGTAATCGGGAAGGCAAATCTTTTATGTATATTAAAAATAACTGGGCCCAAAACACTGCCTTGGTGCACTCCCGATGCAACAGGTGCTAGATTGGAAGCTTCGTTATGAATAAACACGAATTGTGAGCGGTATAGATCGGCACAGTGACTCATGAGTGCACTAACTCACACTCGCACTCATTTCAAAGGGGTGAGTGTCAGTGAGTGTTAGTGCAGGTGAGTGAGTGTGAGTGCAGGTGAGTGCGAGTGAGTGCCAGTGAGTGCGAGTGGAGGTGAGTGGGAGTGTGGGTGAGTGCTAGTGAGTGTGAGCGGAAGTGAGTGCGAGTGAGTGCCTGTGAGTGTGAGTGGAGATGAGTGCGACTGAGTGTCTGTGAGTGTGAGTGGAGGTGAGTGCGAGTGTGAGTGAGTGTCAGTGAGTGTTAGTGCAGGTGAGTGAGTGTGAGTGCCTGTGAGTGCGAGTGAGTGCCAGTGAGTGCGAGTGGAGGTGAGTGGGAGTGTGTGGAGTGCTAGTGAGTGTGAGCGGAAGTGAGTGCGAGTGAGTGCCTGTGAGTGTGAGTGGAGATGAGTGCGAGTGAGTGTCTGTGAGTGTGAGTGGAGGTGAGTGCGAGTGTGAGTGAGTGTTAGTGCAGGTGAGTGAGTGTGAGTGCAGGTGAGTGCCTGTGAGTGCGAGTGAGTGCCAGTGAGTGCGAGTGGAGGTGAGTGGGAGTGTGGGTGAGTGCTAGTGAGTGTGAGCGGAAGTGAGTGCGAGTGAGTGCCTGTGAGTGTGAGTGGAGATGAGTGCGAGTGAGTGAGTGTGAGTGGAGGTGAGTGCGAGTGTCAGTGAGTGTTAGTGCAGGTGAGTGAGTGTGAGTGCAGGTGAGTGCCTGTGAGTGCGAGTGAGTGCCAGTGGAGGTGAGTGGGAGTGTGGGTGAGTGCTAGTGAGTGTGAGCGGAAGTGCATGAGTGCGAGTGAGTGCCTGTGAGTGTGAGTGGAGATGAGTGCGAGTGAGTGTCTGTGAGTGTGAGTGGAGGTGAGTGCGAGTGAGCGCCAGTGAGTGTGGGTGGAAGTGAGTGCTGTGAGTGTAAGTGGAGGTGAGTGTGAACGTGAGTGAGTGCGGGGCCTGGAAAAAATTATGGTGAGTGAGTATTCTCCCACACTGCCGACCTATGCCCCGGGGTCACTTTCAAAATGCTCTCTCCATTAGACACATTACATTGTTTCCATCTCTCCTTCCATTGCTATAAGCACGCTTGCAAGTCTTCTGTTAAGCGCTTCAGCAGCGATGTCGTTTCTGTTTGAATTGTCGTCACATATATACACCCGAAATGCCGCTCCCGGAGCACGAATTTGCACTTGGGGAAAAAAAAAAAAGACAAGAAAAATTTGCAATGGGCTAAATATGGTGTGATTAGGTAGGGTGTTCCAGCACAGTGATAAAATTGCGTGCTACAAAAGTCGCAGTTTCGCCCGAAAGGCGCAGCATCGATTGCGATAGCAAATTAGTGGACAGCTATACGAAGTAAGGATATCAGTTTTATCGGCCGTGCAAACTTGTGAACATAGTCATACTAAATTGGCAAGCGTCGTGTCACGCGCGCACGAGCAAACGTGAACGCATATCTCACTCGATGACCATGGAAACTTGCTGGAGTGGGGAAGCGCGGGAGCAGCAGTAGCAAGCGAATTGACCGTCGTGCTGCGTCTCGCATCAACGCGAACTAAGCCCCGAAAACACAGCACACGGCGGACTGCGTTCCGGTCGCAGATGGCTTTCAAGATACAGCGGCCCGGGTGGGCGCGCGCGGCGACCGGAGTCGAGTACGCTCTCTTAGAGGGACACATGCAAAGGTCCAGTCGAATCGGGCTCGCGGTTTTGTTTTTGGCCGCTTAAGGAATAGGAAGCAGGTGATTTTTCGTGTGTCCGTTAAAAAAATGGAAAAAGATCAGTATCGGTCGGTGATTCGATTCTTGTTTTTGGAAGAGAAATCGCGCAGCGAAATCAAAGAGCGACTGGATGCCGTCTACGGTGAGTCTTCTCCTTCGATGGCAACCGTCAAAAATTGGTTCAACGCGTTTAAACGTGGTCGCACGTCGGTTTTTGATGAGCCTCGCCCAGGGGCCCCGCAAACGGCTACCACGGCCGATAACGTGGCAAAAATTCACGACCTCGTATTGGCAGGCCGCCGACTGAAGGTGCGCGAGACAGCTGAGACAGTAGGCATCTCAAAAGACCGCGTGGGTCATATCCTGCATGAAATTTGGGGCATGAGAAAGCTGTAGGCGCGATGGGTGCCGCGTTTGCTCACTCCGGACAACAAGTGCATCCGTGAGACCACTTCAGAGCAGTGTTTGAAGCTGTTTAAGCGCAATATCCGAAGGAGTTCCCGCGTCGTTTTGTGACCGTCGACGAAACATGGATCCACTGGTACACAACAGAGACCAAAGAACAGTCGTAACAGTGGACTGCACCCGGAGAACCTGCTCCGAAGAAGGCGAAGACTGTCGCATCGGCCGGAAAGGTGATGGCCACCATCTTTTGGGATTCTCAAGGTGTGATATTCGTCGACTACCTTGAGAAGGGCAAAACGGTGACAGGACCCTACTACGCCGAATTACTGGGCCGATTCGACACCGAATTGCGAAAAAAACGGCCACATTTGGTGAAGAAAAAGGTGCTCTTCCACCATGACAACGCGCCAGCTCACACCTGCGCCGTCGCCACGGCCAAGTTGGTCGAACTGGGATACGAAGTGGTGCCCCATCCAGCGTATTCTCCAGATTTGGCCCCCAGTGATTTCTTCTTGTTTCCCAACTTGAAAAAGTCACTGTCGAGGAAGTTATCGCCGCTACAGAAGCCTACTTTGCAGCTCAGGAGAAAACGTATTTTTCTGACGGGATCAAGAAGTTGGAGGATCGCTGGGTCAAGTGTATAGAGTTGAAAGGGGACTATGTTGAGAAATAAATCGACACCATTCCAAAATTTTCATTTTTCTTTTGAAGGCTAAGTACTTATCGGACCGCCCTCGTAATTGCTATCGCAATAAAACACGCACCATTGTGGTGAAGAATCTAGCGCCCCTTCTACAAATTTGTTCGCACGCGGCGCACACGATCTCACGGACACTTCAGGTAGAAAACTCCATTTATAGTTTGATCTTGAGGTACAAATTTATGATGCGTAATCCAGTGGCATTAAAAAAAACTCAATCAGCATGACTGATTTTTTATTTGTTCTCCCGCGCATTTTTTTTTTTTTTTACCTTGGCTCATCTTTCTTTTTCCACACCTTGCTCTGCGACTTCAGATCGATGTATTCGTAAATCCAAGTTTCGTCTCTGGTGACGGCCCTTCGCTAGAATTCATCGCGGTCGTCTTCGTTTTCCTAATCTGTTCGTCGCATTTCTTGCTCGGGAGTCACCAGATTCCGCACCATCATCACGCAGACCTTTTGAATCTACAAACTTTCGGTCAAAATCCGGTCAAAATCTAAACCAAGTACATCTGCTATCATGAGTTTTTCGGCGGTAACTGAGCTCAAGAGAACGCACACGAGTACAATCGATGTTTTCGTCTTCGCATGAAGTGGAGGGGGGGCATGTCTTGATCTTGCATCGTCCTTGGGGTCTTCACGGTATTCCCGGAAATGGGGCATCCACTTGAACACAGATCTGTGGAAAGAATGCCTTTTGCAACATTTGATAGATTTCACCATTCTTGCCAGGGGCGTAGCCAGGGGGGGGGGGGGGTTCAACCCCCCCCCCCAAATTTTTTCCGCACCCCCCCACTTACCCAACCTTTGTTTTCGTCGCTTCGCGCTGACATAATTCAGGAAACCGGTGCTACTACCACAATTTCATTCCTGGGCGCTTTCGTTTGGGTTGGTTTTGTACAGCGAATCATGTCTGCATGTGGAAAAAACTGTCACGGTGTTTGTCAAGGCTTTGACACTCTGTGAAGTTTTGGGCGAGAATGTGGCGGCCGCATTCTGAAGCAACAAATGCGGCAGCCGCATTTTAGATGATTTTTTCGCCATGGCAAAGCGGAAACGCGGCGGAAAGTCGTTCTGCTTCACTGGAAGCTACACTAGCATGTAAACAACCGGTCGTAAAATTGAACATGGCACCAAAAGTGTAGGCTGTAATGCTGATTGACGCGATCAAGAACCAGCCCTTGCTCTACGACAAGAGTGGCACTAAAACGTACTGTCAGCAATACTCGCGATAGTATTCAACGTCGCGCGACCGGAGGGGCGGCAACGAAGCCTTGGCGTGACCCAACTTGTCGCGCTTTTGCAAAGCCAGGCGAACCCACCACCGCCGTTTCCGAGGTGTCCGCGTCTTCCGTTTATTCACTGACCATTTCTACAAAACGAGTAGGTAGAAGTATAAAAGCCATTTCTTCTTCCACTTCCATGGCAGACAATAGTTAGGCAGATTCTTCGTTGGCACTCCATAATTCTCCTCGCACGTGTACGGTATGTTGCAGAAGTCGCGGGGTGCTTTTCTCGTCGCGACGATAGATTGGGAGCGTAGGTCTCACGTAGGACGCACAGGTTTTGGCGAGCCCCAACACAAGGGCCAGCCTGGGTTTTAGCTGTGGTGTTCCCGTTGCCCCTTTGGTGTCCTGGAGGCGCCGACAATACGAAATGATGAAATGTTATTACAACTTGTAAATAAAAGCTAATAAAGAAATATTATCACGCCTAGGCACCAACCTGTGACTCAGCGCTACCGCGCCCGTGTGCGGAGAATTACGGAACGCCAACGAGGAATTTACCGAAGGTCGCAGATGACACGCGAAGTTGCGTAAAATGATCACTTTTGATGACGGTACGTGGGTCAAAGAATGAACATACCGCTCGAAATAATGCGATAATGAGCGCCACCACGCCGACAAACGTACGCAGACTAGATGGATCTGGACGAAAACGGCAGCGGCGGCCGCGGCGGTAGCAAAACAAATGTGAACAACTTGGACTGGCGCGGAAAAAATTTTCCGGCCGCTTTGGCCTTTCCGGCCGCTTTGGCCTTTCCGCCCGCTTGCCGCTTCCCAAGTGTGAACGTAGGCTTAGTCTGCGCTAGAAACGTCTCTTGTTTGCGATTGCGCTCCTACGGAAGGCTGGTAATTACTGTTGTGTTGTTGAATCCCAAACCAGCAATTACGGAAGGCTGGTAGTTGCTGTTTTGTTGTGGAATCCCAAACCAGCAATGTACACACGAAGGGGTTGATGACAGCAGTGAAATTCCACCGACTCGCAATAGAATGCACGAAACAGACAGCCGACAAGCATGAATTACTGCTGCGCGCAGTACAGCATAAGTAAACTCTTGTTGCAGGCGCTGACAGTTCTCGTCGGAGTTCACGCGTCCTGATAAATTGATTATGTGCACTATGCACTGAACAATACCGGAGTTCATTCCTGCATCACTAGTACGCCAATCAGTCGAGATTCTGTGAGGTACAAGGCCGCTTCCTGTTTGCACCGGCGTAAGTGAAGCAGAAATGAGTCGCACGCACTACTTAAAATGCGTACACATGCCATATCTATGCTGTGCGGTAAAATATTCTGTACAATTCTGAATCTGTTGACGTAAAGGCAAATGACGGCTGCACGCTTGCACACAGCGGAAGACACAGCGGCCCATGCATTTGCCGCAAGAAATGCAACCCTCTCGTATGAGGGAGCAGGGCGACGAAAGCTTCGAAAAAAAAAAAAAAATCCTTACGCGTTTTTGCGCGTGTTTAAGTTTTCTAGCGCAAAGACGCAGCGAACAAGCTATTGCTATGGGAGTAGGTATAGCCTGGTCACACGTGCATTTTCACGCGTATAGCCGTCCTTGACTTGTGAAACGCACTTCGCCCCGACGAGGACGACGCCATCTGCGCTTAACTGAAATTAACAATTAATTATGTCTTCTCCGATCGCACGGGTCGTCTCAATGATGCGTTTTCGAAGACTAGTCAATTCAGTGGCGCGATGAGAGACCGTTGCTCCAAACGCCCACTGTACCTGTCGTACTTACTGTATTTACTGAGCTTACTTTACTTTTTACTTCATTTCTTCACAAGCACACACACACGCGCGAGGGGGGGCCATGTCTTTGATATACATGTATAGAGTCTGCTTAAACTACCGATATTTATTATCGATCACGTGACCTAGAGGAAAGCGGAAGCTTGCCCCCCCCCCCCCCCCCCCCGAAAAAAACACTTTCTGGCTACGCCCCTGATTCTTGCCCAATTTCACAAGAAATTTAATATTGATCCTTCGTTCCGTCTCCGTCTGTTCATCAGTCTCCACTTCGACAAGGAGGAGGAGGGCAAAGTTTATTTTCGTCAGATGCAGAGTTATTTGAATTACTGGGTTTCTTCTGCTAGGCGGCGTGAGGTGGCCGTTAGCCCTTCACTTTCGGCGACCTCCAAAGCCCAGTTGACGGTCCGCAGCTGGACCGCGGGATCCGAGCTGGACACCGCTACCTCCCAGTCCGATCCACTTCGACAAAGCCTAAAAGTGGGTTCGACAAGAAGTGCACGCATGCAATGTCGAGTGGAGAGAGCGAAAGAGCGGCGCTCTCTCACTTTTCTGCTGACTTACGTGCTGCATGAACACAGCTGTGAGAACATTGCGCCCCATTTGAACAAGGATGACGATGGTATCTCTGTCACTTCACACCTGGGGCAAGAGACAGTGTTTCTTTGAAGACAATGCATGTCATCCTTAGCGAGTTACCGGCACTTTCTTGTATCGGGTATGTCTGTTTCTAACCTGTTTGTAACCTGCTTCTAGACTCTTTCGTGGACCGACCCCGAAGCTAGTGCATTCTAAATACCGGGTTTTTTTTTTTTTTTTTAAGGCCATATAAAAGTTACTCGTGGTAGATAGAATGATGGTAGTTATTGAGCTGGATTAGTCAAAGAGACGGGCATTACTTGCACGGGAAAACGAAATGAATTATCGACTATTTAACAAAGATTTACTAATTATCTTACGAATTAATACTTTGCTGCACATGTCGCAATTTACAAATTGTAGCCGGTGAGTTTGCAAGGTGCATCCACTTGGAACAAATTTTAAAGCCGACATCAGTTTCGAGGTAGTATCCGCCGCGGTGGCTCAGTTAGCTAAGGAGTTGCGCAGCTAAGCACGAGGTCGCGGGATCGAATCCTGGCCGCGGCGGCCGCATTTCGTTGGAGGCGAAATGCAAAAACGCTCGTGTGCTTGCGTTGTAGTGTACGTTAAAGAACCCCAGGTTGTCAAAATTAATCCGGAGCCCTCCACTACGGCGTGCCTCATAATCAGAACTGGTTTTGGCACGTAAAACCCCAGAAAGAAGAACAGTTTCGATATAGTCATTCCCAAAGTGTGTGCCGAAATACGAGTACATGGGCGTTGCAGTTACTTTAGTGCTTCAATCCATGAAACGGTGCTTAAAAAAGTGCATGGAACAACAATGCATTTTTACAGCAAATTTAACGGCGCATATCCCGAAGCCAGTGCGATCCTTAGAAGTGGTGTCAAGTGAATATGCCTTGCAAACTCACCGGCTACAATTCGCTCGTTGCAATATGTACCGGGCAGTAAATTATTTAAAAAAATAATTAGTGAATTTTTTTAGTTGATTATGCACTTCGGTTTCTGGTGCGAGTAATGTCCGCCGCTTCGAGTAATCCAGCTCAAGGGCAACAATTACACTATGCGCTACAGGCGACATTTACAAATTCTGTATGGTCTCAAGAAACACCCTGTATAAGTGCCCCTGGAATTATTGGGTATCTACATGACACTGGGTATGCGCCTCGGAATTTACTGGTTATGTAATGACTATGATGATGATGATTGATTGATTATGCTTTAGATTGTGATGATGATAATTGTTATGGTGATGATGATGATGGTGACAGAAGACGCCATACATTTGGAGTGGGATTCAATTGACGTCGATCAAACGTTGTCGCTCCAGCGCGGCTCTCACCATCAATCATATGGTTCTCACTCGCCCAGGAAGACATTGCTTTTCATAGACTTCAACTAGACGTTCAATCGCCTTCCAAGTTTTTTTTTTTTCTATCACTTTTGTCTCGGCTGCTCTGTTTAACGTCACACTGCAAAGTCAGATACGGTAGTTTTCTTTAGCTTTGTTTGCTTAAGGTGAACTTCCAAATATTTTTAAGAAAAAGGTGTTTTTATTCACTGAAAAACAGTTGAGCTCGAATGTCCTTCTTGCAAGAACGCCGGCTAGGTATACGTACATATTCGCGTGTCGCCGTGAATGCATTCAAGCAAGAAACGAAAGGAAAAGGAAATAAAAAGTTGAGAGGGTCGTCCGGAAATTCTTTTCATTTCGCGGGGATTTTCAGTTGCGGGCGCCGCATTGGCGCGACGTTTAAATGACACAGTTCTGACTACACGTTAGGTTGATGTTAGCGTACACTTAACACCTCCGAAAGACGGATATGTAAAAACACCTGTTAACAACAAAGTCGCTGTCTCCATACGCGCGGTAATATGCACATGTGAACAGTCTTACAAGTCGCGTAAACGGAAACGCGTTTTTTGTTTCTCGTTGCTTTTTTTTTTTTTAGCTTGACTTCGCAAAGCTGAGATGGAAGTTTCGAATGGCAGCTTGGCGCATCCGCACCCAGAACAAGTATTTGGGTGCCCACCGCCGCCCAGCACAAAGTTTGGAGAGTGGTGGCATCGGCGAAGTTCTCTCTGGTATCGCTGTAAAGACGTTCGAAAGAAAGGAGAAAAACGCGAACAGTCGTTCGGCACACACTTTGGCACATGTGATAAGCGCTGCCGTCACTGCAGTCGCGTCGCCATTTTCTGTCTCCGCACTGGTGTCCGGACACCGGTTCTGTTTCGTCTCCCCTGGCGAACCGCACGCACGTCTATCACGGGGCGTGGTTCAATGTTGGGTGTGCTGGGATAGCACGCTTTAAGCCAAGGGTCCAGCAGTGCATAGCCATGAGGCGGCTGGCGTTGAGGCTCGTTTTCTCGTCGCCAGTCGCTCGCGCACTCTGCTGCCGCCCTTTCACCAGACGGAGCACTTCTTGGCTGGATTCATACGGCTCATGTTGGGGCAGTTGTATGCTCGGGAGAAGTCGTACGAGTTGGACAGTGGGCCCAGAACCCTGCGACACCGCAGAGGGCAAAAGAAGTGCGAAATAAATTATCCAATCCTTTAGCGAACCTTTAAAGCTGCTTACGTAATGATATAGATTCAAAATCTCTTATGACTTGCATAAACTAGTTTGCACGGAACCATATGAAGCCAACAGACAGTGAAAACAAGGCAAGCCTAAGGACATTAGTTAGTTTAACTGCAGAATTAACAATGAAAAGGAGAAACAAATTAAGGTGGGACTAAAGGCAACTAGTTGCCGTTGGGAGTCGTACCCACAACCTCCGCATGCCACGTTCAACTGAGCTACGGCCGTGGCTGTCCACTTTCTTGAGTATTTGTGCATGTGTAGTAAACCGTCGTATGCTACCTCAAGGTATCAGGGCCGCTGGGGTTGAGACCTTCGCCATGCAATGAACGAGAAGTTTAAGGGAGACCGAGAAGCTCAATGTCCATTTGTGCTAGGTCAACTTTGACGTTCACAAGGGCGTCCTCTACAATTTAGTGCGTTCATGCACAGAGGGCTCCTATTTAAATACATGGGAACTGGGAAATATTCTCGGCAACCACAGCACCGATTCTAATCAGGTTTGTTGCATTTAAAAGAAAAGGTTAGAATCTATTGATTGCATGAAGCAAATTCTTAATTTAGGCCGTCATTTTACGGCTTATTTGTCTGTGGCTAAGATCCCGGGATGTTTTTGGCGTCCGTCGACAGAAAACTATGTCCTCATCAATGGCTCATACCCCCGTAAGCAAGCAAAAATGCAATGGCTCATACGCTCGTAAGGCAGAGGCTACAAGCACTCAGCAATGTGAAGCGAACAGCGCATAAGTTCTTCGGAATCACGCATACAATATACAGAACAGCATACCTTTCATTAAAGAACAAGCTCAAAACAAGCATCCGAACCACATAATTGATGATGAGGCGCTTCTGATAGCAATGCGAAGCACGTCGCGCTCCCCGCATACGTTTCCCAGTAAAGATTACTGTTGCGCAAGCTGCCGCGGCGACGCCAGCTTGCGACGTGGGGTGTGACGTCCCTATAGCCTTTCGTGTATAAAATAACCAGCCTATAGCAACTGATTTCAATGTTGTTGCAGCACCGCTATGGGAGTGCTATCGAAATTACCATTACTCTCCTTCCTACCATTACTCTAAAATAACACTACTACCATTACTTTAGAGCCATAAAGCATTGCATGCCTCCCTCAGCAGTGTAGTGGTGGTTTTCAACAGCTTCGATAGACATCAACTTTTGCAGGACCGGGATGAAGAGTTTCTTACAAAACTTGTTGGAAATTGCAAAACCTAATAAACTCGGATATCAAGCTTACAACGTGGTAAGTCGGCAACAAAAAGCAATATCGCAATTGTGCAAACTGCAATAATAAAACATGAAAAGCGGGCAGAATTGTTGCATCATACACCACAAAGAAATGTACCACTAATATTTGAGTAGGATTTTTGCAAAGCCCTCTTAAACGTTGTAAGATTTTCACGCCAGCTGTAACTTCATCTATAAAAATTGTCCACTTTAGATGCTCTAACAGTTGCAGTTTACAGAAGTGCGCTACACTGTGCAAGACGCATCATCGCCTTGAAATGAATTTCCAGGATGACGCCAGTTTCGAGATATGATTTCCCACGAAATACATGGGAGTTCCAGTTACTTTTGTGCTTGAATGTATAAAAGAGCATTTTGGTAAAAAAGTGAGTGGAACAATTGAGTGCATTTTTACGGCGAGTTTGATGGCGCATACCTCCAAACTGGTGTCATTCTGGAAATTCATTCCAAGTAAAGACGCCCAACAAGCTGACCGGCTACAATTCGTAAATTGCAGTATATGTCGTAAAGCAATTAACTAAGAAGTTAATTAGTGATTTTTTGGTAAGTAGTTGAATTTGTGTTTTGATTTTTCGTGCTACTAATGTCCGCCTCATAGAATAACCCAGCTCAATGATAAGAATTAAGTATAAACCGCATGCACGCGATCTTGCGCGCGACAGCGACAAGCGACGCGATGGAGATGGCTGTCGCGTTCGCTCGTCGCCTACAAGTCGTACCGTACGCACGCGAGCGACGACTTTGAGCGACGTCTCTCCGGTGTTGCCGGTATGAGGGCAGCAAATGCGCGCCGAAACTGGAGTAACGCGTGCTTTATTAATTTAAGTTGATGTGTTTTACTGTAGAGAGCAGCATAAATATTTCTAAATGTCTTGCACTATATAGGTTCCTTGCACGTATCAAAATTTAGTCGTTTGCTCGTTCCGTACGACAGTCAGTAGCACTTGACTGATGTACATCCTGTTCCGGCTTCACGCTATTGGCTTGTCGCTCCTAGCACTTCCGGGCGACGAGCGATGAATTCTAGATTTCCAGAACCGAGCGATCGAGCGACAAGAACGAGCGATCTGTTCGCTCGACGGTCTGTTTCGTCGCTCGAAGCCTTCGCTCGTCGCCGTCGCGCACAAAATCGCTCTCATGTGGTTTGGGCTTTACGCTACCTGCCACAGGCGATTTCAAAAATTCCGTAAAACTTAAAAATGAACACCCTGTACATATGTCAGCTGTCGGTTGAATTCAACATTTCTTCTTGGATGCAACACATTTCGTTCTGATCAGTTCAGCGACTGCCCGAGGAGAGCATATATACCTACGTTTCACACGCGTTCGAAAAAAAAGAAGAAAAAGATAGCGTCGAGCTAAAACTTCATTTTATGACCGCTTTCTGATGTCTAAGAAGTATTCCAGGTCTTGCCATGATGTCCACGAAGCCAGGCGCACAAAGTGGTGGCAAGAACTAACAACGATCACACACACATGCACAGAAAAGAAAGGAAATAATCGAGCTTGAAATTCCAAGACATCGTCAGTGTGTGTGTGTGCGCGCGTGTGCGTGTGGGCGTGTGTGTGTGTGTGTGTGTGTGTGTGTGTGCCGTGTGTGTGTGTGTGTGTGTGTGTGTGTGTGTGTGTGCGGTGTGTGTGTGTGTGTGTGTGTGTGTGTGTGTGTGTGTGTGTGTGTGTGTGTGTGTGTGTGTGTGTGTGTGTGCGTGTGTGTGTGTGTGTGTGTGTGTGTGTGTGTGTGTGTGTGTGTGTGTGTGTGTGTGTGTGTGTGTGTGTGTGTGTTGTGGTGTGTGTGTGTGTGTGTGTGTGTGTGTGTGTGTGTGTGTGTGTTCAGCCATTTTCCTTTCCTATAAGCAAGTTAAGTTTTCTTTTTTCTTCTTTCTCCAAGGAAAAGCAGTGAGACCAAACAGGCGTGCTACCACTGAGTGCTCCTTGAGTCACTTTAGCGAGCGGTTTGATCTGTCGACGATTGTCCGCCTCGCTATTCGCTGCAGGAAAATTGGCTTAACCTGATCGGTCCTGGACAATGGACTGAAGTTCTGATCTTGTTCAGGGCTTCCTCGGGTCTCATAGATCCGCACCAAATCTGAAAGAAAAAGAAGGACAAGTAAAGGAGACAGAAGTAATAGAAGCATCTAACTGCGTTATGGAACGTTGCGGAGGGGTAAATTCCACGTAGATCGAAAAGGCCATGAAAAAGGCTATAGTTGGTGGCTGTTTATACTTTATTCTTGCGCTATGTGTACGAAGATGAAAAGACGGAAACAGAAAACACGGACAAACGACTGCTGCGCAAACCTAGAACTGGTTTATTAGTTACAGACCATGCAGGTATATGTAAAGGGTAAGAATCAGATTGAAATAATAAAAATCACGCACCATTCCACTGCTGTGAAGGTGCATCACCAGCGAAGCAGTTTAGCACACGACGTAGAAGCGACAGAATTTAGATAAAGGTATGAGCAAATTTTATTTCTCTTGAGCGGCGACGGCGGTCATCCCGAAGAAAGACACACGCACACACATCTTTATTTCGATTGGCGGTCTTGATCGGCGGCATACATGCGCGTGGAAGACTACTGTGCACTTCGCGGAGCCGGAGGAAACTAGACACACGCGACGGGACCGCCACGCCGGGAGAGCGGAAGGAAACTTCAGCATAACTTCTTCTTGGGCGAGTTGGTGTTTACTGAACATGATACTTAGGAGCGCAAAAACTCGAAATGAAAGATAACAGTGAGAGGCGAGAGGAAAGAAAAGACGAGGACTACAAGGAAGGAAACTAGGCACGCAATGCCCTCGGAACGACGACAAAGAGAGGGCGGTGCGAGCGTACACATGGCCGACGTGGGTCGGACAGCGGCAAATCTTTAAGAAACCCTTATTATCTACCTTAGAGTCTACTGAACTTGAATATGGTGCCTATTTATAACTAATCTACAAAAAATGCGTATCCAAGTGATGAGACGTATAAGCTTTTGCATATAATGAAGCGATTTTGCATCAAATTCGGGAGCTGAGTTTTTGCACACGCAGATCTGTTGACGGACAAGAAGAATGCATAGAACCTTAACCATAAACAGCTTCGTTGTAAAAAGAAAAGAAGAGAAAGAGGGAAGGAGGGAGAGAGGGAAATACATGAAGATGGCTGATGCTCACGAAAGCCAGTCCGACAAATTACAGGGTTTTCGTGGAGAATTCTGCACAAAAAAATTCAGCTTCAGTTAGCTGAACAGATGGTATGCCAGCTGACACACTTTTCTCCTCCCGCGATTATAAAAAACGCTTCTATAACCTCTCTTACATATTTGTCACCCCGGCGTCCGAGCATCTCATCAAATGGCGGTGCGCATGAGCTTTTCCTACAATGCGCAGCAAGGTGACCTGCTACCTGTGATTGTTGACTGGCGTATCGAAGTTCACGAAGTCGCTCATTAATGCAACATCCCGTCTGGTCAATGTATTATCTGATGCACAAAAATGGAACCTGTTGAGTTACCTTCCCGACGCATTGCGCTAACGCACCTTTCTGCTCCACGGTGCACTCTTTCTTGTCCTTCCGATGTGCGCTTACTGCGCCGCATAAACTCTCAAGCTTTCGCGGCGCGGAAAACAGAGCTGTCTTTCCGGTTTAGTACACAGCGCAAAAGAAAAAGTATGAATCTACGTATATGTAATGCGAAGACGTGGGTTCGTTCCCCACCTGCGGACAGTTGTTTTTTCACCCACTTTCATTTTCCAATAATTTATCATTTCTTTAATGCAATTAATAAGTACAAGTAATTTCCCCTATGTTGTCCTTGGTGTTATTGTTTGTTGGCTTCTTATGACATGCTTATTAAAAAATCGGGCCCCTCGGTTCCCTTTCTTCTCGTTCATTACATAACGAGGGCTCGAATCCGGCAACAATGATGCCTTCAGGTAGCATATGTGGGTTTATTGACCAGTTGCCATCACCCAAAAAGATCACGTGCTCGTGACGCCTGCGGCAGAAAGGATGTTCCACATCCGCCCTATGGTTTGTGAGTGGTGGCGCTGGCTAACACTCCCAGGTTTAGTTCTAGTTGTAAAACATAAATACCCCAAAAAGTGGATGGGAAAACGGTTCCGCGGTAGCTCAATGGTGAGAGCATCGCACGCGTAATGCGAAGACGTGGGTTCGTTCCCCACCTGCGGACAGTTGTTTCTTCACCCACTTTCATTTTCCATTAATTTATCATTTCTTTAATGCAATTAATAAGTACAAGTAATTCCCCCTATGTTGTCCTTGGTGTTATTGTTTGTTGGCTTCTTATGACATGCTAAGGTAATCCCAATTCACAAAGGAGGTAACAAAACAGACGCTTCCAATTACCGTCCTATTTCACTAACCAGTACAACATGCAAATTGCTTGAGCACATCATCCTTAAACACATTACTACCTACGTCGAGAAAAAAAATATTCTATCACCATTCCAGCATGGTTTCCGCGCAGGTTTTTCTACAGTAACTCAATTAACAGAATTAATACACGAAGTATCACAAGCAATTGACAACCAAAAACAAATAGATCTCATTTTACTTGACTTTTCCAAAGCATTTGATCGAGTATCCCATAAAAAACTAATTATAAAAACTGAATCAATATTAGGTAAAGGACCAATTAGTGACTGGATCAGTGCTTACCTAACAAACCGTACACAGTTTGTCGAAATTAATTGCCAAAAATCTGAAATAACCCAAGTAACATCAGGTGTGCCTCAGGGTAGTGTCCTGGCCCCAATTTTATTTCTTATTTTTATTAATGATCTACCCGCATCTATTAATACTAACATTAGGCTTTTTGCTGACGACTGCATAGTATATAAAGAAATAAACTGTCCAAATGACCACCTTACCCTCGAAAACGACCTAAAATCAGTATCACAATGGTGCATGGAATGGCAAATGACATTAAATATAGGTAAATCAGCTTTGCTTAGAATAACCAGGAAAAACACTATATCAGACTTTTCTTACACACTCGGCAACGCCCAACTAACCGCAGTTAAAGAACACAAGTATCTCGGACTAATCATATCAGATGACCTGAGGTGGGAGGCACACGTAAATCACGTAACTTCATCTGCATTACGACGGCTATTCTTCCTGAAAAGGCGCCTCCATTCAGCACCGCATCCAACAAAGCTTCTAGCATATAACACATTTGTTAGACCAGTACTTGAATACGCTAACATCGTCTGGTTCCCACCTACAAATAACTTAATTAATAAACTAGAGAGCGTGCAAAGAAAAGCGGTAAGGTTCATTTTTAACAAATACCGCACATCTGATTCCCCCACCGAACTAATGCAAAAAGCCGGAATGCTAACCCTCCAAAATCGCGCCAAACTCGCACGCCAGAAAATGATGTTTCAACTTTTTCACAATGCGCTTCGTATTGATAGCACCAAATACCTATCTAACCCAGAAACTAGACCCTCACGTCATAAACACCCCCATTTTCTTCAGGAATACCGGTTCAAAACAAACTGCTTTAAGTTTTCCTTTTTTCCGCAGGCGATAAGGGAATGGAATAGTCTGCCTACTTATATAACTACTTGTCATAACCAAGATAAATTCCTATCACTTCTTGAAAACTACCTACGTATTTCCCAAATATAAACTATTTGTAGCATTCTAACCTACCGTTTCCTCTGTATAAAGACATTGATTAAATCCTGTATGACATATTCATTCACTACGTGCGTTCCAACTTGGCGCGCACTTTGTAACTCCCGTAATAATTGCTTCATTCATTACACATGTTATAATCTATGTGCTTGTTAAATCATTGTACGCGCAACTACACCCTTTTGTAATCACTCCCAATTTATATTTGTGACATGTTCAACCTTTTTTACACCTGTGTAATATACTTATTACATGTATGCCCTTCCTGCTAAAATCCCCGTTGGGATTGGCAGTATGTCTGAAATAATAATATATATATATATATATATATATATATATATATATATATATATATATATTAGAGAATAGCGTGCGGTAATAAATTGTGAAGTTGTGGGCAACTTAGCTCTGGCGCATCTGGCAAAACAATATGAGCACGGCACGGTCACGATAGAGAGCAGGAACGAGACACTGATATTGACGGGTACGGAGCGAAGAGAGAGGAAATTAAGCAAGGAATCCTAAAGAACGATTCTAGGCTTTCTGTCATCGTTGTGGCAAGAGCACTGCATAGTAACACATTCGCCATGCAACTCAGATCAGTTTGGCGATCGGCACCCAAGACGTTTCCGGAATGGCAAAACCAGATATATATGCGGATAAGGGTCACGTTGCATGTTATGCGGCTTCAGAATTACGTTATTCAACTAGCTGAATTAGCTAGAAACTTTTCAGGGGAAGGCACTCTTGATCCAGCAATTCGCGAGCGATGCGTGGTTTCAGGCGGTCACTCGCGCGGACCTGCGCTCGGGTGAGGTACTCGACTTCATAGGCAAAGCCAGCTGTATTTACGGATACGGGTCACGTCGCATGTCAGCGGTTTCAGAATTACGTTGTTCAACTCGCTGAACTATACATAACTGATCGTCTGTTGTGGACATAAATAACATAGGTGAATGAATCTACTAGTGGCCGTTCATGGGCGCTGGCAGCAGAAATTGGTACATGCGCCCATGGGGGGAAAAAAAGTTGCATTTTTAGCTATGCAAGGTAAAGCTCTGATGGCGATGGCAAATCTTTAGGCTATTACACAAAGAGACGTAGTTAAAAAACTAAATTATGGTGTTTCACGTGCCAAAACCGCAATCTGATTATGCATGAGGCCCGTCGTAGTGGCGAACTCTGTAATAGTTTTGGCCATCTGTTTTTTTTTTTTTTTTTTTTTTATCCCAGTGCGCGGTACACTAGCGTTTTTGCGTTCCGCTCCCCTCAGAATGCGACCGCTGCGGCCGGGATCAAATCCGTGACTTTGTGCTCAGCAGTTCAACGGCGTAGTCATTGAGTTACCGCGCCGGGTGGGCTCCTACTTCTGTGGGCTGTAAAAATTGCACTAAACCGTCGAGCAGTGGGAGGCCCAGCTGACAAGCCCTAGCTGAAGACCAGCATCGTCTGGTGAGCATGGCCAAGCTATCTATCGGCTTAGGCCCACGGCATCCTGGACTAGCGACGCCGCCCACCTCGGACGATTTCTCCGTCAGCTCATTTCTGTTGTGTAACGCGCCTAAACACACGTGAGCAGAGATTCGCTCGATGACTGCGAGCAACACGTTGGCCTATGGTGAGAGGCAGCAGCGGGGTGCATGTACCAAAGTGAGCGTTCCGCGCAGCCGCTCTTTTCGCCACTTCAACTGTGCGCACCTCCAAAACTCAGCAAATCACGTGTCTTCCCACACCGGGCGCGCAGAAATACAGAACACGCCTTCTCTTCTTGCCCTTGCTTGCTCGCTTTCTGCGCACTTGCGGCAAATCACGTGATCCACACAGCGTGATCGCCGCGTATACGCATTCGGCGGGGCAGACTTGATCACGTGAAATGAGTGTGTGAGTGAGGGAGTGAGTGAACAAACTTTTATTGGGTCCAGCAAAATGCGATAAAACGCCCACCCGGCTGATCCCACGACGAGACCGACAGGTCTAGCCTGCCGGCCCCATCACGGGCGCGCTGGGCAGCCAGGATTTGGTCTTCAAAGACGGGACTTCGCAGGAACGCGTTACACTCTTCCTTGGTGAACTTCGAGCCCAACGACCTGCACTCCCAGAGCATGTGAGACAAAGTAGCAGCCTCACCACAGGCTGCGCAAGAACAATTCGGGTAAATAAATGTCAGGATATATGCTGTTAAGGGACGCAGGATTTGGGTAGGAGTTTGCAGGAGTCTGAGCGTGACCGCCTGCGGCCTGCTTAGCTTGGAATGAGGCGGCGGGAATACCCTTCTCTCCACGTAAAAGAATTTAGTAATTTAATTGTGCGTGATAAGAGCGTCCCTGTGTCCGTGGGGAGACTCGTCCGATCCGCGGGCAGGGCGGCCGGTAAAGCCACGCGCAGCCTCGTGAGCAGACTCGTTGAGGTTCAAAGGAACTCGCTCGATCGCCCCGACATGGGCAGGGAACCAAAGGATGGAGTGTGTGGAGCTGTCGCCGTGTTTCTGGAATGCCCTGATGGCCGCTTTTGAATCGCTATACAACCTGTCTCTCCGACCGTCTTGCATGGCGAGTGCAATGGCCACTAACTCGGCCACCTCGGGGTCCGTCGTCCGAAGCGAGGCACAGTTGATGACTTTGCCCAGCCTGTCCACGACGGAAACTGAATAAGCCTTGCCGTCACGGTACGCGGCGGCATCCACGAAGCTTGCTTCGATCTTGTCCTTGTGGATTTGCTTTAGTATCATCGACGCTCTTGCCTTGCGACGACCTGCGTTGTGCACGGGATGAACGTTGCGGGGCAATGGGGCGACGACGAGCTTCTCCCCTTTTTCTTTGGGTGTTGCTAGCCAAGTTCTTGGTGGGGGCGAGTCCGATCTCCTCAAGGATCTGGGTGCGCGGGAAGACGGCGCGCGGAAGCCAATAGCCCGAGGGTGCCTCGAGCAGTGCCTGTTAGGATAGCAGGCCTGTGCGCTCGATTTTGTTTGTGACATCATGCTGCTTGGGCCGAAATTTCCATCGCCAAGCCCGGCGTGACGAAAGCGGTGACGTCAAAACTTGCGAGCGTCCCCATTAGTTTCTATGGCAGTCGGGCAAGGTAGCATGTCGTCACGGATCGAAGTGCGTTGTGCTATTTGGGAGGCGTTGCCTCGAGGCACCCTAACCAGCCCTCTCGGCTCAACCTTGCATGATTGCCCTCGCACCTCCACCAGATCACGTGGCCTATAACGTGGGCCGAGCAGGCTAGGCGGGACCGCATGCGCCTAGCACGGCGGCGGCGCCGACGGCGAGTGCCCTCACAATTACTATCGCAATAAAAGCTCGGCACTAACCTGGGCGTAGTTGAGGAAGAAAAGCTGGTCGTGTGTGAGGTTGATGCCGGGCAACAGGGGCTCCTCACCATGTTGCTTGACCCACTTCTTATATGCCTGCGGATAAAAACAGGGGGGCCTTTGTCCCGTGTGTTCTCGTCTTTTCCCGTCGTATAGGCAACGAAAAGTACTGAATAGCCACACCTGGTACGTTACTGCATGCGTGAACGCACCGAGTTCACCAATTAACTGAGATGGTACCTTTTCTGTCTTCTACGTTTATTGTGCCTGGGCGGAATAATGTGAGTGAGTGAAGTTTATTCTGACGACATTGAAAATGTTTGCAACTGCTGTGTCGCCGGCTTCTCCGCCAACAATATTGTAACGGATGGGATGGGTTTATTTACAAAATGATAGCTGGTTAGCGTAGCGCAAGTGACAGGACGGTCATCCAAGGCCAACAGGCAGTGGACAGCTCCTCGCGCACTCCTCTACTTCCTCTTCCTTCGGCTGCGCCGTGCAACATGACAGTATTTTTTCAAATGAGCAAAGGATGATAACATGAGATGATATGAAAAAGAAGCAAACAAATGGTCTGGCAACAAAGCACATTTCGTAAACATGCTTAAACAACAACAGTCAATATAGAAAAGAAAAACAGCATACAAATCAATCTAAATCCACACAGGAGGCTGCGACAGAGTAATAATACACAGATATGCAAAGTGTTAATTCTTAGATACAGTGTCACTTTCAGTAAGGAAGGTTATTAAAGATTTCAGAGCTGATCACTGTATTGAGGCGGATCGAGTGGTAGTGCGTCGACGCGGAACGGTATAAGCCAGAGTCTTGCATATATTAGGCACTCATGACACCACTGCTCCAGGTGTAAGACATGAACACAAACATTGGGCATCGGGTGCGCGTCTCGTGGCCTACCACGTGTGCATCCAATTGTCGAGGCAGTTCATGCGGAAACAGAAAAGGACCTGATTTGCGCCACTCACCCTGTACGCCTGTTTGAGTCCTCCGTTGTCGGCGATGTTCTCTCCCTGAGTCATCTTGCCATTGATCTGCGATGCAGTCAGAAGGAGTGTCACAAAAGAGCGCATAATCTAAGCGCGCGCCGCGCGTCACTCAAGCCAGCAAGGAACAAGCTGGCCCCGCGCCAGCTTCGACAGAGGGAGAGAGCGCATACGCCACAGACAGCCGACGCTATCAACTGAGTCTAGAAGCTACAAGATACGCGAAGGCGACGGTAATGAGAGAGAGAGCGCGCGCGCCGAAACACCCTCTCACCCGGAGAGTCGAGAGAGAGAGCGAGTACTACAGCGTGAGCGTGCGCCTACGGATGAGTCACCACCCTCCTCGACGACGCTCCGACGGCCGCAGTCGAAGACGCGATTAATGACTAGAAGATTCCCAGCCTTTGTTCATGCTACGGGATCACGACTCCATAGGAAGGTTCGAGCAGCACCGGCGAAGGCAATAAAAGCGCCGTGCGGGAATCAGAAGGGGGATCAGACCGCGCCGGTGAAGAGATGTGACGTGAAGACTGAGCGTCTGCGGAAGAAGGGGATTCCGCGGCAAGCTAACTGACGAGTTCATCGAGCGTCTGCATTTCCGGAAGAAGTTCCTTCTTCGAGATTTGCCTCAAGCTACGCCGAGATCGTCCGGCTCAAGACCAGCACGGGCGAATACCATTGGACACTTTGTGTTCCTATTCATTCTCTACTTTACGTGTGGGACTCTTAGTGCTTGTCGTTAATTATTTTCCAGTGTTTTGTTAATACCCATCTGAGTTGTATTGGGATGTGTCTAGCCGAAGTGTGCACGTGTGTATGTAACTACCTTGTTTGAAGAGTATATTTTGTTGTGTTTTGACAACTCTGGGCTCTGACTCGGTCTTTGGACCACAACCGGCGTTCGCTGGCGCACCAGAGGGCCCCTAACTAATTGTCCTTGCTTTCGTGGGGTTGTTTTCGGAAGCTGATAAGTCGGCTTTGGAATTTGGCCCGGCGTTGGCGCCTCGTTGATGGGGTGTGTGATTTCCATTACTGAAATGTCTAGCATTGTAGCCGAAACTTAATGTTTTATCTTGGTTTCCTTAGCTATATTTGTTATCTTTGCCTTCCGTATCCAGGCATTGCGGTACTATATATAGGTTCATTGCCGAACACCCCGCTCATCTCACGGGTAACCTGGGGCCATAATAATAGGGTGGCCGTTGTAAAGCGCGGTAAATAAATTCAAGAAGTAGCTCTAAGGAGTTCGCACATGCTTTAGATGCACGTGTTGCGTGTCAGGGGAGCTACAGATGCAGAGTATATTACACAATATTCCGAAATAACCTGACGGGCGTAGGAGCGCTTACGTTGAGGTTGACGTCTTCGAGGACGTAGCTGGAATACTGGTCCACCATGCATTGGGCCCTCTCTCGGAACGTCTGCACAGTCTTGTTGTTCCACCAGGGCTGCAGGTTGCCGTCCTTGTCGAACTGCCGACCTACGCCATCGACGTGCGTACGCGCGAGTATTTAAATAAAAATTCGGGGAGGTATTTTGTTGACGTTTCACTAAATTATAGGGTATTACGTGCAAAATTACAATCCGATTATGAGGCACGCCTTAGCGGGGGACGTCGGATCAATTTCGACCACCTGGGGTTCTTTAGCCGCGTTGTGTAACGCACGGTATACGCGTGTGTTTTTGCATTCTGCCCCCATCGGAATGCCGCCGCCGCGGCTGCGATCGAAACCCACGCGAGCTCGTGCGAGATCAGCAATGAAACGCCACTGTGCCACCGCGGCGGGTTGTGGACGCTTACTTTTCTCGCTTGTCGTTTTAAATGGTCCGGATTAAGAAGGCGCTGATCGGGGCAGCATGTGCTATCTCCGGGATAGTCGGTGTAAGGTGCCTAGCCACAACTTTTTTTTTTCAGCCTCTTTCTGGCGGATTTGTTATTCTTCCGGTCAAATAAATTTTCCAAAAGTGTGAATTTCGTCTCCCGTACAACGAGACAAACACTATACACTAAAACAAGAGAATAAACGAAAGATTGAAACATGGGAAACGGAGAGCACGATTGTTTTCAGCATGGAAGCAAAGCGACAGTACACTTTATGAACGCTGTTTTCTGGACACGTGATGTTGTGTTGCCGAGCGCTTTCAAAAGACTTTCTCGACCGCCGGCCGACACGTCAGTAAAATGACGAGAAAAAAAAAAGGTTTTAGTTATTGTTACACGTATGAGTATTTTTTTTTCATAATATTTTCTCTGGGTTCAGTGTACACTCCTAATTCACTATATACACAATATCCGGACTCGCATACTTCACCTTACAATAGTGCCTCGTTTGTTACCTTTGTCGTCGAAGCCGTGAGTAATCTCGTGACCTATGACGACCCCTATGCCGCCGTAGTTGAGGGACCTGCGCAACAGATAATCAATGAATCAATCAGTCAATTTTATTCATGAGGAAAAGGCTGGCAACGGAGGAAATGACCAGAGGACATATTTTATAGTCAACTTATGGGTCGAGGACATAATTTAAATAACCCTACCCATTTCCCCAAACGCAGGACAAGGTATGTTGTAGCGTAACGAGGCTCTGGCCCCACTTAAAGGTCGCTATTACATTAAATGTATGCACATTATCAGGCGAACATGATGTGTGCGCTGTTTGAAGACTAGCAATTAGAGGAGCAGTAGGAGGAGGAGGAAAAAGAGAAATTAAGACAAGGAGCTTGGCCAGTGTAAAACCAGCCGGCTACTCTCTGCTGGGGTGAGTGGTATAGGGACTGAAATCTATGGAAGGGCACCTAAAATGAAATTTAAAAAAAAACGAAAGGGAAAAAAAAAGCGCGCACAGGATGTGATGCATCGCGCACAGAACAGTCCGTTATAAAGTCTGCATGTCGTCGGGAAGCGAAGCGACGCGTTTAAGAACCCCTGAGTTGAGTACGATCTGGGCAAGTGTCGGCCAGGATTCTCTCCTCCGAGAAGAGGCGATCGTCCAGTCCATCTAGCGCAGTAGGGAGTTTTTTTCACGCTGCTGTAGCGAGGGTACTCGCACAGGTGGTGCCTGACTGTCTCCTCGCAGCTGCAGTTGCCGCATGCAGTACTCTCGGCCATTACAATGCGGAATGACTCGGCTGTTTTATAACGGCCGTAATTATATCCCCCACCCTCACCACTGCCATGAAGAGACGTTTAACTACCCTGTGAGTACGCTAGGTGAAAGAGCAATGACGAAGCTGTGGTGTCGTCACGACCTGTGTGCTATATATAAACGCAGGCGCACAGCCCCAATGTATTACATTGATTCCCTCGCTCCTGTATTTAAGGCTGGCTTTCTACAGCCGATGTAAAATAACCGGTAAACTCGCAAGTCGTCGCACATCCAGGTGCAGTCTGAGCATTAGTAAAGCCTGAGTAGGATATACTGCGGGATGAAATGTTATTGGGATATATAGTTGGTGCTTACTTAACGACCTAATGTAGTGCACGGCCATAACCACAAAGAAGACACAGATACGCGTCACAGGAGCTACTAACAACTTTATTAGAAAAGCAGCGATATGCTTTTGCCATCGCGTAGACGCACACGCAACAACGGACAGACTACAGAGGACGCCTATCAAAGCCAGCAAGATCATATGAAAGATTTAAAGAAACTGTGATTAGCTTTTACAATACAACGAAGGCTTGACTCACATATGCAATAATTTTATTTTATTATATGTAAAATGCTTGGAGCAGTTCATGGGTCGTTTTGTCCTTGTTTCTGCCCAGGACCTCATGAAATCACGGCAAACAAGAGCGGCTGACGTATGTATTCGTGTCTTCTTTGTAGTTGTGCCCATGCGCTACGTTACGTCATTAACTGAGCAGAATGATTACAAGAAACGCGTGGTTAGCATTGAAGCTGCTATTCTATTGGGCTTTAAAGGAACCGATACATAATTAGCGGAAGCAAATTTTTCGTTGAAATTACTTTATACACAAAAGTAGTAACAGTTGCGCCGTTTTAATAAAACCCACATGCTTTGCACCACACCATATTACACGGGTAAAGAAACTCATTAACTGCACTTTGTTGTTCGCTGGCACAAGCGGCCTATATCCCGTCTGCCTAAAGGCTTCTCCAGAGCAGCCGTTGATTAGCTAAACAGGAGAACAAGCTTACATTTACGAGTTTTACGCATCAAAACAAGCACATCTTCCAGGCATCGTAGCCTTTGGAACCGCTGGACAGTCATTATATTTCATACTGCACACGCTTTCGCATATACCTTTATGGCGAGCAGTGTAGGTTGCCTAGGAAGGGCCCATATAAGTTAGTGATGATACGAACACTTCTGAACATCATAGTGAAATCGGGCCTCATTGGTGTGTCAGTGATGTAGCGCCTGCTGTGACTGTGGCCTAATGATCCGTATAAGTTCAAGAACTTGCGCAGTAAGGCTTTTCGGCACGTGACGCCTGCAAGTAAACGCAGTGCCCTATCCTTGCTTGCTCTTATGCGACTCAACGCTGCGCTTTTCTTGGCTCTTCGGCGTTAATGGCCAAAAGAAAGAGCGGGACTCACTTGGGGAAATGGTGGCTGTAGAAGAGAGGCTGAAGAATGCCGGCCGGGAAGACGATGTCGTTCTTGTTTGGGTTGTAAAATGCGTTCACTACGGCTGGTTCCGTAGTCCATCTGCAAATAGGGAGGAAGCAGAACTGCGCTTACGATGGCGTGTCTAAACCAACGCCTCGAAAGAACCGTCGTCGCGGGTCGTTTGGTTCCGATGCATTACGATGCGGGAAAAGGAAGTCTTGTCGTTCCGTGCGTCTCAAGTTGGATGAAATGAGGAAAAATTCTACAAAAATGTGTACTGTGCGAGACCTCCGTGAATATTTTGGCTTAACCTCGGGCAAGATGTCATCATTTTATGGCTGAAAGAAACTCTGAATTTAGTCGAAACCTATATCACTTCTTTGGAATAGGTATGCGTGCCGTAAGTTACTCCGTGTGCGCGTTTATCAGAGAACAGCACCAACACACCTTGATCAGGTCATTCCCGCACCTTACGACGGCACTGGTGCTCGCGCAAGAAAGCCTGCTGCGTTCATTTGACGGTTTCTAAAAGTGTCAATAATTATAACGGTATTGTAGGCACATTTCGTAAGAAAGAGCGCATTAACTGAACTAGAATGTTTGCACTACGTTGTCGTCAGTTGCATTTTTGGTGTGAGTTGAGAGTCATCAGAGAGAATTCAACAGTTTCGCAGCTCTGCGATAGAGAAATGTTTGCATAGGAGCGGTCAAACGGTTGCGGTGCATCGTCATAACCGCGTAGTGCTGCCCTCTGTCACCGCGTCAAAAACAGGTCGTTGCGTTCATATAAACGCGTGTAGGTTGATCTAGAGGTGGGGTCAACCAGCGTGGCACAGGGCTGGCTGACCTGATGCACATTTAAGCCGCGGGCCGATCGAGTCGGGTCACTGGCGGAAGAGACATAACGCTTTTTCGAAGTAGGGCTGTTGCCACTGAGAGGGCAGCAGTGCGTCGCGGTGTTGCGAACCATTACCTTGCCCTTGCACTGCGGATCTCGACTCGAGGTGGCACTAGTGGCTACAAATACTTATCTCGATAAAAACCGAATCGTGTAAACGAGGACGCCGATGCGTCAAAAGGATATCTTGCCGGAGCCACCTGCTGCTGCGTACACCCGCACCTATCGCGTCCGCGCATGCGTGGTTTGTGTGTCCTCCGGGTCCTTTGCTCGTTCTCGTCTGTTTGTATCCGTCTCCATTGCTACTTGCTGTCCTTGACTCCCACCCACTCCCGCTCCCACCCTGTGCGCTGAGGCATGCGCGGAAAGCAAAACACAGCGTAATATGTGGTTCTCTCATCAGAGCTGCTCACTTCTCTTTGTTGACGGGCTGTCGTAGCTTGAGCTGGTTGCGGGTGGCCTCGAACTGCAGGATGTTGAACACGTTGTCCAGGTACAGGTCTTCGTGCACCACCAACTGCGATAGCCCATCAAAACCGCTATCAATGCCTCGTGACGGGGGCGCTCGGGCGAACGAACACCGCCACGCGCTGTCTGGCAGAGATGGACTCAAGTGACCCTTCATAGCCGAGTTGCGCCCCGAAAAGTAGCAAGATGACGAGGGCAGCTAGTTTGAAATTCACCGCGAATGATTTATGAGGACCGACAAGAAACGACCACAGGGCAACCGATTATCCCGGGGCGGTCACTGTGTTATTGCGCGTCGCCGCCCTTTAAAGTACTTTTCAAAGACAAGTTCGCGCATGCGTCCTGAATAAGCGGATTGATTTGGCACGACGTTGTGGTCAAATTTGCATATTCCATGGTATTGCCCAATAAGGAATGTCTCGTTCACCCTGAGGGTCATTTTCGCCTATCTCGTGATCTTTAAATAAATAGAGAAGGAGTGAACGAGCATGACATGCCTAGGTTGTGAGCGCCGATAGTGCGATCCAAATGATGGCAACCCAGGGCAATGAAGCTGCAACTCAACGGCAGCATGGTAACAACTGGAAGCAGCTAAGCGCTGCCTCGCAAGAAGGAGAAATGAATTAGATTACTGACGTTACAAAGCAGTTCACATAACAGCTGCAATCAGTAATCCTCACTGACTGCTGCAGTGCTTATAGAGAGCGTAAGCGTAAGTAAGCGTAACAAACGCGGCTCACCGAGTCATATTCCTTTGACAGCTCGTACGGGTTGGTGAGAAGTTCCGGGTAGCCAATCCTTTCATTCATAGCGTTGGCCTGTGGGCATACAAAGAGAAGGAAGCAGATGCTTTATAGCGGTCACGTGACACTGCCGTTGAGAGCAATACGTTTCGCGCTTCGTGTGTGTCGCATGCTTCGCGACCAGCAAGACGATGGTAGGGCGTACAGGGTGTGAGTGTCAGGTTTTTAGTAAAACTCAGTTATTTGCTGCCTCAGCTCCTTGCTGAAAAAACGAGGTTGCGATAATTTTTTTTAATTGCAGTCATCATTTTTTAATTACATTTCAGAACTGTCAGTTGATTGGCATCTATGTGGAACCTGTCTTTGATAGCTTGTGGCAGAGAGCAAAGCAAAACTGAGGTGTGGTTCTAGCACCTGGTAATGAAAAAAAGACAAGAGGCTATGAACAATCGTGTAAATGTTTCGGAACATTTACTTACGATGTGTAGAAGGAAACATGATTGTAGCGGTAATGAGACGTTGCACAGAATGACGAGGCTCTGTAATCACGGATCGGAACCAGCTAACGAACTTGTACATTTTTAAACTGCACGGCAGGAGGGAGTTTGTCTCATAGAAGCGCTCATAGAATACTTGGGAGCAATGCTGACCCCAAATACGTGACGTATGCAGGCACCAACAAGGTACCAGCAATTTACAACCCTTCTAAAATATACATTTTTGGCAAACAGCTCGACGGTTGAACATATCAGCTAGCTTTTGCAGAAGAAAAAAAAAATACCTCGGCTGAAAGGACGCTCTAGGTTTACTTACATCGAATGTAGTGTACTTATATATTCATTGTTGGCCTGGTATAAAAACTTTAATTTTGCCGACAGGTGGCACATCTTCGTTCTGCGTCAACGTATAAGGAAGGCGACTCGTGTCGCGTTGTACTGCAGCATATAGCACAAAGATAGCATGACGTACTTTCTCTTCGGCGACCTTGCGTGTCTCGGTGTCCATCCAGTCGTTCTCCTTGAGCAGCTCGTTGAAAGCCTCGCGAATGTTGTGTATCATCTCCAGCGCCTGCACACCACAGGCATGAAACCGATACAGCGACGTTCAACTTTTCCGTGCATCAGCTATTGTCTCGAAACTGCACTCGCAGACGCGAAATATTTTGCCACGATGGCAAATCAGTTTTGCGTGAAGCCCGCAAGGTGGAGGAACGTTCACTTTCCTTTTCGGAATTCTTGCGGAAATGAACCGTTCACCGCCGCTTTAATATCAAAGAGTGAAATAGATCGCGAGAAGAAATAAGGCACTAAATAGTCTTAAGGAAATTTTGGAGACTATTGAAGTGCAGGACTTAAGTGCATACAGGAGCAGCTAAGCAATATCTTTGACAAACTGAAATTTTGTACAAACACAAGTTGAGCCTTAGCAGTACTGCGAATAGTGAAAGCTAAGGAATCTCTCCCAATAACATGAAATTACGCCACGGAGCGCTCTGTGAAGGTTTCGCACAATGTTCATTTACTTTCACCAACGTTTGCTTACTCACATTAGAGCATATTTATTCATAAGCACGTTCGATTACATCTACCATAGTTAAGGTCATGTAAACTTTATATGTACCCCATTTACAAGGCTGCATGTTTAAGCTATGTTGTTAGTCTATTTAAATGTGTGTACGAACACTGAACCACCAGGAGCAAATGTCTGACGCCAGAGACTGCTGAGGAAGGAAGGAAGGGGCGTACGGTCTCCTTGCTGTGCGGGTCGAAGTTGTCGCGTATGAAAAGCGCGCCGACGGCCATGCCCATCTTCTTGTTGGCGAGTTCAACGCAGTGGTTCCAGCGCACCTTGTCCGCCGACACACCCAGCATCACCTTGCGGAACGCGTTTCGCTTGTGCGCGTACTCGCCGTCCAGGTAGGCCAGCAGGTAGTTCACCAGGCGCCACACGCCGAAGTTGTGCAGCGTCCTGCGACAGCGCACGCACTCTCCGTCACTAGTTTTCCAGCACAGCTGTGGTTGCACTTTGTCAACGGCTGAAATGCTATTCGTCGTGACGATTATTTTATTCTGTGGTATCAAGTTGCATCACCTTGAGGAGGTAGTGTTGTTGCTGCGAACTCCACTGGGACACGGGCAGAGAAAGGCAAGTGCCGTAATAATTCACGGTAACATGGAACCAAACTAGCCCGCTATCAAGCCTTGATAAAGCCTGCTTTCGGACCAACGTGCCTTCTTGTCAGGTGTAAGTAAGTCCACCGGTGCGAAGTTGCTCCTGTCAGAGTTTATCGGTGAGGTTCTGAACGTTGCAAAGATAACATTAACTGTTTATGATATGAGCATCCCCTCGGAATAAGAGGGGGGCGTATTGTTAATTTTAACCTTTCTGGTGCATACATACATTTAAATGCTTTTAAACACCAAACTACCTTTTTCATTACAGAAAGTTAGCTTCAATACATGTTTATTTTCTTTCTTTGCGCCTTCCTAATTTCTTCTCGTATACCTAGTGCATACAATTGGCAACTTAGTGTCGAGAATTCGTACTAAATCGCGAAGCATAAGTTACCTTCGGAAGGCAATCTGCTAGACTGTCATAGATGGGCTGTGACGCTGCCAGTACTCGGGTGCAACCAAGCAACTTTAGTACGGATCAAATAGCAATGCATCACTGGGCAGTGGTCAGACAAACTGGGAACAGCGCGCACCGTTTGTCGGTGTCGACCAGGATCTGGCCGACCTGCTGCAGGTAAGGCACCGAGTAGACCACCAGCGGCTCGTCCGGGGTCACCTCCACGGGAAGGAACACCGACAGGTACTCGGTCCAGTTGAACTGCCGCACGTCGATCGCAGCAGGAAAGGAAGGGTCGGAATAAGTGCCAGAGCAGGAAACCACCGTGAGCACGCGGACAAGCTTTGCGAGGGGCTGTAGTTTAGTCGCTTTGCGCCGGGGCTAAGAGGGACCGCATGCAGCAACAGATATGGCTCCGGAGATGCGCTGCAGATAAGGCTTTTCTCCACGTGAAATGATGGTGCTGTGCTCAGTGAACGCACTTGTGACACTGCGTGAGCGTTTCTTTTTCTGTTTAGTATGCATCTATAAGCTATGTACAGTGGAGGAGAAAATGATGCGAATCATTTAAGGGGGAGAAGGTGTTTTATTACATCCGCTTGGATACGTTCATCGTCTGTTACTATTTATTTATTTATTTGACAAGACTGCCAATCCCCAAGGGACCACAGCAGACGGGCACATACCGCAGACTTTTACTATTAAGAGTATTACAAAGTAAAATTAAGTAATTACAATACAATGTAATTAAGATAACAATTACAATGAGCTACAAACTAAAATCAAGGGCGATTACAATTACGATTAGTATAAACTGCTAGAATACAAAACGACACTGATTTAACTGGGCTAAAAATATCATTTGCCATGAGGAGGACAAAAAATACAAGTGCACATAACACTTAACATAACACATAACATAAGGAATAAGTGCGCACATAACAGAGTAATCGAATAGTAGAGTGGCAAAAGAAAACAACATACTGCAGCACTTTTATTTAGCGAGAGCAAAAAATTAAAGAACGACAGATCGGTTAGAGTTATGTCCAACGTGGTGAAAATATTTTAAAAATAAATTGAAATGAGAAGTATCCAGACCTCAAACCTGGGGATTCGCTTTGGTAGCATGCAAAGGACATTACTCGCAATATTATTGCCTGGTTAAGTGAGTGCAAAATATGAATAGGTCAAGACTGTCTACGTCTTGATCACGTATACGGAGTGTTGACCTCATGAATATGTACGCTTACCCCACTTCGCAGGTGAAAAAAAAATCGTTTAGCTGCACATGCTTGCAGCGCAAATTAATATTTGGAAAAAAATATGAAGATCTACGCATGCCCCTACCACAGGCACCATTCCAGACAAAGCCCGCAGCGTCATCTTGTTGTAGATGGAACCTGTGTCGTGCCGGTCCGCTTCGGGCACAGAGATCTGAAAAAGAGAGAGATAGAACAGGCATTAGGTTGTGCGATATATGATATCAGAGAGCCGTAGGCAAATGGTGTGTGGGGTGGGGAGGGAAGGGGGGGGGGGAGGTTTGCTAAGTTTCTTATGGTAGTCTGTGAAAAAAAAAAAGTGCGCTTCATTCCCGCTATACCGTGCGATGACAGGAAAGGCGAGTGCTCTCTACCTTGGCGCTTTTTTTCTTTCTTTTTATTGCGATAGCAATTATATGGACACTTCAACCGGATTTCTGCCGCCGCCATCGCCGTCGCCGTGAGGTTCCGTATAGATTCCAAGTGCGATAAAATCGTCGCCGCGCGCCGTAGGCGCGAGCGAAAGCGCGCGGGGGACGCGCGCGCTATCATGGAGAGCGAACGCACGGCCGAAAGCAAACGCGACCGTCGCGCGAAAGGAGTGGGGGTATGGGAGGGAGGGAGGCGGGCGACGCTGTGCTCCGGCACCAAAGGTGTATCTTGCAATCGGGCGTAAGGGGAGCTTGCCACTCAATCTCCCACGCGAAAGCAAGAAAGTGCGAAGGCAGCGCGGGAGGGAGGGTTGGGGGCACTACATGCAATGCGCTACAGGTCATCGTAGCGAACGCAGGGAACCGATGTTTCGACGTTGCTATCGGCTGAGTGTTCGTACCGGAAACGAGAATGTCAAGGCTCGATTTGTTTCCTTTTTCTTTTCATTTTAAAGGTAAAGCTTTTTTTGCCTCCTATTCCATGGTTCCGCCTAGGTCGGTCGCTGGTCGTGCTCTCGCTGAGTACATCCCTATACTCACTCTTAAAGAAAAGAAACGCACCCGGCTGCAGGATGCCTCCAAGCGCCGCAACCCGATACCTTAACCATGAGGCCACAAGCGCTTTTCTTTTTTCTTTTCTCTATTGGCTGTACAACTTCAGTGCAATACATCCGCAATTACAGCAATATTCGACTGGCTCTCTCGCACGTGTACTTCTCTCGTGCCAACACAAACGAGTGAGAAGCGGTTTATTGGCGGTGTCCTTCAAGGACGCTATACGAGTTCCAAGAACGGCGAGGCAGCGTGGAGCACCGTCTCCAAAGACACCAGCGACCAACAGCGCGAGCAGAGCGGGCAGAGCGTTGGCGATGCCGCTGGACGGAGGCACGTCTTCTTCACTTGAGTTCTTTCAGGTGGTCGCCACGTGTTGATTATGATAATGATCTCCATACTGTATGACCAATAACGAGGAATTGGCCAAGAAGCTTGTCCACGCGTTGATTATGATGAAGATTTCCATACAATGACGCATACCAACGACGCGGGGGGACCAAGAAGCGGGCGATACAATAGCACATATCCACAACGGCCCAATAAGTGGCTGGTACATTTCAAATAAATAGGAAATATGCAATAAGCCAATGTAAGATTTGTAACATTGCGCAGCAAGGGTGCGCGAGAGGAGATGCTATAGTTTCCTTTACGTCAAAAACGAAGCAGTGAAATGAAAAAAAAAATGTCACAGTTTCGCCCTAAGGGCGAAGCAATGAATGCGATAGCAACACAGCAATTTCATACGAAGTAAGGTGAGCGGCTTTGGTAGCAATATGAATTGTAGTAAACATGAGCTGATTAAGTAAGCAGGTGTGCTACGGCGTAAGTAGACCGACATTAAGAGACTCGATGACAATTTCACTTCTCTTCTGTCGTCGTAATGGGGAGGCCGCGTTTACGGGGGTATGCGCCATTGCTTAAGGGGGTATGAACCCATTAGTGGTGCATCACTGCATGCTTCGCACCTCTCCAGGTTTCACGTTATAGTGGAGGTGCATTTCGCTCAATGGATCATTCGAGCACCGAGTTTTTTTTTTTTTTTGTTCAAACGATTTCGTCATTCTTGTGGTAACTCTATCCGTTATCAAATGTACAAAAACACTTCGACTACACCCGCTATATCGTCGTACACAAAAACAAACCCAGAGAAGTATACGAAGTATCACCTACAAAAACTGAAGGATTTAGTAAAGCGGTCTTTTCTGCAGAAGGGCTCTTACTGTGGAGAAGCAAGATCAAACACATTGTGCGATTTTTCCTTTACAAAAAATTGCCACAAGACTCATTGTAAAAAGGACAGCGGCTTAAATACTGTGCACACTTTCAAGACCAATCACTTTAATCCATCCACCATCTTATTCAGTTCTAATTCCCAAGAACGTGGCATGAGCATTGTGGGAGCGTTCTGAAAATGGTGCCTGGGTGACCGATTTTAGGGGTCCGTAAGACCAGGCGGCCAGCGCGAAGCAGGCATAAATACGTGATCGGGTCTTGTTGCGCAACCCGCCGTGGTGGCGGCATTGGTGTTGCACTGCTAAGCCCGAGGTCGCGGGATCAAGTATTGGCCGCATGTCGATGGGGGCCAAATGCAAGAACGCCCGTGTCCCGCGCATTGGGAGCACGTTAAAGGTGGTCCAAATTAATCCACAGTCTCCCACCACGGCGTAATCCAATCGTGGTTTTGGCACGTAAAACCCCAGAATTCAATTCAATATAACTATCGTTGCGTAGACGCGGCTGTTAGCACGACAACTGCGTTATGCAGAGGGGGCCAATAATGAAGCTAGATCACTGTGGTATACAGAAATAAAGGTATGCGTCACAATGCGATGTTACGGTAGTCTGAAGGCGTTTTAACCGCATGCATGGCCACAAGAATTTCTGAGGCAGCCTGAAGCACGCCAGTCAATGCATTGACGGTTTAGCTACCGTTTTAACGATGCGACGCTACGACGCGTTCAAAAAAGAAAGAAACAAGGAGAGAGAGAGAGAGAGAGAGAGAACGAACATAAAAAGAAAGAGAGATGGAAAACAAGAGTTTGACTTTTTTTTTTATGGACACCAATGAAAGGGGAGCGCATTCATGTGCGTAAGGCAATCAAGTGCATTGATCTGATAAGGGCTTTCGATCGGTTTGTATGGGGAAAAAGGTATCAGGAAAGCTTCAGGGAACGTGCCTTTCAATTATAATTTTGCCACGCATACATTGTTTTACTTTTTGCCAGTTGTAGCTTTGCCGATATTTTCATTGTCCTCATATGTTATTGATTTCGTGAAAAACGCGCTTGTTGTACCTGAAAGTTCGTAAACGCTGTCGCCAGTTCGACAGCAAGACAGGCGCGTCTAATCAGACTGTAGTCAGTGCCAACGATATTACTCTGAAATGTATACGGTGACGGAGGCATAAAAACCGGAACGACAGGATTAGCCGCCGACTGGGCTTCGGTCCACTATGTTTGTTGCTTAACCCATTAAGGACCAAGAAATATCTACCCGTTACATTTGGCAGATTTCTTGTGTGCGTTGGTATTTTCAGACTGTAAATACATTGTGAAAGTTTCATGAGTGCCGCTTTATTGTTTGAAACGCTACAATAGTGTACATTATAAAGTGCACTGGGCCTTTATGGGAGCAATACCTGATGTAGGTTACCAAATGGTAAATGCTATATTTTGGAGCTTCAAAAAAACAAAAAGGCTTACAGCGGCGAAGAGTCAAACAGACTTTGCGTAAGCCCTCGTAACCTTCTGGTAGCAAAATGAGCATTTTAGTGGGGAATATTGTTTGCTGGGAGGTGTTTTTACTATTCAAGTGTGTAGCATAATTTCACGGGGAAGGACTTTGGTGTTGCTTTCAGAGGCACGCGCGATGAAAATATATTATTGACGCAGACTTCCACGTGATATCTTACGATGAATGCAGGTTTTTAAGACTAAATCATTCAACCCCCATTTGGTTGAGTGGTAGCTGAAACATTCAACGGACTGGTGGCATCTCCTCCAATAACAGTCGGTTCTTGCATTTCAGCCCTGTTATATGATTTGGTCGGCAACATTTTTGTTAGAATTTTCGAACCTTTCAAGAGATGGGATCTTCGTCTGGTTCCTCAATGCGGGCTGCTCTACTTTTATTGCATAACTCATCTCAATTGGCACAGGAATATAGATCGTCTTTGTTGTTTTCTGTTTCCTCCCACCTATTTGCCAATTTGTAATAAAATCCTGCATAACTTATCTGCCGTTTTAAATAATGTTCATATGATATCCAAATGACTTTTTTTATTCATCTAAATGTAATGCAACACGGCTCGCTATTTTATTGACTGTGAAGATAAGAGCGTTGTCATCTTTCTCAGCAGCCAGAAAGGAACCAGGAGGAATAATAGCAATCTTGATGTAATCCTTAATATATTTTTACCTGCGATGGTCTCCGAAGTGTTTCTGGTCAGAAAAATATATTCAAAAAATAGTCAGAAAAAAATAATGGTAGAAAAGCCACCGTGTGTGCTTCGAGAACAAGCACACCCCTCTAGCATACACATAGGCCCAGTGTACTTTACAAAGTACACCTACATTCATTTTCTTTCGACGATATAAATATGTATTGTATATGGAACGTCATGCTTCAATCGTTTACTTCATTCTTTTCTAGAACTTCCACACAAACCTCAGCTTCGTGAAGCATATGATATGCTTGATAAAAAATAAAGAAGGTGCATGTACGGCAGCACCGGCTATGTTCAGCACTTCTCCAAGTTTGGCGATGAATCAAATACATCATGCAGCTGTAAAAAAAAAAAAAAAAAAAAAAAAAAAAAAAAAAAAAAAAAAAAAACTACAACGGGGTCGTCTTGGCAGGACTGTTATTAGCAAAATGGCCTACCAAGGAACACAGTATATTTATTCTTTAATTATTTACAAATTAAAATGGTACTGTACGTTTTAAAGTACGGTGGTCCCTAATGGGTTAAGTGCTGCGTTGCTTTCTGCGCACAAGTTCGATAAATAAAGAGATTATTTCACTCCCTATTAAAAAAGAAAGCAAAAAAAGGAAAGCTATACTGAGTATTTCTACGTCAACGCCGCCGCTGCGTAGTTTCTTCTAAAGTTTCTTCTAGTTGCACCATCGTCTCTTAGTCCTGCAGCTCTATTCCAGATGCCTCACATATAGGGACCGACCTCGCCTCGGCCCCTGGATATACAAAGGCTACTGGAACTGGTGGCTGTAATGACTCCGATGGACGAGTGAAACGCTCACGTTGGCCAGCTTGGTCTCCAGTGCGAGCACCTGTTCCATCTGGAGAAGCGCGTCCCTGGGTTGGGCGCCCAGCAGCTGCGCCACCTCGACCATGAGGCGGTGGTAGGCGCGTCGGTCCTTTTCGCTGCTCTCCTTCAGGTAGTACTCGCGGCTGGGAAGGCCGAACGCCAGCTGCTGGTCGATCTGCGCAAGCGCCGTTCGCAACCCATGTACTCCGTCCAGCCTCGACTACTCGTATGCGCTCGATTTACAGGTAAACAGGGACCGTGAAAAGCATATAGCTGAGATTTCATTGGAGTTGCTTCTTTTCAGACACACTGAATACAGTCGAACACCTCTATGAAGAAGGGTTTCGTATTTCTTTTTTTTTTATTTACACAATACTGCAGACCTCATTGGTCCAAGCAGGATGGGCAAAAATAAAACAGAATATACGGAACGCCAAGAAACAATACTGCAAGTCAATAAAATACAGGGTTGGTCACTAACAGCAGAGGGGCAGAATATGGAAAACATGAATAGGACACAATTTATGCAACGTTGGCAATGGCATTTACAAAATTTTCATTTTGAAACACATCTTCTGGTAATGAATTCCATTCCGTGATTGTTCGCGGGAAATATGAATATTTATATTGGTTTGCCCGAGCAAAGTAGGGGGCTAAGGTGAAATTATGTTTGTGGCGGGTTTTCCGTGTAACTGAGGGCGTGACGTAAGGGTCTGGAGAAATTCCAAATTTCCCATGAAGAAGTGAATGAAGAAAGCTTAATCGAGAAATTTTTCGTCTTATGTGGAGGGGCTGAATTTGGTTAGCTACCATTAGAGCAGATGAAGAGTCAGTACTTCGAAATTTGTTGTAGATGAAACGCACTGCACGTCTCTGCACAATTTCCAGTTCTGTAATGTCTTTTTTGCTATGTGGATCCCAGACTATTTCTGCATATTCGAGTTTTGGCCTGATGAGAGAAGCTTGTCTTTTCACGGCTCAACTCCTATCTTTCATATGTTTTGTCAACTCCCCTACAACGAGCAGACCTACAAAAAATTTGCTTGTACAAGGAAGAGATTCAGCCGCTCCCTATGGCTGATTTGTTGCTTTACAACGTAAGCTCGTAGGGACAGGCGCCACCATTGCACTCGGCATTATCTACGGAGGCCCTCCATTCTTAAAGAAGAAAAAAGAAAGCCCACTTGACCGAACGGCCGAAAACTTTGACCATGGTGTGTGTGTAAGTGTGTGATGATAACATCATAACATAGTAACAGCGTTAGCTGGCACATGCACTCAAAACAGCAACACTATAGCCGCAAAAAATCATAGTGTTCCCACTTAGAGGTGGCGATAAGTACACCGAGCTGTAAGAACTGCCCGTGGAAACCAACACCGTCGAACTCTGTGAACAACTAGCGCAAGCATATCGACAAAACCTGCTGCTGCAGAGATGCGTTCCGACACATCCGATTGGGAGTTGAAATGACATAGACTGCATCGAGTGCCTGCCATCACTTCCCTCCTCGGTCGACAGCAGTCGCGGATATATATTTACCGGGTGTTTCAGCGAACACTTTCACAAATTCTTAAAGGTGGCCTGTGGCAGATAGCAAAACTCTAGTTCACGAGCTGGTCTACTCGAAGAGGCGGACATTACTTGCATAAAAAATTGAAGTGCATAATCGACTAATTAGCAAAAATTCACTCGTTAGGTTTCTAACTAATTACCTTATGGCCCATATTGCAATTTACAAATTCTAGCCGTGGAGTTTGCAAGGCGGATCCACGTGGAACGAATTCTCAGGATTACACCAGTTTCAAGATATTAATTCCCGAACTTTGCGGGGAAATGCATTGGCGTTCCAGCTACTTTCTGAACAAAACGTCGTTTTATGCATGGAAGCACAAAAGTAACGAGAACGCCAATGCATTTCTCCGCAAAGTTCGGGAATTAATATCTCGAAACTGGTGTCATCCTGAGAATTCGTTCTACGTGGATCCACCTTGCGAACTTCACGGCTAGAATTCGTAAATTGCAATATGGGCCATAAGGTAATTAGTTAGAAACTTAGCGAGTGAATTTTTGCTAATTAGTCGTTTATGCATTTCACTTTTTTGTGCAAGTGATGTCCGCCTCTTCGAGTAGACCAGCTCGCGAACTAGAGTTGTGCTATCTGCCACAGGCGACCTTTAAAAATGTTTGAAAGTGTTCGCTGAAACACTCGGTATACTGTGACTCCTTTCACAAAGCATAACTTGAATTCGGGGTAAATAATGAATTTCGTTTACTGGACGTGCTTCGCCGGCGCTCTTGCGAGCGGTACGTACAGTGCGCGATCTTTCCAACGAAGCGATCTGTATAACAAGTAATTTCGGAGGTCCCAAGTGTTTCGTTATAAAGGCGTTCTGTATAGGTAAGTACACTACCTGCAGAAGCACCTTGCTGGCAACCATTCGCCTGAGAAACAAAATAGACAGATAGAAGATTAGAACACAACCTACCCGAGAGACAGTACAAACTTTAACGATAATTCAGAGATGTTAGCCTGCCTGATCGCCAGGCAAGCGCTGGGTGATAATTATGATATACACAGTAATCGCCATAAACACACAAACACCACATAAACTCAGAGGCACACACATACACAGTGTACCTATTCACAACGTTTTGTGGAGGCCTTAGAAACGTCAGCAGCGCTTTCGTATGGCGCGCAACGCGTAGGTGGTGCTTCTACAGGGACCTGCGGCTGCTCCATAAGGGAGTCTATACGCTGCAAGTGCAGCGTGGCTTTCAAACCACCACAGAAGTGTCATAAGAAGGGGAGCAAGCGGCTGGAGTTGTTAAAAAAATTGTTAACGCAAACGCAAAGGCAAATATTGCAACGTGTTTAAAAATTTTTTGGCTGTTGTTTTTACGATGAAACAAGCATCAAGTGCACAATGTCATGTGCGCGCTGCAGAAATCAGAGCTGAACGCCTAATGTAGGCCTAATGTAGAACTAAACATACATCAATTAAACAATTCGAGGAAAAGTTTTGGGAAGCAATCAAGCGCGTGCCAATTTAGTGCGCTGGAAGATAAGCAGCGGGGCAAGAGAAGAAGCCAAGAAATACGCAAGGGGCGCACGAAATGCAGACTGATACTTTCACAATGCATTCGCTTTCTAAAACAGAAGCAGAGTCTGTGACTCCGTATCGATGCCCCCAAAAAGGAAAAAAATATATCTTCGGCCGCACCTTCGCGTGCACATATCGCGCGTGTACAGGTGGATATCGGCAGCATTAAAGTGAGGCTGCACGATGGGTCCAGCGAAAGTGGGTACGGGAATCGGGCGAAAAGGGTGATTTCGAAGAGGCTGTCCCCTGAGTTGAGAGGCATTAAGAGAGAGTTATATGAAAAAGAGAAAAGGGAGCCTCGAATGGAGAAGGTGCCATTGAGACGGAAGTAAATGGCCCCGACGTTCTCCCTCCTTCACCTGCGATGGCGGAGCGAACGGCAGGCGAAGCGCGTAAATTCGCTCCGCGCTGACAGGTATACCGCGCGATAAGCTCACCGAGAGTGCTTTCTATAGTGCGGGCGAGGATGTTGCAAAAAGACGGAGGCCCACCAGTTCGAGGGACTGAGTGAGGGAGGCGAGCGGGTAGTTTATATACTGTAAGGGGGAAAGCGAGAGAAGATGAATACGATCTCTCCTTTATCTAGCTTTATTTATATTTTCCTATTTTGACGAGATGGCAGTGAGCACGCGTGCATGGGCTGCCGGGTGCTCGACGAGCTTCTTCTGCCTGTGTCGCCGAGATTACGCGAGAAGCCTCGAGTGCGTCGTCACTCGATTCCGAAATATATAGTGCCCGAACGACTTCGCAACCGAGCGCGCCAAAGGTTCTTCACGTCAGCTGCTGACGAGACGAACGCGACGCTGTTGGGAAGTGTAAGACGTGCGCATGGTTTCACATTTCAGCATCTCCACGAAGAATGCTAGGCTAGGATTCTATCATAAATCTGTCCTTCCTCTCCTTTTGTGAACTTGCTGGCGAAAATAGACAAATTGCGCTAGTGCAAGGCCGGAAACCTTGCAATGACAAACAGCGTGCACCACTTTTAAAGAGGAGAGCTTAATTTCTTTGGCTCCTTCACCCGTTTTCATAGTGATGGGACTTTCACTGCCGATGGAAAGGCGCTGATTCAGTTTCTGGACTGGGTGCCTGCTATCGCGTAGCGCCGACCACTGTGTGGAGTACGTGCGTCATGACGCTGATGCTTAGCAGCCAGCGTCATGATTTACATACGGACCGTCCTGTCGCGACGCTTACCTGTTCAACCATTCCCCGCGTCACTGCCTTCCCGAGCTACCGGTGTCGTGTTAGCAGGTGGGAAGGTGCGTAGCGCTGCATCAAAACACGTCAGATGTCTGTATCTACGACGAACCTTTCTTGCCTTACTTCAGATATGAAGTCTGCTGTTGCTTGCTTAAAAGCCAGTCCCATCCTTATCTGAGACGCTGCCCTGGGCGTAGCGTAGAAGCAATGCTGACATACACAGTATTACCATATATTCTAGACGAGACGACCGCAGCTGAAGCCAGAACCAAACGTTGACCATTCCAAAACTCCCACCAATGTGACGACTTTGGGGTCTTCAATCCCGCCGCTGCTACTAATATTACCGCGTTGGAGTCTTGAATTCAGCCGCTTTCCATCCAACGTTAATACGCGGGAGGTAACCAAGGAAGACTGGTCATAGGCGTCTAGAATCGAGGTTTAAATCGTAGAAGTTAGAAACGAGAGTGTCTAATAAATAGTGGGGCCGCTCATTATACAGGGTAATTATTTTTAAGTTTTATGGAATTTTTAAAAATCACCTGTACCAGGTAGGTCCTTTTTAAATTATTCGAAGAGGCAGACATTACTAGCACGAGAAATCGAAACACATGTTCAACTAATTATAAAGATTCACTAATTAACTTCTTTATTAATTACTTTACGGCACTTATTGCAATTTACAAATTGTTGTGGGCTTGCAAGACGTATCCACTTGAAATGAATCTCCAGGATGACACCAGTTTCGAGATATTACTTCCCTAAGTGTGGAACGAAATACATTGGCATTCCAGTTATTTTTGTCCTTCAATGCATAAAAGAGCGTTTTGTTAAAAAAGTAAGAGGAACAACAGTGCATTTTCATGGCAAGTTAGAGGCGGATATCTCCAAACTGGAGTCATTCTGGAAATTCATTCCAAGTGGATGCGCCTTACAAACTCACCAGATAAAAATCGTAAATTGCAATATGTGCTTGCAAAGTAATTAATTAAAAAATAAATAGTGTTTTTAGTTAATTAGTAGAATATGTGTATTGATTTCTCGTGCAAGTGATGTCCGCCTCTCTGAATAATCCAGCTCAAGGACTAGAATTATGTTATCTGCCCAACAGGCTATTTCTAAACATTCCTTAAGACTTAAAAATGATCACCCTGTATACGCATCGATGCCCCCGAAATGACCCTGGACAGGGAACTCACACTATTTTCGGAAGGCTTTTCCTTTTGGTTGCGCGTTCGACGGTCCACGCCAGTACCGCGGGATGCGACGTAGACTCGAAGGGCAGCCCAAGCCACCAATGTTGCAGGCGTGGCCCATTCTTTACTTCTTAAGTACTTAACAGAGTTCACCATGACAGTCGAAGCGATGAAAGCGCTTCATATTGCTGATGTCGTCATCGTCAAAAATCACCTGGCGATGGACGTACTCCGCTTAACTCCTCCCAAACGCGCATCACGCGCCACAGACGTTGTCGTCGTTCGGTCGGGTCGTAACAACGGCCTCGCAGTGTGGAGCTCGTCTTGATTCGAGTCGTACGGTGCTATTCTCGGTCTCGTGCTCCATTATCTGGGCTGAGCCTCACCTGTATGATGTTGACGGAGGAGTTCTTGTCGTCGGGTCCGACCCACTGCTCGACGACGACCCCTTGATCGAAGCGTCCGCGCAGGTCACCCAGCAGCCGCTCGACGCCCCACGGAGGCGCCGTCCAGTTGGGCTCGGTCACGGGCCACCCGCCCAGGCTACGGAGAACCACACGCAGAGGCTGGTCGCCAATCTCCTCGATCACGTCTGCGACACCACACGGGAAACACACCGCTTCACGTAAACAAACTGATTTGCCAGAAGGCGCGTATCTTATACTGTCATCATCCCTCCTCACACCAATCTTTTTCTCCTCCTTCCTATGAGAAGACTCAGGCCGACCTGTCTGCGTTTCCTCTAATAAATTATCTTGTCACTCCCTCTTTTGTGATCACTTGTTCGGGGCTCTCTAGTTTGCTTCCGACAGCAGTAACTCTAACACCGATGTGACGGTAGCTGAACATTTGCATTCTGCCCTCTCTCAAAAAGCTGCGCCGTTACTCAGCCTGCCCGACATAACTACGCAAACATTGCATTGTACGTACGGAATGTTCTGCAGAGAATGAAGGAACTCAAACTGGCACTTAGCATGTCAAATCAATACAGTACCTATCATTAGATAAACTGTGCAGGAGATGCTCGGAGTAATTTTCAATTTCAAAGAGCACCGTTTCTCCACAACGACTACGGCGATTTTTGTAAACAATATAAAGACACGTCAAGAGCGCAACATACTTTTTTTCGAGGCGAAAAACACCGATAAATCACGTCGGTTCTTCAGTGTAACGACTATAAAATATTTATTTCAGAAGAAAAGGCGGGGATGTAGGCTTCAGACAGAACTCGTCTAGCCTGCCGCTCGCCAGTCAATCCTCCACGGGGCAAGCAAAATGATTCAAGGCCGACATGAAATTTTGCTTGGTGCGTCTTATGACCTTTACTTCATTGGCTTTGAGTCGGTTGACAAGAACATTACACAAGAAAATATTCCGCAGTCACATGTGCACATTTCCGCTACTCTGGTCTGTACCACAGCTTGTAAAGATGACTTCTGCCAAATGCTTGCTGTCATGCAAAAAAGCGCTCTTTACAAAGCACGTAACGAAAAGAGTTTAGGCTCAGAGTTAATGATATTGCTGCCATTAACTAACACCTGAAAGCAGCACATGTCAGTTTCCTTACTGTATGCAACTTTTATTCAGCGGAAAAGTCGCGTTTAAGAATATCCAATGGCACAAGCGCTTACGTTGTCACACGGACATTAGTTGCTACGAATGATATAACTTCAGCGCTTCGCCCTAAGTCTGGTGGTTGTACCTTATGACAATTTTTACGCACAAAGCACGTGAATTCATAATTTATTGAACTATTTTTCTTTTTACATGTATCTCATTGCACGATGGATCTATTTGTACGTTCTTTGCGAAGTAAGAAAACCTCCACGGAAAATATTTTTTTCTTTTTTTTTGTTTACAGTAAGAGGCGCCGATGGGCAGCGTTGTATAATTGGTCATTAGCTATCATATTCTCCGCAATACCAAAAATGCATGGCGGAAACAGATATTATTATGTACAAATACGAAGAGTACATCTAAATGGTTATTCACTGATTAAATGTAGACTAATTGGCGCAGTTAAGTTGGCTGGCCAGCATATCGCACGTATATTCGGCAGAAAGTCCACATCGCCGTTTTCAACACAAGCTTGTGAAAAAGTGGTTCGACTTCAGCGTCCTAGCTAGTGCATTTCGGTTCGCGTGCAAAATGAATTCAACGGATATTTTCGCCTCCGCCGACCCCCCTCCCTCCGTCAAATAAAAAAAGTAACAAAATAATGTTACAGAGAGGAAAAAGAAAACAAAACCACATGACAACAAGAGTCGTTTCATGCCTTACTCAGTTTCATGCATGAGTTGTAAAGTGTCTTTGCCTTGATGGTGGCACTGTTGTCATACGGGTTCGGCGGCTCCTCGAGCAAATCTGCAGAGACAACGGGAAGCATTCTCTGTCAGCTGGAGACCGACGTGTTCCTGTTGAAGAAATCGCCAGTCTGTGATGCTTTACTGCAGCAAGCTGTCACGGCTTACCGAGTTACAATTGAAGGACCGCGTGACTGGTCAGCGTTGCCCAAGAAATGTTTAGCAAATGGGTGAACCACTGCGATGCCCCGCTTTCCCGTCAATGGAAAAAAAAAGAAAGAAAGACAGCCAGGAAGCAAAACCCGTCTAACATCGACACAAATTGTAAAAATTGCTGTCTTTACTTATCTGACAGTTTGAATAAAAGCCCTTTATAATAGATATAAACAAGACCGGTTTGAACATTCACTTAAGACGGCGCCATTATTGGAGGTCATGAAATCTGGAGAGATTGTCTACCGCATGTGCACTGAACTCTCAAGCGCAAAGGGACTAATAGGGGCTACTCTTCAGCACACAGTTCTTCAAGATAAAGCGAAAACGAATTCTTGGCGGCGTAAGAAACTTCGAAGAGTTTAACTGCGTCCTGAGTGTGTGCGTGACTGGCGCAAGAGTTCTTTCTCTGACGAGCCAACTTACAGTTTTCAGGGTGGTCTTTATTTTTGATAGAGTTTCCGGTCTTTTATTGTGATAGCAATTATACGAACAGTCGAGGCGCGCTCGAGTCGTCGGGCTATCCAGATATTGATGGCTCATGCACGGCTCATGAAAAGTTAAGGGGTCTCCAAAGTCGCGCAGTGCGTTTGGCCCCGGCTTGTACATGTTTCAGAAAAAGAAAGTTACCGATTACAATTACAATTAGTTCATTCTCAAATGTGGTTGTTTACCGTGACCAATTACTGCCCCACGAAAGTAATTAAACAACGACACAAAAGTAATTTGTCACATTTGCGTTGCTTTCCTCCTAACATTTATTAACATTGCACAATTACAGTACGGCGAGCTACCTGGCTTTTTCTGTGCGTCTTTTGCAGCATTTCACACGTTATATTCACTAACAATTGGCTTTTCGAAATATTTGGCTGGCATCTTCCCTCACTTGTTTTTTTTTTTTTTTTTTTTGAGGACGTCAGCATTCACTCTGAATACCGTCTCGATAAGTGCGCTGGAGGGAACCGCGGTGTTGTAACAAGGTTGTGGTTACTCAACTTCAGTCAATAGTCAAAATAAGAACTCCTGTGACCTTTATGTGCGTCTGAAAGTTAAAATTGGTCACCCCTGAACAGCAAATGAACTGCTGCGGCCGGCACATTGTTTTCATCTTTTGCGTCCTGATGATCCGAGTTGAGGCCCAGGAGTCTTCGCGCCACGTGCTTCCATGACGCAACGTACTTGGGGAAAAGACAGCGCCCAGAGGCCAGGAAGCGTTTGCGACCCTTTCACCAACGTCACAAACGTCGACGCATGGACGGGAAAATTAGCGAACAAATGTGGGGAAGTATCTAATGACAACATAAGAATAAAAGTCTAAACTCACTGACCGTGAGCGTTCTGACGTGCAGGCACTCGTGCCGCACGGATACGCGACGCCACCACGAGCTGCAGAATGCGGCGCAAGTACTGAGCACTCGGGTTTGCCTGTACGAACATGCGCATCCGCGAGACTGCTGCGTTGAACGACCGCTGGCGTTCGACTGTAAGTTTCCGGCGAATTCGAGTGCTCAAAGTTGCGTCTCTTGTTACAGCTAGGTCGTCCCGTCAGTAAAGTAATTGCTTACAGCAATTGATTACAGAAAAAGCACGATCGAATTACACTGAGCCTTACCCAGTGAAAAAGTAATCGATCAATTACAAAACTGCCAAAAAATATATAATTGAATACAAGTAATTAATTACATTTGTTACGTGCAAGTCTAGTTTGGCTGCATAAACGCCGAAACCAAGTGCACATGCACCGTCACGCTCTGCCCGGGTAGCGTTCTTATTTCCGCTGCTGGCATGAGCGCTGTGCGCATGTCACACCGTGGTGCACACACTGGTCTGAGGGGTGGGTCCAGCAAAGTCGATCTAAGTGGGCTCTGACAAACGCCGCATCGGTGTCATCTCGTCCATGCACAACCAACGTACGACGTCTGTGACGTCACTGCCCGTGTTCCTCATCGTGCCAGGGCGCTATTTCTGGTGCGCAGCTGCAGTTGGCTCACGTGCTGCGTCGAGCCACGTCGCCTCCGCGTATTGTGAGAACACCGTGTGAGGCGCTCAGTCGCAACCTTACTATCGCTTCCAATGATTCAGGGCGAAACTGCCAATTTCTTGCCTCCACGTCGTAACGACATTGCTTTGAGTGCAGAGAGGCGTCTTCGATATCTTTGGGCCCACTAAAGCAAAGGCGAGCTTAACGTCGTTCTGATGGTCCTTTTTCGTGCGACGTAGACGAAATGTTCACGTTTCGGTTTTTAAGAAATATGGAAAAAAGAAAAGGGTAGAGAAGCTAAGGTGCAGTTTGTGTTGTTTTTTCACTATTTACCAGGACGTGTACGAACTGTGGATATAGACTTACCGAACATGCGAACAGTTAACCATCTCATATTTTCGCACACATATTACGATGTATGCTTCCAGTACATAATTGAAGGCGCCCATCATAAAGGCTACGTTTTTCTACCTGAGTTATGGAGGCTATATTTTTCTTCACTAAATTTCTGACGCGAAATTTTTTGGGGCTCTCTGAGGAATCTGTGCTTCGTTTCGTTCTTCAAGAAATTCCGCGCTCCGTACGCTCGATCTGTAGCGCCGACGGACGCGTAGTGCAGTCTTCGACAGCTATGGTCAAGTGCGTGGTGGCGTGCTTATTTCTCACAAACACTCAAGTTTGCCACGTCTCGAAAGGCAAGAACCAACGGAATGCAAGACACGCGCGGGAGGGGGAGAGAGAGAGACGCGGTGGGACCTTTGAGTATGATCTGCAGCTCGTCGGAGAGCACCTCGAAGGTGGAGATGCTGGGCCTGTCCTCTGGAATCTGGTGCCGCTTGTTCCACGAGCCGCACGCGTACTGGAAGAAGTCTGAGCACGGGTCCGCGCTCTGGTCCATGCCGTTCAGCAGGGACGACGCTGCGATGGAAAGGGTGAAGGCAGATTAGAGAGAGAGGGAGAACACGGAGGAAGCTTTGTACCTCGGGGGCCAACTCCGATGCCTGCTACACTACAGTACGCGTAAAAACGCAGGAATGGTCTCGGAAGACATCCGCTGGGACGATATGAATGAGCTTTGCTGCATTTGAGAGAGGAAGTTATAAGAAAAGACAAATTCGATTTAGGACCTCGTGCTTTTTACAAACATTGCTCTCTCTCTTGCCGAAAATCGATGCTTAAAAAATTGAAGTGCGCTGCGCCAAAATAAGAAATCGAATTTCTGGAGATTGCGTCTGTTAGAACAATAAAAGCGTACAAATTTGATATACGAGTTTACTTGACATTGTTAAGATGTTTACGAGAATTTTACAAAAGCCCTACTCGCAATAAATTGGTGCTATACTTAAGAGCGGCGTTTAATACATCAGCGCTGTCCACTTTTTATGCCTTAATAGGTGAAGTTTACAAAATTATGATATCGCTATTTATTACTCAAATTGGGCAAAACGGGCAAATCGTTTTGCCAATTTGTCCGTTAAAATTCAATTAGAAATCTAGAGGTATCGCTTTCCCTTAACCGGGAAACTGGCTTTTTGTTGGCCACCTTATTAATACATAGATGAAGGGGGAGGAGGCAGTAGAAAGGGAGGAAGCGTTTCTTGAACACATGCGTACACAAGGAAAACGTCATGTGGTAAAAGGTGATCGTGCAGAGGATCCGGCACTTGGCGCCAATACGTTTGATAAACGACCGACCGACCGACCGACCGACCGACCGACCGACCGACCGACCGACCGACCGACCGACCGACCGACCGACCGACCGACCGACCGACCGACCGACCGACCGACTGAGAGACAGCCTAAGTTCGCCGAGCTTTATGTTGTGCAGTGAAGTTGAAGTTTATTCATATGCAAAACATAGGTACATATATGTAATATACAGACGAGGGTCCCAAAGAATTAATACGAGAACCCCTTGTGCAAGTGCGAGGTTCGGTGCGTAAACAGGGAGCGCGGAGGAACTAGCCTGTACTACACTCTGAGTATGCGCTATTCACAAATATAATGTAGGTGGCAGCAGAGGAATACAGTTTTCTCACTGGACTGCATTTCTTTACGTTTTGTTCGAAAGGTACAGCTTGTGTCATGCCAGGTAACTTCAAGGGAGCGAAATTATTTAGCAAGCGCCCATCTCCGACTTACTTCAGATGTCTTCGTGCTTAGTCCGTGGTACGTATGCGACAATGGTCGCAATATGGGTTGAAAGACAGCCAAGTCTGGTAGCGCTCGTGCGTTGCAGTGTGCAGCCATGATATGCTGGCCGTCGTGTCGAAAATGGGTGTGGGTTCGGCTCTCTCAGGGGACAATTTGTTTTTTCATTGATACGCTGATGTTTTCTCATGTGCGAAGTGCAAGAGGAACCAACATTTATTTATTCTACGTTTGTGACGCCTAAGTTAAGCTTAACCGGTTTTCACAGTGTTAGAATAAAGGCAACACTTACAGCTTCTGCTGCAGTATTCTTCAATATTTTACGTAAAAATTACGAGTTGTATAGCAAATCGCTGCAGCTCAGAGCTGTCGCGGTGCCTTTTCCCGTATCGTTGGGCGTCATGGGAGCATGCTCGCACACGCTTATTATGGGACACCATCCGAGCGTTTTCATCGAAGAACGGTAAACGCAGACTGCAAACGTTCCGCGCACGAAAATCCTCTTCTCGCTCTCTTTACGCTCCGAGTGATTTCAATAGTCTGTCAACGGTTGGCCCAGAGAAAGGTGGCCGCCGATGTCCAAGCAGTGCGCATTCAACTCGGTCCGAGCCGGCGCCGGTGAGGCGTGACGCGGGACACGCCACGGAATTTCGCAAGAGAAGTCGGATAGGCTCTGCCTGCAATGCTTGCTTTTCGCTTGTTTGGTTGGGGCAATACGCAGGGGCAGAAATGTGCGAGGGAAGGGGCGTCGGCGAGAGAGAAAGGAAGCCTCGAAAAGAGAGCTTCCAATTGGATTAGCGAGAAAGGAAGAGCGAGAGGGGAGTGGCTGATAAATGTTGTTGTTTATTATTATTTTTTTTCATTTGCTTTTATTTATTCATTCATTTGGTAGTTTCTGTTGCTCTTGTTTTTTCTCGAACTGACCTTTTCTTGACCAAACGCGGCGGTGTGGCCCGCTGGCACGCCCATCGGCGCCCGGCTGTCCAAGCCCTGGGCGCGGCGGCGACGCGCTTTCCGGCCGGACTTTGGCGTCACCCCGTTTCTTCCGCACGGATCGCGCGCAAATGAAGCGAGCGCGCCCTCGCCGGCCACGGATCGACGGCCTCGTGCGCTGCTCCGCGCGGTGATGCGATCGGCGCCAGCGGTGCGCGAAAGGCCCGCTCTCGCGTGCTCACGTCCAGCGGCGCGCTCGCGTGACTTGGTCGCGCGCGGGGGAAGCTGACGGGACACGAGGCTCTCCTCCGCGCTCCCCGATTCCTATTTCTGTGTCCGTTCTCCCATTTCCTTTCTGCGTCTCTTGGTCCTCACTCGAGTCGCTCTCGTGTGCTCTCCTTCTATTTCGACTTGCTTCGAGTAGCGTCCGGTTTGAAAGGAAATAGAAACGGGTGCTCAAGAGAACTGCAGGGGAGGGTGCGGGAGACTGTGACCGGCTCTCCTATTTGGTTTTCTGACTCGGGTGCTTTTGCATAAAACGGAACACGAGCGGGGAAAGAAAGAGGGTAGAAGACAGCTCCTTGCAGTGAGCTGGAGTTGACAAAAAAGGAAGAAAAACAAAAGAGGCTTGTCGGAGCATGACACTGATGAGACAGGTGAGGCTAACTCGTTCGGTCTTTTCTTCGCTTGGCGTCCGCATTGTACGAAAAAAATATTCCTAACAAAAGGACTAGCTGTTTGTGAGAGGTAAGAACAAACGAACAAACAACAAAAAAGTGCGGAAGCCATGTCTTAGTGGAAGTGATGTCGCCTGTTGGATTCTATGGATAGATGTTTTCTCGTGGGCGATGGGTCGTGCGACAGGTCGCGTCTCACTTCACTTGTCGCGGCGTTTCTCCCGGGTTCGGCTTACGCACGCGACGCCAAAGGAAAGGCGTCTTTTCTCTCTCTGCTTTTGCACTGCGCGATGGACAGGTGAGATGTGCAGAAGACACAGAGCGGAGGAAAATTCTTGCTTCGTGATTAGTGAAATTTTCTCGCTTTCAATGAATCGTCCGTTCGAAGGGTTGTCTTTTCGTAGTACGGAAATAATGGTGGCTACACTAGCGAAATGTTTGGTGGATTTTACCAGACGCAGACGTGGGAGAAAACAGCCGTGTCCTAAGTTTTGTTGTAAAACGCGTGATGTGATGTTTTCTCCTGTGTCATTTAAGCATAGATAAAATCCGCGTTGTGATGCAGTTACGAAGTGCAATAAATCACAGCGAAACTGCCATTTTTCACTAAAGGAAGATGCGAGTTTCGCATCTGTCCGTATATTACGCCCAGTGTCAAAACTTCAGATTCATCTTCTTTATCAGCTATGAAAGAGCATGGTCATCATGGTCACTGAAGGGGCTAGCTATCAAAATCTATTAGCCAACATAAACAATAAAGAAAGAAGGGGTAACAAAATAAAAAAAACACACACCATCGAAACGAGTCTCTTTGGACTTGTTTGATAGCTACCATCATGTTTATCATGCTTATAATGGCAACATGCCTATCATGGAGTCACTTGATAATCTGAGTCCACGAGCCTCCTGAAGCTGAATAATTTTTCATCCTCTTTTTTTCTCGGTTTTCATTTTTTACAGCGAAGCTGTTAAAGGTTCCAGGTGATCGCGTCCGTAGACGGACTGGCTTGTACAACAATTTCGGCTCCATGTGCGTGGCCATTTCCCACCAGTTGTGCCTAGCACAGGTGTCAAAACGGATGATGGATGGCCCATTGTTATACCCCTCGCCACCGCCGATGCCTCTTTCACAAGTGTCGCGATCCTCGGCGGCGGCACGTCCCACCAATCGTTGTGCCCCTTTGTCTCGTGACGTAGAGATCGCGCTAGCGCTGTTATCAGCAGTTGCCCTTTGGACTCGCTATGGGACGGACGCTCGTTTAACCACATCTTCCAGGATCCTGACGATGCCGTGCAGTGTGCCGCGGCTATGAATGCTGTGGCTCATACGCTAGTCTATGACAATGGAGCGGACTTGGCGCAGCAAACGCACTACTTGGCCATCGCGCCGGGCGAAAACAAGACGCTGGTACGTGTCCTTGTTCTTTGACGAACATGTCGAAGACGCTCAATATAGTCAATAATGATAATATATAAGTTCACTATAGCAATATTCACTATAGCAGACCCACCACAGTCAGAGCTTCGCTGGCTTCCATCTTCACAGTAGTGGAAGGGCTCTGAACGTTTTAGTTTACTGAACTGAACTTGCTTATTCGAATTATACTGAAGTTGGACTAAAGCTGAATCATGATGGTTACGAAAGGTAGACATATATTTGACTGTTAACTACATGTTTTTTATTCATGTAGGTCTCCTTTCCTTGAAATGCGTCAGGGATGGAGAAACCGAGAAAGACATGCTAAAATACTTTGCAAATGGAAATTTGTTCCCAGATGAATGGTGGTACCAAGGCACAGGAAACTGCGCTAAGCACAAAATTATCGAGTGTTTTCTACAGGAAGAACAGTTGAAGTGCGCGTCAAAGCCATCAGTCACACATACACCAACCGCCAGGAAGTACCTTCGAGACTTTACTAATATCACTAGAGGGACACGTGTAGCTAGTATCCGCGGGCTGGGGCAGTACGGTTGTTAAGCGAACCTGTGGATGATGGGCGCTATATGGATTTGTCTTTACTTCATGCTGCTGGCTGTGAAGACACGTGGACATTTTTTGCCTCGGCCTCCATAAAGTTAAATTGTCATCGAAATATTCTTCTATGGCAATTGTTTGTACCATTTTGTCTCTAATTGCCACTTCTTTGAAACTTTTCAGAACATTAAAAATAAAAGCAAGAGAGGAGGAAGGAATTCAACCAACACCCCCCAAAAAACATGCAGATACTACGCAGATGTTGGAATCTCTGTGAAGCAAAGGTTAAGTAAAGTGGTTAATTAAACGCTTTGCAATAAATAACGGCGATGCGTACAATCTTGTTTACTTTCAACCTGTGGAACCCCATGGACTGTTTATGTTTACTATAACCACAAAGGTCGTAACGCTGTTTTCGTGCATTTCTTTATTGTTATGCACTGCATCGTTACCAAGCTATGTCGAAATGGAAACTCCGAATCAGGGGGATGCAGTGTGTTTGGGAAATACTACACACGTGCTTGGTGGGTGCCACGTTATAGAAGACCACTCAGCCTGATTTTCCGATAGAGAGAATAACCCACACGTGCAGTGTACTGTAGCACGTGTTTTAGCATCTACACTCTGTAAGGAACCTGATTGCGAGCTCAAGCTCGCATATTAGGTCGTTCTAATCTAGTTGGCCTCTCTCTTCGTTTTTTTTTTGTTTTTGTTTTTTTTGGTTGGGCACCTAAAAGAAATAATAAATCAACAAAAAAGCATATCTCACCTGTTTTTACGCACTCGGGAGTCAGGCAGATTTTTGTTGAGAGATCTGCAAAATACACACACAAAGAAAGAGAACAACAGAGGTGTATTACGACCATAAGCGACGGGGGCGACAAGCACTGCAGTGCCCTCGTCTCGGCATTACGCGCGTCTCTCATTGCTCCGCCCGTGTTCGGTGACCGCAGCTCTTCTTGCGTAACGAACTGACTGGTCCGGAACAAGGCTGGTCTAGCTTCGGTTCTGGTTTTCACTGTGCATTGTGCTAAGCGCTGCTTATTGCGGCGAGAGGAGAGATAGAGGCAACACATACGCTATATAGTATACTTTCTTTTCTTTCCTCGTCTGAATAACCTTTTCACTACTACTAAGCGCGCGCGCACACGCAGAGAGAGAGAGAGAGATAAAATATTTAAAGTGGCAGTAAGTGGATCATTCGAGCTTTGATTCTGTGGACGAACACGCATAATAGTGTGTTGAAACGTGGCGGTTGGTTAAAACCGATAGCTGTGCAAGATTACCGACCAAAAAGGAGTCATCGAGGAGAAATAATCTGCCAAAAAAATTCCCGTCTCAAAAGAAATAAACACCGTAGCCGAACACGCCCGCTACTTTCAGTCGCAACGTTCACTTCCGTGACTTAGTTTAAACTTGTGCTCGCGTACTCACACTTTGTGCGCATTGTAGCATGCACGCCAACCAAGATAATTTGAATGAGAGCCCATCCTTTTGTATAGAGCTGCTCTTCAAGAGATACTCATTCCCTCTTTCCCGAGTATAAAATAGCTTCGTAGAGCTTACGTCCCAAAGCCACGGATTGGCTGTGAGGGACACCGCCCAAATCCGTGCGTGCAGCAAGGATCCGAAATCCCGTGCTCGGCAGCACGGCGGCTACCTGTGTTTTAATACTGAGCCTAAAATGTATTGTACCGCCATATTTTGTGTTACCACGGATGAAAATCACCGTTTTCGTGTGTGTATCTGTGCGCTCGTGCGTGTTAGTTCTACATGCGCAATTATATTACATTAACATGCCGTGATCATGATAGCTGCTGTAAATGCAATTTCATTGAAATCGTAATACCGTAAACGTTGGAGCAAAAATGCAAGAAATGCCACCAAAGCATTAATAGGCATGTTTTCTGTAGAATAACGTTAGTTTACTTCGAAAATTTGTTTTTGTGCTCAGCGAGAACTGCTAGCATTACGAGTGAAGTACGCATTCGATGGTCGAATGAGTTGTTAGGACGCATTGCACCACATCTGGCAATTAAACTTTAGTCATTATTTCCATGTTGTAACATAAAAATAAACTTTATTGCATTAAGAAGTTTTTATAATTTACGTGCCCGCGTGGCATGGGTATGGGACATCAATTGTAGCAAAACATTCAGGACGGATATACAAATGCGACGTCAGTCGTCAGGTTACAAAATGTAAGAAACACGGTGTTGAAGTTGCATGCATGTTGTCCCGATGAACTTTAGTAAGAAACGCATTATCTTCAAGCCTAACGGAAATACAAAATAACACACCAAAATTTAAGATTTTCAGATTCGGTTGCGCTTAAGTGCGCTAATGTGCAGCTTTATGCAAGTTACTGTACTCGGAGCGTACGGCACAATCTGAGTCGCACTGCAGGCCCCCGAATATGAGCCGTGCCGGCAACGGTGAGGGAGTAACGCATTGCTTGTGAAATGTTTGGAAAGTGGCGAAAGCACAATCGCGCCGACCTACCGTGGAAGATGATCCGATCGGAGGGCGCCCTGGGCGCCACGAATGCCAGGTAGGCGAGCACGCAGCACGCGGCCGCCAGCAGGGTGACGAACGCGAGCAGGGAGAGGTCACGTGCTCGCTGCCCCCCCGACGGGTGCGCCACTCCGATGGGCTTGGCGTCGCTGGGCCGCTGGACGCCAAAGCTGGCGCACGACTCGTCGCGCGAGGGTTTCTTGCTGGACAGCGGGCCGGCCGCCGTCGACAGGATGGGCAAGCTGAGCACGGCGTCCGGGCGGCTCGCATCCTGGTACTGCGGCACACGCGGCGGCGCCGTGGGCTTAGCGACCACTTCGCGATGCCCCACAACTGATAGTTTAGACGTGCTCTTATACTGCGACCTCTCTGTGTGACCACTGTCCACAGTTGAGTTGTAGGATGATGAATAAACATTTATTGGGCCTAAAATATATTGGTGGTGCCCACAGGCACCAGACGGGGTGGTTGCCTAGTTACGGGACCCATATGTTCCCAGCAGCTCCTGGCCCCTGTCCGTCAGTGCGAGCTGAATCGGTAGGGCGGGGCTGGATAACAAGGTCTCCCATCGCTCAAGGGGTTGGGGATTGGGGGTGTTGGCGGGAAGGGGAGGAGGGGGGGTCTTGAGTTCTGTGCACTCGGCCAAGATGTGCGGCAGGGTGCCCTTTTCCCTTTTGCAAAAAGGACAGAGCGTATCATGTTCCGCGTGGTACATGCGGTTCATCAGTACGGGATGCGCAAGCGATCCCGCCTGCGCTCGACGCAGGATGGTCTGTTGTTGCCTGGTGAGTTTGGGGTGCGGTTCTGGCAGCTTGCACCTTTCCTCTCGGTACATCCGGGTAATGTCCCGAAAGCTGGTAACCGGGTGCGGTAGCTCTTCCGGCTCGTGCTCTGCCCGGATTGACATTTCTCGGGCACGGTAGTGAGTTGTAGGAGGAGGGGGCTAGCTACAGGCGGAAATATGCCACACATTTACATGTGGCGTGAGCATGTCACTAATTACCAGCGCTGTTAAGAGGCAATGAACATGGTGGCCAAAAGGAGCGAAGGCATAAGATTCCTCCACTCCGCCAATACCAGTCTCACCGCATCAAGCGATTGGACATCAACGCTCGCTACAGAAATCGGTCTCTCTAGGAAATTTCAATGCTAGGCGAAATACCTGCCTTCTATATATCCAGTGTCCTTGCGCCAAGACAGCCTTCCATGGTCGCGCACAGAGCCGATCTACGTTTCAACCCTTCAAAGAGAGCCTTTCGCTCTTGGAAGAACTACGAGCACTGTGGGACATGGTCACTAGTGGACATTCAGCATACATGTTATTGCAATTCAGACCATCGATGGGCTATTTTGCCAATGTTTGGTTTCCCAAGGCACCTAACCCATGTCGTGTTCTACTGGAGTGCACGCGCCATTTGTATACAGTGCGAGTGCGTGTCTCCTCATGTGCTCCCTTCAGTCATCTGTACCAGTTTTGTTAACAGCATGCTAGTCTATATTCGTTGTAAACTTCAATGCGCGGCTTCTTTAAGGGATTCATTGCTTAGTTGATTTTGTTATCCACAAAACTTTTAATCACACAGAACGGTCAGAATGGTTTTCACCACAGAACTGTTTTCGTCACAGAACTGTCATCCACAAAACTTTTCAGAAACCTCAACATAATATAATTTATTATTAGGCAATATAACAGCGCTACATTAGTACACAAAATAGTTTAAAAGAACGTACCCTATCATTCACCAGTTTTGTTAAAACTCAGGTGTAACACTCGACAGGCGCAACAAAAAAATCTTAATCTGCCGGTGGTCCACAATGTTTACGGCTGTCGAACAATATCCTTTGTTGGCGCAAACATTTGGAACAACATACCTAGCGTGATTAAATGTCTGCCAAACATGCACAGTCGCCCAAGAGACTCTTTCTTTTGGGGATCTACCAGTCACCATACTAATATTGTACTCGCAAACTATTGCTGATATTGTATCATGCCACAATGATGCTATAATTTTCATGTTAACATTGTATTCGCTAATTGATGCTGTACTTACACAACCTTTTTGTAATGGATCCTAACTAGCCATATCGGCAATGGGTCCAGATACTGTCACAATCATTTTTAGACCTTTTTAGTGCAATAAAACATCCTTCTTCTCATTGTAATTGAACTTCCTCAGAATAACGCCGCCAGATTCATTACTAACAAGCTTTTTATTTTCAAGTTTTAGCACAAGAATCTTGGAAAAACTGTCGTGCTGAGTTTATGTTGACTAATGAATGTAACCTAAGCCTTATCTCTAATAATTAGAAACTGACTTTCTCGGTCAAGGGCTTCACATCACCTGTGACGTCGCAGGCAGCCGTAAGACTTCGAATATGGCGCCTCCACGCAGAAAGTGAATGTTGGCAATAATCGTTCTCGTTCGATTTTGATTCTGAAAAGCTCAGCAAAGCACGTAAGCCAAGAGCCCATTCAATGACATGCGCTGATACTATAGTCTAATTTCTGATGACGGGTAATGCATGCGATAATGTGCTAGAACGCTTTCGCAGAGAAAAGGTACATTAGTATCGTCAGCCCAATAGTACACCAGGCTTATCTATGCACGATATGAGCTTTTTTCTCAGTTACCAGGGGTGGTTCAGGCTGCTCAGTGATTATGAAGGGCAAAGGCGCGCTTCACTAAGGGGTGAACTGCTCCTGTGGAGCCTAGCCGAACATACGTTTCATCAGGATTTAATCTCGCTGTGGCCGCCGGAAACAACGATGCTATATATTTATTTTCACGGGCGCTGTGCCAAGGAAGCTAGACGATGCAAACTGCCTATCGGGCAGCACCAATTAATCGTGCATGCGAACTTTTTTCGCTTCTGTGCACGTACCGGCGTGACGGGCGACGGCGTCCTGCGGTACTCGAGCACGGTGCTGAGCGGGTTCTCGTGCACAGTGACCTTGAGGCCCGACTGGGTCGCCTGGTACGTGAGCCCGTTAGGCATGCGCTCACTGGGCGAGGTGCGGAAGCCGACGGCGGCAGCCGCCAGCGGGTCTTCGGGCGACGCCATGTCCGAAGGCAGCGGGCCCTGCTCCAGTCGCAGGACCGTCGTCTGCAGCGTGGTCGCCTCGGCCCACTCCAGGGTCAGGCCGCAGACGGGTCAGCCGCTCTGCGAGACGCCGTGGCACTGAGATAACAAGCGGCCATGGACTGAAGAGGCCACCCGCAAGGAAGGCGACCAAACGACTGCTCTCAGTAAAGTTCAATCACCACCGTCTCCACTGTCAACGTGAGCGTTGATCGAATAAGAAAGAGCATCATTATACACGCCATTGAAAGGAAATGTACAGAACAAAAACGTTTGCTTCAGTTATGAGAATTGGTTAACAAGTAATTTCGTTTTCGTGGCATGTTCGTTACGGTCATGCAAGACAGTATAATTTTCAACATTTACAGCTAATAATAATTTATTGCACCTACCTTGTTACCAAACTCTAAAAGTGATAATGTGTATTTCTGCCGCTGTAACTCGCAAAATATTACCTCAGAAGATATTCCAGCATTTCAGATACTAGTTTTCTTGCTGGTGGAAGCAAAACCCAACACATGTTCCGAAATGCGCGTATTTTAGCCATGAAACATTGATGGATAAACGTACGTGTGAGTAAAGGTACAAGAAGCTGATTTTTAAAAAGAAAACCGTGGCTTTTAAATACGACACATTCTTTGTCTCATTCTTGCAGTAGCACACCCAGGATCTCTGCCGGGGGGGGGGGGGGGGGGGGCTTGGCCAATACCATCTAAACAGCACTAATTTCAATTTCTTCATGGGGAATTGTCAAAAAATGCGCTTTTTGCGAGTGTGCAGACGATTGCGCGTCTTACATCTTAGTTGCAGTACTCAAATACGCAAGGAATGAAAAGGGTTTAAAAAAAAAAAGGGGGGGGGGGTTAAGTCGGCCTCAGGGGGGGGGGGGGGGATGTTACAACCCCCGAGGCCGAGGGTTGTAACTGCGGTGATTTGTTTCTTAATGCTGTTAAATTAATATTACATTTCTGTTGCTTTGCATTATGTAGTTAAGCATTTGAACAATACGTGGGTGTGTATGGTCAAACTGAAGGTCATTCGCAAAGACCATTCGCGGTAATGTAGAGTTTCTTAAACCGCCGCCTAGTTTTTTTTTCTTTTTTCTGGCAACACTGGCAGCAGCTATGCTGGCGCGAATTGGCGAACAATGTGAAAGTCGCAGCATTTCGGCGGCAGAAGATTCCGCGTCGCTCTAGACGCCGAGTGTGAACGAGCCATATGAGTCCATCCTTTCTATGTCCGTGTCCTGTGTTGCGCTTCCATCACACAACATCGTGCCCGCGCCCGTGGCACAAATGACGCTAGCACTGAGGAGAGCTGACGGAAGGCTTCCGTCAAAAGGAGAGTCAGCTCCGTTACTTCACGACCAACTTGGCACCATTATCCAACCGCCACTCTCCCCGTATATGGTGCTTTGCACTATAACAAATATTAAAAAAAAAACACTGCGTGACGCCATTAAAGCCGGTCGGCGCGCCATTTACTGTTTCGAATTGCAGACCGCTGTAATGTCAAGGCACTTATGCGGCAAAAGAGTTTTCGCACCCTCCGTTCTGTTGAAATGAGTGTGCCGTGAAATTAATTACCCGCGTGACATGACTGGCCGGGAAGCAGATGTTTGTTACAGTCAGCAAAAGCAGAACGCCGAGCGGATAAATTTGCTTTCTTTTTTACTCATTTCTCACGTGTCGCAGTGTCCATATAGTTCTGAAAGTGGTTATCAAGACGACTGCCTTGAGACACGCGTGAAAGTTGAAAAATAAAAACAGGAACCAGCCAGAAATCACGCAGTAGTGACCGTTGACGCTGTTTTTTTTTTTTTTTTTTTTCCTGTCCCTCTCCCAGGAGAGCTTCCTCTGCAGGGCTGACCAGAAACACAAGCCGGCGAACCGAGGAGGCCAGCGGCAGCCACTTTCGCATGTAATTATAGCGCCTTCTTTGCACAGAAGGCGCGCCGCGGAGTCAAGTCGAGGGATTTACGAGCCACTTGTTCTAGTGGGCTCTAATTAACGCCTCTCCCTCCCTACCGTCTTTTCTGCGCTGCTAGGCTCGTCGTAAATGACCTGTTCGCGCGTCAGGCCCTTATATACACTCGCCGCGAAGTCACGAGCGGTGAGCAGGGCGCTAGTTCGCAAAGTCGAAACTTGGTAGTCGATGACGACGAGCTAGAGACGACTTGGAGCGCCGCTTTCCGCTGCAGCCGTTCTTGTGGGCTATATTGCACAACTGTGCTCGCTGTCCGCTATAGCGGGTCACATCGAGCGCGCGGCGGATTCATTTCCGGGCCAGCTCTGTCTCGCTCAACTGATGGCGAAACGCTCCGCAGGCGCTCTCTCGATCACTACGTGGTCGACGCAGAGAAGTTCCCGACGCAAAAACTTTGGCACAGAGTTGGAGCGACTTCGTGCGATTCACCGGCGCATCTACTGAAGAATGCGCGATGCTAGTTCATGACCAATGGAGAGTGTCCTTGTTTAACCCTGCACTCGCCGGTTTCGTGAAAACCATACCGAGTACAATCATAACTTCGGTTAGCTATATGGCGCAAGAGCGGCGAAGGACACAGGAGAAGCGCTACTTTCAACTAAAGCTTACTTGAGTTAAAGTATAGCGCTTGTCTAATGCGCCCCTCCTTGCGCTATCCGAAGTTACAGGTTCGTATACCAACCAGCCCGATCTCCGTGCTTGTTAAATGCAATGAATTTGCACGCTCGTGTTATCTGTTACTGGCTCTGGACTTCGCCTCTGACACTTTTTCAGAGGCTTGTAATATTCAACAAGCTGTCGCCCTCACATCGTTTCCCCTACCCGTGTTCAGAGTTTTTCGCGCAGTGGAACCACCGCCTCCTCCTCAGCGCCTGCTTCAGAACCAACTCTAAGCCACCATGCCATAAATTGGTGCAAAGGAGAGTTGTTGTCTCCTGCATTTAAATAGCTTTCGCATAACTTTTGCTCTAGGTATGCGATGATCACGTGGTGCGTATGGTTCAGTCGTCCTGAACTGCCTGGCTGAGGTCGTGGTGTTTCTAGCGAGAACCATTTCCATCAAGGGGTCGCCGCGGTGGCTTAGTTAGCTAAGGCGTTGCGCTTCTGAGCACGAGGTCGCGGGATCGAATCCCGGCCGCGGCGGCCGCATTTTGATGGAGGTGAAAAGCAAAAAACGCCCGTGTGCTTGCGTTGTAGTGCACGTTAAAGAACCCCAGGAGGTGTAAATTAATCTTGAGACCTCCACTACGGCGTGCCTCATAATCAGAACTGGTTTTGGCACGTAAAACCCAAGAAGGAAGGAAGGAAGCATTTCCATCACGACCTGGTGGCATCCACGGCTGCAGAACGTGCTCGCATTTGTGGCACGCTTTATCTCATCATTCAATAGCCACCTAAGAAATGGCGCGCATGATCTGATGCTTCAAGAGTAGTGCTGCGGTCATTATCGTCAACCATGCTGCGCCAACCACACGAATCACGCATGTCACAGCTTCAAGCAAGGAGGTCTCTTTTATACGTGGCTAACGACGGACGTGACGTCATTTCGCGGTGGCTCCCGGGCCCCTTATTTCTGTGTTGCAAAGTATGACGGAACTGCCTGTTCTCTTACAACTATGGTCAGGAAAAGAAATAAAACTGCCCTCATCACTGCGCACAGCTTCGCGGAGTGAGGTAGCACAAAGCCGCGAAAGAACAACTACTGCAATGTTTTAATGTTAAACGTATTGTGAAGACGCCCCTGGAGGTTGACTAAGGTTACGGGGGTGGCTTCTGTTGGTGGCTTTAATCATGGTCTACCTGCTTTGTCTTTCTTCTCGTCTGTCCACGTCTTCTGCGCCCTTTTCCAGTATGGCCGTCGTTATCGCAGTCCTCATCATTTTGATTTATCTCCACTACTGGAAGATCCCTGCCAACTCCTGTTTAGCGTCACTTGACTCCGTCTTATGACTGCATATTTCATTACACCACCTATAGTTCACTGCCGTCCTTTCAGACTTCGTTGGCCTTCGCTTAGAACCCACTCTGTACTATCTCTAACAGACAACCGGCATATTACCAAAATAGACCTCGTATCCGGAATTTTATAGCAACTATCGATAGCAACCGCCACCGTCGGCGTGCTGCCCTTCTCGATGCACGGCTCCCGCACGTACGGTTAGGACCTTCCCAAAGATGCGAAGTACGTTTGGCTGCAAAGACGACGAAGCGAAGCGGACGCACCGACAATGCTCCGCTCAATCGGCTCGACCACAGCGTTCTTTTTAATGTTTTTTATTCGGGAAACTTGGAGTCTGTGCCCTTAAAATCCCGTCGAAACCCTCGTGAGCACAGCAAGAAAGTGACACTGAAGACTCGAAACTAGTGCCTACAGTGGCGAGAGTAGCGTGGCGCGTAAGCGGACAGCGTTCTGCCTTCCGCGCCTAGCATGAGCGTTGATGGCACGCACACTATATGAGCACACTCGCGTTCCTGCTCTGTGCAGAAGCATAGCCAGTGGGGGTAAGGGGCATACCGAGCAGCCCCCCCCCCCCCCTTTTTTTTTTTAGCAACGCAGTCCTTACATGCACTTATTTAAATAAATAAAAAATAAGCGAGGCGAGCAGCAGGACTTACAGCTTTCGATGAGCTACCATACAGTATGCCACGAAAGAGTGGAGGCGCTGAGAAAGGGTAACTGAAGTCCGTAGTGGTTCCAGCGAACTTCTCGCACTTTCGCTTAAAATACGTACAGTGTGCTCCACAGCCAGCACTTTTTGCAAGCTACAGCCAACAGTACACCTCTCCCAAAATGCTGTGCATTTTTCTTTCAGGTCCCCGCCTGCATTGTGACATGGAGTTGTCCACTGCCGAAGAAGCAGACTTTTCGAGATCTTTTACTTTACCATAGCTGACCAGTGTCACGCAGATGTTGAACTACCCTAAGAAAAAAAAAATACCGCCCAAGCACTCCACACAGATGGTTAACCAGCGAAGCTGAAACGTGCGGTCCCGGTGTTTAGCAGTGGGTTAATCCCGACGCCGTATTGAAGCGTTTCTCAATTTTATTGCGATAGCAATTATATGGACACTTCAACCGGATTTCTGCCGTCGGCGTCGCCGTCGCCGTCGCCGTCGCCGTGAGGTTCCGTATAGATAAAATCTTCGCCGCGCGCCGTATGCCCCAGCGGAAGCGTGCGGGGACGCGCGCTATCACGGAGAGCGAACGCACTCAATCCCCCACGCGCAAGCAAGGAAGCGGAAAGCCAGCGCCGGAGGGAGCAGGGGGGGGGGGGGGGGGGGCACTTCTCTGCCAACAACCGCGCTCGTCGCTCGTCCGCACAGTCTCTTATCTCTCCCACGCGCAAGCAAGGAAGCGGGAAGCCAGCGCCGGAGGGAGCGGGGTGGGGGGTGGGGGGGGGGGGGGGGGAGGCGCACTTCTACGCTGCCAACAACCGCGGTCGTCGTTCGTTCGACCGCACCGTCTCTTATCTCCACACGGCTCTGACCTTAATGCGCCCTCAGTTTCTGTTGAAGCGATAGACCGCACGTACCTGCGCGGGCGAAGGTACGTTGCGCTGCCAGCGTTTTGACAGTCGTTGGCTGCAGTCATTCAGTGTGATCTATTCATGTTTGTTTGTGCGCGCTCGCACCACGCTTGTTCATTCAGTTAGTAATAGTCGGGCCACATTTTCCAACGCACGCTACACATGCAATGCTGCCCAGATCGGCAGTGCAGCACTACAGGTGTGTCCCTTCGCACGCGCTGCCCACGGTAAGCGCTTCTCATCAACACCACCGTTTCACACGCGCCTTCTCGTGGTCATCGAGTCTCTCTTCATGTCGGTCTACTTACGCCGCAGCACACCTGCTTACTTAATCAGCTCATGTTTACTACAATTCATATTGCTACCAAGGCCGCTCACTTTATTCGTATGACATTGCTGTGTTGCTATCGCATTCATTGCTTCGCCCTTAGGGCGAAACTGTGACACTTTTGGTTACATGTTTGTGTTTCTAGTGGAACGGAAGCGCCAATGGCGGGCGGATGCTGCTAACCACGACGCCGATCTAACTCGAGATATCGAACGCGTGCGAAACGGCGAGCCGAGGAGGCGGCGTTGCGGGCAGAGCAGCGTCAACGTGGCAATGGCGGGAACGCGTTCGCTACCGACGTCACTAACGGCGCTGCCAATGGCGCGCGCGCTTGGGTGCGGCGTAGAGAACGACGTAACTGACGGCGCAGCCAATGGAGACGTTTATCGAAACATGGGACGAACGATTTTTCGTTTCGCCTAGCTATATACAGCTTTCGCTGTAAAAATCAATAAGCGTTGCAGTGCAAGCCCTTATTTGCTAGGTCACATTGCCACGTGTATTTTCATTAGCAGCAGCATCTACCAATGATGCTAGGCGTTGTGGAAAGAAGAACGTGCTTTCGACACAGAATAAGCGCACCAAAAGAGCATTTTCAGGCGCGAAAAGCTAAAACAGGCACATATAGGCACAGATGACCGAAACAGGCATCTATAGGCACTATAAATTCAGTGTTGAACCAATAAGTTGTGCTAATACGGCAAAAGGGTTCGGCTCTGGTGCGCGGGAAGAAATAGCCATTTGCCTATAATCCAGTCTCTAGACTCATGACCCTGCACGGCGTGTCAAAACTTTCGCGGGTGCCGAAAATTTTGGCGCACCCGCGCATGTAGCCTCCGCGTTAGTTGGACCCCCATATAGTTGGACCACACCGTCTGAGGACAAAACTAAACCTTGCTATTGCAGTCATTGCTTCGGGCGAAACTGCCAATTTTGTGTGTATAAAACTACGTGCTCCCGGCTGCTACATATAGGAGATAAACTTGCAGCACACATGTACATGAATATATACGGAACGTCACGACGACGGCGGAAATTCAGCTGGAGTGTGCATATAATTGAACAAAAAGTGAGCGCGTGCATCCTCTATACGTGACGATGAAGAAACAAGTTACGGGAAGCGTGCGTCCTCGAAATTCGCTGCGCGTTTTTTATCGTAGATGTGGCGCGTTATTAAAAGGTCGAGCACGACGCCTCTTGTTATTAAACATGCTTTAGTGCTGAACAAAAGTACCTCTTACTCTGCGCGTCAGGCACGTCGCATAGCAACAGCGTTAGGCGCGTCGAATAGCAACAATTTACACATAAAAAATTGAGAGAGCCCATCTTACAGCTGACGATGGAGAAAAAAAGTTACGAGCCGCGTTCCAAGGCGCCACGGTATGCGTCACAAATGGTTCCACCAGTGAGACAGATACGCGTTCAACGGTGTATAACAGGGGCGCCACGCATGCTTTCTCTCAGTCCTCCGTCATCCGAAGAAGGATTCTCCTGCGCATCTGGATGAACGCGCCGGGCGGAGGCTGAACGTAGTCGATGTGACGCCAAACGAGGAGAAAGGCCGATGCTAATCAAGGGACACTTCAACATCGGCATATCGAAACCCGAATACGGTTGGTTCACATATTTCATGAAGTAGGCTCTCAGTATACGCCAGTATCCCAAAGCAGGCCTCTGATCATGTCCCATCGCGGCAGTAGCGAAGAAGAGCAACCGCAACATCAACAAGGCCGCATTTAAGAGGTATCAGAACAAAATTAAACCGAAGAAAGAAAATAAGAAGGTATGGATAATTTATTAAAAGTGCAGTTGGGAAAAAAATAAACATGTACATATAGGTAAAAAGTCACAGGCCTGCGCGGCACACGCAGCACAGTCACAGCGTAAACTGGTTGAGCGGCGCAAGAGTAGCTCCAATTTTGGCACCATGCACAACAAGGTCTTCGCGGGAAAGTGTATTCGCCTCGATTATGACGAGAACGATCTGAAATGTCCGCCCGGCGTCGGCGTCGACGGCGAGCTGCGACTTGCAATGCTCTCTGCACAGCAGTCTGCTGAGCCCGTTGATGCCTGGTTGTAGCCGCGCACGTAGCTCTACGATTCGCTTCTTCAGCAACGGTTCGTACCTTGCGAGGAGACGCCATAACGTGTACCGAAGAGGTACCCAGAATACGTGGTGCACATCTAACATCGGGATAGCGTTGATTGCACGTCGTCTGAATCGCATCGCGTCAGAATCGCATCTCGTCGCACGCGGCGGTTGCAGGCACGTTAACTAGATGGCGCCACCATACTGGCAAAGCCTCTACGTGGCGCAAGGCGAAGCGAGAAACACGAGACCCAGCAAAAAGGTTCCTTCCCGCTGTGGCATACGAAGCAGTGACTGATGAGTTCGAGAACAGCTCCCACCGCGAGGAGACCATAACTTACGGTCAGTACGTGGCAGAACTCGGGCTCATCATCCGCAAGCATGAAAGACGTGTGAACTCACGCGGCAGACGGCCCAGAAGAAGCTGGTGGGACAGAGAAGTGCAAACTGCCCTGGAGGCCAGACGGATCGCCAACCATCAGCATCGCCGCACTGCGAAATTGTCTGACGACGCAGCGTGCCAGGCAGCATGGAAAAATTACCTCCAAGCAAAGCACAAAATGCAGACCGTGACACAGCGCAAGATTGCAGAGGCCGAGCGCAGGACACTGCTGGCCCTTCGGAAGGAGGTTAAAAGTACAGGGGCTAAGTTTTGGGCATGCGTGTCTTCCCTCGACAGCAGACCAACGGAGCCAACGCTACGAGACCCAGTAACCGACAGGAAGGCTGACGACCTGCACAGGCTGCTATCTGGCCATCTGGAGCAGCTCTACGGAACGCCACTCACGCTACAGGCAGCCAGTTGCACCCCCATACCCAGCAGTGGCACGAAAACTGCACCAGATCACGTGGAATGGGAGGTGTCACGGCTGCCTGTGGATAAGGCGATAGGTCGCATGAGCGCGCGCACCGCCCGCGGCCTTGATAACATCCCTGCAGGCATTCTGAAAACCCTAGACGCGCGTTCAAGAGAGCAGCTAGCGGGGATTTTCACAGGCATCCTCAAGGGTGACCCAGTCCCAGAAGATTGGCTGCGTAGGCAGGGTGACACTGATCCCGAAGAGAGGGGATGACGCGGGCCTGCTCCGCGACTGCCGACCTGTCACGGTCACGTCTGTGATATACAGAGTCTTCGGCCAGGTTTTGAAAACGTGTATGAGTGCTTATAACCATCTCACAGAGCTTCAGAACGTATACCGCAAGGACCGACGGCTTGAAGATAATGATAATGTGTTTGCTCTGACCCAGTGTGTGGAAATTGCCCGCAAGGAAGCTTGTACTCTTGTCTGTTGCTTTTTGGGCGTTTCTAAAGCATAGACGACAGCGTTTCACATGCGGAGCTGCTCCAGTGCCTGAGCGATATGGAGATGCCGTTTCGTCGGCTCATAAAGCGGTGAAGGCACTTATGTGCTTCTTGAGGATGACGGGCTTGTGTCAACGTCTGTGACTATTAGTGCAATAACACACGCGTCAGCGAACTAACCGCTAATTTCCCTTGTTTCCTTCCCTCCTGTCTCTCCCTGTCATCTTTGTGTTCCCTCTTCCCATTACCCCAGTGTAGGGTAGCCAACCGGACGTTATTCTGGTTAACCTCCCTGCCTTTTGCCTTTCTCTTGCTTCCTTCCTGGAGATGCCGCTAACGTGGATCAGTGTTCTCCAGCGCCTGTACAACAACAACAGGGTAGTCACGACCATGTGCGGCGTCCGGTCGGGCGAGGTCGCCGTGACCCGAGGGCTAAAACAGGGATGTCATTTGTCTCCTCTCCTCAACATGCTTTATGTGTCCCGGGTGGAACGCCAGCTTCTGAAGTTGGGTCATGG